>NC_092723.1:137444055-137815055 GCF_047496885.1 Scyliorhinus torazame
AGAGCACTTTAATCTCTATGTGCCACTATCATCCATCTTAGCCTTAATCACCCCCATTTACATTCTTTTTTTCTTCTGTCCTCAACATCTTTGTCTATCTCCACCTGTTGCTGGCTCCCTAACCAGCCCCACCCTCCACCACAGTATAAATTCCAGCAGAGGAAGGAGAACTTGGAGGACCTGGCCAGGGTGGACCATCCGATAAAGGCAGGGATCTACCGCATGGAGATAAGGTTAGAGGCCCAGGGCCAGGCGATCCAGATGGTTGAGGAGATGGTGGGGAAGCACGAGGAGCAACTTGCCTCGATGGCTGCAGAGATGGGGTCGATGAGAGATCAACAGAGGAGGCTGCAGGACAAGGTGGAGGACCTGGAGAATAGATCGCGCAGGCAGAACTTGAGGATCGTGGGCCTGCCGGAGGGCAGTGAAGGAGCTGACGGCGGTGCATTTATGACGCGGATGTTCGAGAAGCTGCTGGGTGAAGGAGCATTTGCTCGGCCTTTGGAGGTGGACTGGGCGCACAGAGCATTTATGAGGAAGCCGCAAGGAAACGAGCCGCCGAGGGCGATGGTGGTGCGATTGCACCGGTTCCGGGATAAGGAACGGATTTTGAGTTGGGCCAGGCAAACGAGGCACTCTACTTGGGAAGGCAGTGAGCTGCGTGTCTACTAGGACCTGGGTGCAGAGCTGGCCAAAAGGAGGACGAGCTTCAACAAGACGGCCCTCTTTAAGAAGGGGGTGAAATTCGGCATGTTATACCCAGCGCGTTTGTGGGTAACGTATGAAGGCCGGGAACTGTACTTTGGGTCGCCAGAGGAGGCGATGGAATTTGTTGGAGACAATGAACTGGCAGGAGAAAGAGGACATTGAACTCTGGATGGGCCAGTCAAGAGGATCTGTGTGTTCGCACATCTGAAAAGCTTAACGGTGGATGTCGCAATGATACAGGAGACACACCCGATGAAGGGATGGGTAGGGCAGGTATTCCATTCGGGGCTAGATTCCAAAACAAGGGGAGTGCCAATTCTGATTAATAAGCGGGAGGCGTTCGAAGTGGGAAGAATAGTGGCTGACTTGGTGGGGCAGATATGTTATAGTGAGTGGTAAGCTGGAGGGGATGCCGGTGGTGCTGATCATTTATGCACCGAACTGGGATGACGTAGAGTTCATGAGGCAGGTATTGGGGAAGATCCCTGATCTGGACACCCATCGGCTGATTATGCGGGGAGACTTTAATCCGGTTATGGATCCAAACCTGGATCGGTCGAGTTTGAGGGAGGGTGCCGGGGGCATCGAAGGAGCTAAAGGGATTTATGGGACAGATGGGGGTGGGTGGATCTGTAGAGGTTTGGGCGACCGAGAGCGGAAGAGTACTCCTTTTCCCATGTACACAGTGTACTCCCTGATTTACTTTTTCGTTCTGGATAGGACGTTGCTGGCGGGGGTGGTGGACGTTGAGTACTCGGCGATAGTAGTGTCGGATCATGCCCTGCACTGGATGGACTTAGGTGAGCAAGGAGGGGGGCCAGCGCCCGTACTGGAGGTTAGATATAGGACTATTAGCGAAGGATCAGATGTGTATGCGGGTGAAATGAAATGAAAATGAAAATTGCTTATTGTCACAAGTAGGCTTCAAATGAAGTTACTGTGAAAAGCCCCTAGTCGCCACATTCTAGCGCCTGTTCGGGGAGACTGGTACGGGAATTGAACAGTGCTGCTGGCCTGCCTTGGTCTGCTTTAAAAGACAGCGATTAAGCCCAATGTGCTAAACCAGTCCCTTGTGAGGGAGGTCATTCGGAGGTATGTGGAGATGAATGATACGAGGGAAGTCTCAGCAGCTACAGTATGGGAGGCGTTAAAGGCAGCGGTGAAAGGGGAGATAATCACGATACGGGCACACGGGGAGTGGGCGGAGATGAATAGATTAGTGAGGGAGATTCTCCAGGTGGACAGGAGGCCCCGGAGGAGGGGTTGTTGAAGGAGTGGCAGAAGCTGCAGCTGGAGTTTGGGTTGCTATCTACAGGGAATGTGGTGCGGCAGTTGAGAAAGACGAGAGGGGCAGTGTATGAATATGGGGAATAGGCTAGCAGGATGCTAGCACACCAGCTAAGGAAACAGGAGGTGGCTAGGGAGATAGAGAAAGTGAAGGACAAAGGGGGGAATACGATCTTCGATCCGGTGGGGGTGAACAGGGTGTTTCGGAACTTGCACAGCAGGTTATACGAGTCAGAACCCCCAGCCGGGGTGGAGGTGATGATGCGGTTTTTGGAGGGACTGGAGTTTCCAAGCGTAGAAGAAGAGCTGGTGGAGGGCCTAGGAGCCCCAATTGGGCTGTTTGAAGTGGTGGAGGGGCTAAAGGCGATGCAGTCGGGCAAGGCCTCGGGGCCGTAGGGGTACCAGTGGAGTTTTATAAAAGGTTTTAAGAAGTTCTGGGGCCCCTGCTGGTAAGGAGGTTCAATGAGGTTAGGGAGCGAGGGGTGCACCCCCAACAATGTCACAGGCCTTGATTTCTCTCACCCTGATGCGGGATAAGGACCCGGAACAATGCGGGCCGTACAGGCCAATCTCTCTTCTAAATGTAGACGCCAAGATATTGGCCTCGAGAATAGAGCATTGTGGGGCAGGAGTGATAGGGGAGGACCAGACGGGGTTTGTGAAGGGAGGCATTTAGTGGCGAACATTAGAAGGCTGCTAAATGTGATTATGATGCCCTCTGAGGGAATGGAGGTGGAGGTGATGGCCGGCATGGATGCGGAGAAGGCCTTTTATCGAGTGGAATGGGAGTATTTGTGGGAGATCCTGGGGCGGTTTGGACTTCAGAAGGTGGGATATGCTCCCGTTGTCACCTGGCGGGGAGGGTGCAGACGGTAAAGATGACAGTTCTCCCGAGGTTTTGGTTCGTAGTTTGGTGCCTGACTATTTTTATCCCAAAGGCTTTCTTTAAGAGGGTGAACACTGTGATCTCAGGGTTTGTGTGGGCAGCTAAGACCCTAAGAAGGTGCTGCTGGAGCAGGGTCGAAGGGAAGGGGGGGGCTGGCCCAATCAAATTTTAGAAATTACTAGTGGGCGGCGAACATAGCAATGATCAGGAAGTGGGTAGTGGGGGGGAGCACAAGTTTAGGGGCACTGGTAACGGCACCTTTGCTGTTCTCGCCGGCTCGGTACTCCATACGCCCGGTGGTAGTGGCAGCTTTGAGGGTGTGGAGACCGTTGCGGAAGCACATGGGATTGGAGGGGGTGTCGGTATGGACACCTATTTGTGGCAACCACCAGTTTACACCAGGGGAACTGGATGGAGGGTTTCGGAGGTGGCAACGAGCTGGGATCTAGTGGTTTGGGGACCTGTTTATTGACGCCGGCTTTCCGTGATTGGAAGACTTGGAGAAGGAGTTTGAGCTGTCCGGGGGGAATGGGTCCCGTTACCTGCAGGTGAGGAACTTTGCACGGAGGCAGGTTTCGACCTTTCCACACCTACTGCCCCAGGGGGTACAAGTTAGTGTTGAAAACAGGAGTGGGGGGAGAGGAAGGTCTCGTAAATTTATAAAGAGCTCATGGAATGGGAGGGAACCCCGATAGGAGAGGTGAAGTGAAAATGGGAGGAGGAATTGGGCAAGGAATTAGAGGCAGGATTGTGGGAGGATGCCCTGAGTAGGGTTAACGCGTCTTTATCGTGTGCCAGGCTTAGCCTGATACAATTCAAGGTGGTTCACAGGGCACATATGACTGTGCCCGTATGAGCAGGTTCTTTGAAGGGGTGGAGGATAGGTGTAGGCAGTTTTCAGGAGGGCTCACAAATCATGTCCACATGTTTTGGGCATGTCCGAAGCTAGGGGATTCTGGCAAGGATTTGCCGATGTCATGTCCACGGTGTTGCAGGTACGGGCGGTTCAGAGTCCAGAGGTGGCAATTATTGGTATGTCGGAATACCCGGGAGTCCAGGGGGCGAGAGAGGCTGATGTTTTGGCCTTTGCCTCCCTGGTAGCCCGGAGACGGATCATATTGGTGTGGAGGGACTTGGAACCCCCAAAATCGGGGGTATGCGTTACTGACATGGCCGGGTTTCTCAGGCTTGATAAGGTCAAGTTCGCCCTGAGAGGATCGATGCCAAGGTTCACCCGGAGATAGCAGCCGTTTATCGGCTGCTTTGGGGAAAATTAAGCTGTTAACAGATATAAGGGGGGGGGGGGGTGTAAAAGGAAAGAGGGAGACATGGGGCTATGGTTGAAGTGGGAAATAGTTAGTAGGAAAGGGGGACTGGGCAACTGTGTATGTAAGCCACGTTGGCTGGGTTTGGATGTTGGTTGGGTGGGTGTTATTTGTTCTGTTGTGTTTTCCTCTTGAAAATTGATGTTGAAATTATATGTGCCTTCATAAAATATTTTCAATAAAATAGAAAGGCAAATGGAATGCTGGTGTTTATTGCAAGGAGAATAGAATATAAAAGTAGGAGAGAGTTGCTGCAACTGTACAGACAGAGCCTTATGAGACCATACATAGAGTACTGAATTAATATATAATTGTGTTTGGAAGTAGTCCAGAGGCGGTTCACTGAACTCATTCCTGAGATGAAGGGCTTATCTTATGTAAAAAGGCTGAACAGGTTAGGCCTATGCACACTGAAGTTCAAAGAATGGGAGGTGGATCTTAATGAAACATATAAGATGCTCCTGGGATCGACACAAGGAGAATGTTTCCTCTTATTGGGGAGATTATAATTAGGGGACACAGTTTAAGAATAAGCAGTCTTTTAACTTGGGGAGAAAGAGGGTTTTTTTTTTTTCTCTAGAGGGTCATTAGCCTGTGGAATTTCTTCCCCAGAAATCTGTGGGGCTGGGTCTTTTGAATATATTCAAGTTTGTGTTTAGTAGATTTTTGATAGCAAGCGAGTCGAGGATTATGGGGCAAGACCAGAAAGTGGCATTTAGACCACAGTCAGAGAAACCATGCTCCTACTGAAAGCCGGGGCCGGCTTGAAAGGGTGACTGGCCTACTCCTGCTCCTAATGTGTCCCTAATCTCTCAGTCCTAACACAAGAAAACATGAAATGAGAAGATACCAGTCAATCCTCAATCCTGTTCCGTTCACACTCCATGCACATTTTCCCTATAATTGACTCTACCCACCCAATGAATCACCTTCCATTCCCCATTTACAATCTCCATTTATTTTACCCATCCATTTTGTCTTTTGAGGATAAGTTCTATATTGTCTTTGGAATCAAAGAGTACTTGTAAAGGAACATTAAAGAATAGTCATCCATCTTCACAGCTCTATTATTATAATAATCTTCATTGTCACAAGTAGGCTTACATTAACACTGCAATGAAGTTACTGTGAAAATCCCCTAGTCGCCACATTCTGGTGCCTGTTCAGGTACACGGAGGGAGAATTCGGAATGTCCAAATAACAGCATGTCTATCGGGACCTGTGAGAGGAAACCGGAGCACCAGGAAGAAACCCACGCAGACACTGGGAGGATGTGCAGTCTCCACAGACTGTGATCCAAGCCGGGAATCGAACCTGGGACCCTGGAGCTGTGAAGCAACAGTGCTACCCACTGTGCTGCCCCTTCTGCCTGAAAGTTTAACTTGTCAGCCCAACACAACGGAATCATGTTGTTCTGAGGAACGCTTGATCATCGTAATCTGGACCGGACATTGGAGGATAATTTTGACTTTGGGTGATTGGGTGAAACAATTGACCAATTGAAATGAAAATCAGGAAAGATGTATAATTGACAATTGATCTAATTTTGCCTATTTTACACTTACACCCAAAGTCAAAATTACGTTCTCCTTTTGACTTAATGTTTAAAAGTGGCATTTTGAGGAATTTGTTACCCTGCCTAAAATTACAAACATTCTTGCAATAATTAATTTTGTATTGTTAGGTTCCAAAAAGATAGAAATTTAAGCTGCCCATTTCCTAAATGAGCAGTACATGTGTAGCTAAGGGATATTTTTAGTGGTACATAGAAAGGCAACAACCTTTTTCCAGAAACAGTGGTAGGATTGAACAACATAGTCAATTGTATAGGTCTGGAGTGGAATCGGTGAAGGCGACGTGAATACTAATAATAGCTGATCCCTGATTATTTGGGTAACTCTTTGTATTACTTATTGCAAACAGGATCATGCACATGTGGTTTTGACACCAGATTACCCAAAGGAAAAAACAGCAATATCTACGAAATAATAATACTGGTCCAAACTGTTTTCATTTGGTAACCAGCTGGTATTTGCCAGTGTTGTCTGAGAAAATGTAGTGGCCCAAAAACCAAGTTTCACATGGGTTTTACACTTCACAGTTCAATGATTTGCGAGACCTTGCGAAGCATTGCGATTTGGATCCTGCCCATTGAGGACGGGATCCCGACTTCCGTATTCCAGTGTGCAGTCAGGCTCAGAACTTGGCGGGGCCCCTGGGTGTGTGGTGATATCGTGTTGTAATTCTACGACTGACCACTAGGAGTCTCATTAGTATATGTGAATGTTAAAGTCAGGTGACCTCAGATTGACTGAAGAGCTGGAAGAGGCTTGCGCATGATCATACTGTTATTTGTTGTTTTGTATATAGTTGACCCACAGTTAATGCTAATACATCGTTTATAGCTTTAGCTACAAGTGTTCTTGTACTATAAATCAGACCACCCGACAAGAACATAACAGGGTTCAGCCCTGGACAGAGTGGCACCCTGATACCTGTCTGAGTGGTATCTTGCCCATACCGGGGATCTGGTCCGTGAATGCCCTGCCCTTATGAGGTGGGATGCGGGGGAGGCTTGATCTCCTCAATCGTAAATTGGGACATGGGGGGGTGGGGGGGGGAGATCCGGTGGCCGCAGGCCGCAGGGGTGGGGGGGGTTCTAGAGATCGGGGCGCCATTTGATCTCTTCCTGTACTGGCTAGCGGAGCTTGTTAGTGCAGGAAATGGGACTAAGTGTGGCCTCAGAGGGGTGTTCCTTGCTGAGGCCATGAAATGAAGCAGTTTAATAGCGGAGCCGTTCTCGGCACTGCCAGCAACTTGAAACACCCGGCTAAAGGTACTAGACATAGGACTGTTCCATTTCTGTTAAACCGTGCTCTATTTTTGCGGAGAGAGAAAGGGGCCTACTAAAATGTTACACACCGAGTTTCTCGAATCAGCCAGGAGATTTAGTTCAAACAGATGAGTTTTGTGGCTCGAAGTCACTGAACCTGTAGTGTGTGACTCGCAACATCATTGACAAGTTGTAAATGCTTCTGCAGGCCTCCAGAAAGGTATATTTTCCTTGTGCAGAGAATTTAAAGTTTGAACACGGTTTTCGACCGCAGATAGAGGTTTGTGGTTTGTCCCAAGGGAATTGTGGTGTCCAGGGGCAATGGGGCTTGTGGAATTCGAAGAGCATATCTGTGTGGCCCATTAGAATAATTCCTTGCCTGAGGCAGGATATACTGAAAGAAGTGGAAAAAATGGACATGGCATCATCCCACACAGAGACCCTAGAGCCAGACCAAGCAGTGTAAACATGCTGCCAGAGACAGAGGACATAGCCAAAGGTTGACACAGTCAACACAGCGTGCAGTAGGAAGAAGGCGGAACATGACATATCACCCTGAGGTAAGGCTCTATCTTGACCCAGTGCAGGCAAAAGCTACAAGTCTCAAGGGAAGTCATTGGAGAGAGATATGCCATGGTGAAGCAAGATCTGGCGCCATACGCAACTCATCCCCAAGCACTACCAGCTGCACATATCAATTTCTATGCAGCTGGCACCTTCCAGGCTTACTCTGGCATTTCCCAATCAACCGCCCACCGGTGCATCTCCACTATCACGGATATGCCCATTTCTCAGATGGGGATCACATCAACTTTCCAACAGATGCGGCATCACAGATACAATGAGCTAAGGACTTTACCGATACAACTGCATTCTCAAGTTCAGGGAGTGGTTGACTGTACACACTTGGCTATAAGGACACCAATTTAGCAGCTGGAAACTTTGTGAACAGTGTGGTAGTATGCATGGCGGCCCCAGGACCCATCTTGCTCCGAAAGCACGTGCGGGCGCACAAGTCGGATCCGTTGGTCGAAAGGGTTCACCTCCTTCACGTGAACCCGCAGTACGCTTGCGTGGAGTACCCCGACGGCCGACAGGACACGGTCTCTCTGCGAGATCTGGCGCCCGCCGGCAACACCCCCCCCCCCCCCCGACACCAATCACCCAACCACCCCCCTTCCTGCCACCGCCGCACCCCGCGACCGCCCCCTTCCCAGGAGGATCAGTCCTCCTCCCAGGCCCGACCAGGAATGAAGCCCAAGCTGAAACCGTAAGGCTCCCGGAGACGACAACACCGGAACAAGCACCACCACCACCACCGGGGCCGAGGCGATCGACACAGACGACCAGACCGCCCGACCGACTTGTGGCGTCGATCTAACAGTACACTATGTGGACTTTTAACGAGAACATTTTGTCTTTTCCTGACGATTACTGTAAATAGTTTGAGGAAAAAAAAACCTTGTACATACTGTAATAACATGCAAAAGTTTTTCCTCCCAGGACCAGCCTTGTAAACCCTTACCACCATGCGAAGCATCACCCCGCCGGGTTCATTTTTAACAAGGGGTGAATGTGGTAGTATGCATTAGGGGTCATGTGGGACTGTGAAGCCATGATGTCATTGGCTGACAGATCCCGGGTCCTGGTTGGACGTTGACCTCTAGCTCCGCCCTGAAGGCGGAGTATAAGTACCTGGAATCCTCCCCCGCAGGCAGTCTACTACTGAACTGCGGGGGAAACAGTCACGCTTAATAAAGCCTCATCGACTTCACTCTATTCGTCTCTCGGAGACTTTGTGCGCTACAAACAGGAAATCTTTCCATCCAATCAAGCCGAGGCCTTAAAACATAGGAACATGAGTAGGCCATTCAGCCCCTCGAGCCTGCTCCACTATTCAGTCTCTATCCTTTAATACCACTGCTTAACAAATATTTATCTCTATCTCAGATTGAAAATTAACAACTGATCTAGCATCAATTGGCATTTGTGGAAGAGAGTTACAAACCTCTACCACCCTTTGTGTAGAAGTGGTTCCCAACATCTCTCCTGAATGGTCTGGCCCTAATTTTTAGGCCATGTCCCCTGATTCACGAATCTCCAACCAGTGGAAACAGTTTATCCTCGTGTTTCTATCACCTGCCACTCACAACTTCCCTGCCACGTCAGTAATTTGCCCTCAATTCTGTGGGCCTCAACTTAGTTAGCAGTCTCTTATGTGGGACTTTATCAAATGCCTTCAGGAAGTCCACATAAACAACATCCATAGATGTTGCCCTGTCCAATACCTTAGTCATCTCTTCAAAACATTCAGTGAGATTTGTCAAGCATGACCTATCTGTCATGAATGCATGATTAACTCTCCCTGATTAACTGAAAATTTTTGAGGTATTCACTTACCCAATGTACCCTATCCTTGATTATGTATAGACTCCAATAATTTCCCTACCACAGATGTTAGGCTAACTGGTCTGTAATTCCCTGGTTTTCCTCTTTCGCCCTTCTTAAAAGGTGGAGTGACATGAACAATTTCCCAATCCAGGGGGACGAGTCCTGCATCTCAGGAACTCTGAAAGATTAGTCAGGGCATCTACAATGTGCTCCCCTACTTCCTTTAACACCTGTGGATGGAAACAGTCAGGTCCTGGGAATTTGTCATTCTTTTTAGTTCCATTTGTTTCCTCATTATCAATGTTTTACTTAGGTTAATTTTATTTAGTCCCTGTCCCCAATCCTTCTGGCACCAATGTGCACATTTTCTAGGCAGCAGACTTTTTTTACCCTGAGGCATTCACGATTGCCCTAGCTATTCCAGTCCACACACCGGTCCATGGGTTGGCTTCTGGGCAACAAAGGGTACCCCATAAGGAGTTGACTACTGACTCCCTTGAGGTGACCAGAGATGGGGCCTGAATGTCAATACAACAACAGTCATATGTAGATGTGGGACATCATTAGGCAGGCTATTGAGCTTCTGAAGTTGCAGTTTAGAAGCCTTAACTATACTGAAGGAATAATTGGCAGAATCTGCATGTGAATAGTAGTCATTTGCTGCATGTTACACAAACGATGCACTGGAGGGGACCTCCACATCAAGTAGACAGAAGCTGGCCAGAGAGCTATCTCATTGGAGGAGGAGCACCTCTTTTCATAGATTATCATAGAATTTACAGTGCAGAAGGAGGCCATTTGGCCCATCGAGTCTGCACCGGCTCTTAGAAAGAGCTCCCTACCCAAGGTCAACACCTCCACCTAATCCCCATAACCCAGTAACCCCACCCAACACAATCTGATTGAGATGGCATGGAGCAGGAGAGAGACACTGGGAGAAACCTGAGGGGTGAGCCACATGGAGCGCCATTATCACCAGAGATATCTTAATGTAGAAGATATTCACCTAACCGGTTTTTCAGATCTCGCAGCAAATCTCTCGGCAGGTTCTTGGTGAGCCACAAAGTTGCTGTTCTACATTGGAGCCACATATTTTCAAGGAAATGCCCAACCCCAACAGGAGGAAATACCAACTGGAAACAGTGCCATCAGCATGGCTGAATCCAGCATCTTGATCACCCTTTCTTCAACATTGTCCACAAATTTACCTTGAGACATTCTAAGCCTGCAAATTTCTGTTAAAGACTGGCAAATAATCAGAGGCTTCACCTTGTGCTTTGCCAAAGTATGTCTCCTATGTCAAGAATGCATGTAAGCAGCACGAGTTAAGTTATAAGACTTGCAGATATGAGTGCAAGAGGTCAATGGAACTATGTATAAGCCACACATATACCTTTTAACATTCTTCCACATGTTCCACCTGCCATTGGCACATTCCATCCATCATTGACATACAAAATGTGACATCTACAACCTGCAGTGCTGCAACTCACCGTCAATGGCTTCTGCTACCTGGATGGGAAAAGGCTTCAATTGCACGGGAGATCCAATGCCCCTTGGGGAACTACCTTCTCTGAACATCTAGATAATGAACCACCTTCCAATGCTGAACATGCTTGGGCACACCCTTGACACTCATACTATTACTTGTATGACACTCATACTATTACTTGTATGACCCCTGTCAGCAGTATCCAGTGCCTCTGGTAAGAACCTGCTGTTTTCTGTTAAACTGGTAATTGAAGCTATTAATGTACAATGTCAAATGAAAACACTCATTGAAGGTAGTGCGCCTATTTGAAAAGTGCTTGAAACTACCTTTAACATAGTGGTATTAAATAACACCACAGTGGACGCACCATTGAGCGATTCACCACGGTGTTCTGTGCTCGTCACTCTTAACAAAGTGCTTCCTATGTTGCCTTGAGGAGGTGGAGGAGGGCTTCTCACCTCTCCTGCAATATGGTATTGAGGAGCATCTTGCCTGGCCTCATCATACAATAATCCAATGGGGATCTACCTGAGACAGCAGACTCTGCATTTCTTCATGGTGAGCTGTTACGCTAGGACATGTACTGCAGGAGAGGACTCTCACCGAGGGGATGGGGAAGCACTAGAAGGTGAGGGGCCTAGATGTTCTCTGTATCCTCATTTTTCTCACCCACCTTCACAGACCTGGCTGACTTTCACATTAGATAGGTGGGGCTGGTTGATGGGATGCAGTAGCCATTCCTTCCAGCCACATTTGTTCTACCAGTTAAGCATCCTGTTATAGGTCCACAGCTCCTCACATACTGATTCATGATCATGCTGTGAATGGCCCTCTCCAGGCTACTGGATGAACCTGGAACCGTCCGCAGGGCATCACACTGCTTTTGCATGCATTCTACGATGCTGAATGTGTCTCTCCATCAGATTGGCCATTCTCACCTTGTTGGTGTTCATGCTATCAAAACCCTGAGATAAGATGAAGTTTATCACTAGAATGGGCTCCTCCATTGAAGTGTATGAGCTTGCATTGCTTCAGTGAACTCTACCGGATATCTGTTGATGCTCCAGTTACTGTGCTCCATCAGATAACTCCTGAAGCCTTATTTCAGTTCCTACTAAAGCGTTATTGCCATTGTCCTCCATTCTCCAAGAGGCTCTGTGCACAGGTAGCTCTGATGTTGACACCTCCTTATGCACTCTGGTGTGGTGCCCTTTACCAAGTGACACTGACTCGTACACCACATCCCTCAGAAGTGCTAATGTTTGTGTTGATAGGTAGTTGATTGGCCAGGTGTGACATTTCACCCTCCGACAGCTCTGCCTCCTCCTGATGCTGAGGGATGAACCAGCCTTGGGGTGGGGATGTTTTGGGGCAATTGCCATTGGGACCTATCTGAGATGCAAAAGAATGTAATTCGAGTAAGCCCTAGCGTAGAATCAGGTTATCGTCTTCAATCATCTTTGTGGAATCCTTAACATGCAACTTCTCTTGTGGAATCCTTAACATTCACGCTCTTCTCCTCCCCACCCCGCCCCCTTTCACCTTCTGCTTAATGCTCCGACACCATCACCTCCACATTTAGCACAATGTTTAAATGTGCCTCTGACACTGCCTGGCACCTGCTGTGGGCAATTGTCCATTACTTATAATAAGCCTGGCTTGTCCCCTTGCTATTTCCATTGCTGTCTTTTTGACAGTGCAAATAACCTTGCAGACCTGACCCCAGTCTGGGCCATCCCTCTGGCACTGTGGGTCCTCTTGTAAGTACAACATTGAGTAATGTAAGCCCATTCAATTGTGCCTCCAGGATCAATTCACACATTGACCCTTAACTGTTTGGACCTACATTAGTACCTTGACATACAATAATCCATGCTGTAGGAGAGGTATGTGCCAAGTTTGCTGCCAAGTTTGCCCCTACTGGCTCAGTATTTAGATGTCATCCATCATGAAGACCTCTGTATGCTTCTGCCAAACAACTCGCCTTGCTGGAGCACAGCAGCAGCTTGTAGAACCTCCTGGATCCTAGAGGATTGATGTTCATCTACTGTGCTTATGAAGGATGCAATCTCTTGCCATGCTCTCTTCATCACACTAGCTAGGCACATTCCTCCTTCCTCTAGAGTATATAATCTCACGCCTCCATTGCTCCTCTTTGACCAGAATCTGGAGGTTCCAGCAGCTGAAGCAGCTGGCCTCCTCTATGACATTCTAGCATGAAGAAAGCATGTGGAGAAGTATGCTTCATTTGTCACCACATATAACCTAGATCCTCTCCTTTACAGCAACCTGATTCTCTAGTTAAGCACTGACTGATGTTGTGTGAATGCAGGGTGGCCTGACAGATGTTGCTGTCACATCACCATGGCACGCTGTGCTACTGAGTGCACAAGACCCTGCTATCTTTCTCCTTCTACGTCACTCTTGATGATAGTGTGATGCTTTGAGGGTAATGAGAAAGACACAATTGGACGCCCACACCCTGATAGATGGGTGGTGAAAGAGAAAGTGGAAGGGTAAAAATTCTGCAGCCCTGTGATATTTTGCTAATCAGTTAATGCATGTGTCTGGACCAGCTGATTCTGCCAAGATGCTGCCATCTCCATGGCTGGGTCTTGTGAAATATTGCCAGCCTTAAGTTATTGCTGTATTCTCCTTCAAGGCTAATAGGCAACATTAATCTCTATTTTCCATGGCCCATGATGGCCTCGCAAGATCCAACAGCACCCCCCCCCCCCCAGCTTCCTGCCTCACAGCGAGGACTGCCTACAGGTAGGCTCTTTATACTGTGCCTGAGATGTGTTCCAGACACTGGGTCCGTCTCTGCTTCCGGGTTGCCACGCCCAACTCTGTCCCACACCTTCTCCCCAAAGCAAAGATTATGACATTTGGGTACCATTCTACTGAGGAGGGTCTAGTGAGCCAGGAGATTTCCCAACTTGAGCTTATCCACTTCAGCAGTGAAAACCTGGCCTTAGGAATTCGGCATGAAGAAGGAAGCAGATTTAGCAAGCAATGTTACTGGGCATCTTGTGGCAGCTGAATTTGTGGGGAGTGTGGACAGTTTGAAACTTTATCTCTACTTCCGAGTGACTAGAATGATATCTGTTGCTCCACCTGTTCATTGAGCTTGCCTCGTAACTGTACACCTGTTTGTTTATTCTGTGTTTCTTCAGTTGGCCATTTTTAAAGTTCTCTGTTCCAGCAAGTAATCAAATGTTTTCACCCTTTCTTTACACTGGTATTAATCAAATAGCCCGGTGGAGCATTAGTTAATTGATTTCATTTGAGAGTTTATAAATATAAAAACATTCTGGGGATTCCACAACCCATAGATGTGCAGGCTAGGTGGATTGGCCATGCTAAATTGTGACTTAATTGGGAAAAAGTAATTGGATACTCAAAATTTGAAAAAAATAGGGGGGATTCACTTGAAAGACTAAACCCACTGAGAGGTAGGAGGAGCCAGAATCTTCTCTTGGCACATAGTAGTGATGAAGGACTTGCATCTGCTGCACAAATTTGCCTCCATTTTGTTGGGACAGAGCTGACCTGACGGATTGAATTCCTTATCGCAAAGAGGGTGCCCACCACTACTGCTGGAGTCTGAGCAGAAACTGTTGGGAGTTTTTGGGACCCCTGTACTGCAAGCCAATGTTTTGATTTTAGGCATTTTTCGTGCCTTGGAAAAAGAAGAGGCCTATTCCTCCCAGTAGCGATATCGGGGTATTACTCCAATATTCCAGGATTTATCACTAGCTTGTTTCCGGCAGTGATGCACGATCAATTGCACAAACACTAAAATTGGGTACAACTGTGGCTTTATTACAGTCAGATGTGTGGCCTCCTGCTGCAGCTTGCGAAATGGCAGGGCACTGGAGGTCATACATATTTATACCGTTCTCCCTGGGCGGAGCCAGCCGGCAGGAGCTACCGGCGAACCTGTAGTGCAAGTCCTACCTTACATCTCCTATTACAGTGGATCACTACAGGCAGTCCCCAAGTTTGTTCGTTCACTTTCACCATAGTCTTAGTGGGACCATTGACATTGGGCGGGATTTAACTAAATGAGAAAAAAGTACCATAACGAGCACGGCTAGCTGCGAGTTTCCCAGTGCTCACAGCACTTGAGAAAATAACGCTATTAAATAATACTCGTTCGATAAGGGGCCTCAGCAGGGACTGCACGGCCAAGGCCGCACATAGCCCTGTTGTGCGCTGAGGAGCTCCGCTCGCCAGAATTTTTAAATGGTGTCCCAATCTCTGGAGCCCTCAAAGCAACCACCGACCAACCCCAAGCCCCAACGCACTATGGGAGAGTGAATTGGACATTCTGAATTCTCCCTCTGTGTACCGGAACAGTCGCCAGAATGTGGCGACTAGGGGATTTTCACAGTAACTTCATTGCAGTGTTAATGTAAGCCAACTTGTGACAATAAAGATTATTACTATTACTATCTACAAGATGCACTGCAGTAACTTGCCAAGGTTTCTTAGGCAGCACCTTTCAAATTCAAATCCACTACCATCTAGTTAACAAGAGAAGCAGATACCTGGGAACCCCACCACCTGGAGGTTCCCCTCCAAGTCACACTCCACTCCGACTTGGAAATATATCGCCATTCCTTCATTGTTTGCGGGCCAAAATCCTGGAACTCCCTCCCTAAAAGAAGCCATGTAGGTGTACCTACACCTTGTGGAAGCAGAAGTTCAAGAATGCACCTTACCACCACCACCTAAGGGCAACGAGAGATGGGCAATAAATGCTTGCCTAGCCAGCAATGCCCACATCCCGTCAATGAATTGTTCAAAAATCACATTGGTTTCCAGCTGTCCAGTCATTCCAGGAACAGTGCTGTAGTGGTCAGAAGAGGCATTATAGCTGACTGAGTGGAACAAAGTGCTGGGACCCAGAGGAAAGCTTTGTGGCAGGGGTCAAGGATTGGAGGGGTAGGGATGACCAGAGAAATCGGAGTCACTGAGGATCATTCAGGCCGGGAAGGAAGTCTGGAGGTTACTGGGCCCTAAGGTGAGGGCACCCCCAATCAGGAGGGGGCTTTTGATGGACGGAACACCCTGCACCATTTCCGTTCCCCCCCCCCCCCCCCAGGATCTATCATTTGCCTGCAAACCCTAAAAATGAGGGTGGGCAGGAAAATGCCCATAAGTGGCCGTTAAGGGTCTTAATTGAAGCGAGCATATAAACCAATTCCACTTTGAGAAGAGAATCAGGCAAGTGTGTCTTATGTTACCCATACATTTGATGCTATGGGAGAGAAGGTACTGAGGATGGTGCAAGCAGAGTTACCAGTGAAGTGTGGCTGCATCATAGGAGGTCATAGTGTATGCAAAATCAGGTAAGCAGATAACATCACACTACTAGGCAGCACAAAGGAAGATCTGGAGACTCAGGTGGGCCTAGTCAAAAGATGTAGGGCGGAATTCAACCACAAAGTGTCATTTTGGGCGGGTTTGGCGAGGTGTTTTCCGTTGGCTTTTTGGGTGAGATCCACACCGGTATTCACCCATACATAGTAATTTTCTGGGCCTTAAAAATCTTTATTGTCACAAGTAGGCTTACACAGCGACGAAGTTACTGTGAAAAGCCCCTCGTCACCATATTCCAGCGCCTGTTCGTGTACACGGAGGGAGAATTCAGAATGACCAAAGTACCGAATAGTATGTCTTTCGGGACTTGTGGGAGAAAGCTGGAGCACCCAGAGGAAACCCATGCAGACACGGGGAGAAAGTGCAGACTCCGCATAGTGACTCAAGCCTGGAATCGAACCTGGGATCCTAGTGCTGTGACACAACAGGGCTAAGCACTGTGCTATTGTGCCTCCCACTGGGGGAGATTCTCCCCATTCCAGCCCAGAAATGTTTTCAGCAATGGGGACCTGAACTCACCGGCGAGACCTGCTATTTTGAAAGACTGCCCTGACCTCTAAGTGAGCTTGAGGATCTCCCACATCCCTATCCATGGATATTGTCACCCCCTGAACACATGGCATTGGACCCCTCTTCTCCTCCCCCACCCCCCCCCCCCAAAGTGATGACACCCTGTTATGGGGTCGCTGAGGTTCTTCCACCCCCCTGGGTCAGGCCTCCCCACCCTTAAACCCCCCCTAACCTTTGAGGCCCCTTCATACCGTTCCTTTACCCTTCATGCCCCCTTTCATGGGCATGAGAACATAAGAACTAGGAGCAGGAGTAGGCCAGCTGGCCCTTCAAGCCTGCTCCGCCATTCAATGAGATCATGGCTGACCTTTTGTGGACTCGGCTCCACTTTCCCGCCGGAACACCATGATCCTTTATTTTTCAAAAAACTATCTATCTTTATCTTGAAAACATTTAATGAAGGAGCCTCAACTGCTTCACTGGGCAAGGAATTCCATAGATTCACAACCCTTTGGATGAAGAAGTTCCTCCTCAGCTCAGTCCTAAATCTATTTCCACTTATTATGAGGCTATGCTCCCTAGTTCTGCTTTCACCCGCCTGTGGAAACAACCTCACCGCATCTATCCTATCTATTCCCTTCATTATTTTATATGTTTCTATAAGATCCCCTCCCGCATCCTTCTAAATTCCAACGAGTACAGTCCCAGACTACTCAACCACTCCTCGTAATCCAACCCCCTCACTATAATCCAACCCCCTCAACTCTGGGATTAACCTAGTGAATCTCCTCTGCACACCCTCCAGCACCAATACGTCCTTTCTCGGGTAAGGAGACCAAAACTGAACACTACTCCAGGTGTGGCCTCACTAACACCTTATACAGTAGCAGCATGACCTCCCATGTTTTAAACTCCATCCCTCTAGCAATGAAGGACAAAATTCCATTCACCTTCTTAATCACCTGTTGAAACTGTAAACCAACGTTTTGCGACTCATGCACCAGGACACCCAGGTCCGTCTGCACAGCAGCATTTTTTCATTTAAATAATAATCCCTTTTGCTATTATTCCGATCAAAATGGATAACGTCACATTTGTCAACATTGTATTCCATCTGTCAGACCCTAGCCCATTCACTCAAACTATCCAAATCCCTCTGCAGGCTTCCAGTATCCTCTGCACTTTTTGCTTTACCACTCATCTTCGTGTCATCTGCAAACTTGGACACATTACACTTGGTCCCAACTCCAAATCATCTATGTAAATTGTGAACAGTTGTGGGCCCAACACTGATCCCTGAGGGACACCACTAGCTACTGATTGCCAACCAGAGAAACACCCATTAATCCCCACTCTTTGCTTTTGATTAATTAACCTATCCTCTATCCATGCTACTACTTTACCCTTAATGCCATGCATCATTATCTTATGCAACAACCTTTTGTGTGGCACCTTGTCAAAAGCTTTCTGGAAATCCAGATATACCACATGCATTGGCTCCCTGTTGTCTATCACACTGGAATGTCCTCAAAAAATTCCCCTAAATTAGTTAGATGCAACCTGCCCTTTATGAACCCATGCAGCATCTGTCCAATGGGACAATTTCCATCCAGGTGCCTCACTATTTCTTCCTTGATGATAGATTCAAGCATCTTCCCTACTACCAAAGTTAAGCTAACTGGCCTATAATTATCCGCTTTCTACCTACCTCCTTTTTTAAACAGTGGTATCACGTTTGCTAATTTCCAATCCGCTGGGACTACCCCAGAGTCTAGTGAATGTTCGTAAATTATCACGAGCGCATTTGCAGTTTCCCTAGCCATCTCATTTAGTACCCTGGGGCATGGGATGCATTCTATCAGGGCCAGGAGACATGTCTACCTTTAGCCCCATTAGCTTTCCCCCCCTCAGGCCTTGCCCCTTGGCAGTGTCACCTGGGCATCCTGGAACTGCCACCCTGACAGTGCCCCCTCCAGCCTGGCAGTGGCAGTGCAAGGTGCCCGGGTGCCATAGGGAGAGCCAGGGTGCCATCCTGTCCTGTTCCTGACCACCCAGGGGTCACTACTGGCCTGGGAGACTCTCCAGGTGCTGTTACACCTGGTCCATATTTGTGGGGACCAGTAATTAAACCACACCCAGTGCGGGCGAGATCCAGATTGCGAGGTTTGGTTGCATCTTGCAAGACATCTCGAGCAGCCTCTCGTGAGATTCAACAGCCTCGTCACCCGTGGTCTGCACATGGTGGATCTGTGGTGAGTGGCAATGGAGATGGAATGGGCACGATAAGGGGGCATGCGTTAACATGACGGGTTTGAGAGGCTATAAGACAAGTGGTAAGGGTGTGTGAAGGGTGAGCATTTGAAAGCCTAACTGCTTGTAAAACAATTGGGACAATGCCCCAGAGAATCAATCTGAGGTTGTACCTTGATGACTGCAGCCAAGGTTATTGAGGGAAGTCAAACAGGCGATGGCTGGGTTAATGTTAACCATTAAACAATTTTACAGTTGCACTTTATGCCATCAGGGGAACAAAAATAACCCTAGATTAGTTTGGTTTACAGCAGTTGTAGACAAAGAATCAAGGTGGGCCTTCTGGCCATAATGCCATAATAATAACCCTCGAAGGAATGTCAACAAAGTCCTCGACTAAACCAGAAGTGTTTTTTATAAACTACACCAGATGGCCTATTAATCAAAACAGTCCAGTGTAATTGTAATTGTAATTGTTATTGATAGCTTCAGCCTTTTATAAATGTTTGAAAAAGGGGCATTTAAAAAACTTCAGGTCATGATAGCTATAGAGATTAACATTGAATAGCGTTGCCGGTCTTTCCGGGCAGAGAGCCGGGAAGCTCATGACAGTTCCCACTCACTTCCACGCTTCTGGAGAATCGCACCCTGTCTTTTTGGCAGTGAACTTTAACAAAGATAGGATTGAAAGATGTTGTACTATAATTTCTTGCCTGTTTATAGTGTGGGAATGGCGCATTCCAGGCAGAAGGGAGGAATTTGAGGTGGGAACCATGTCAGAAGTAAATGTTTTGCAGGGAAGGATAGTGAGTCCACCGGTTCTCTCCATGTTGTCATCACATTTGGAAGTTGGACTGCCTTGCCTCCAGACATCTACCAATCCCTTCCAGCAAATAGTCAGTGGCGGTGAATGATGTGGACACACTTGCTGTGCAAATACTGCAATCGGGATGCACTCAACAGAAATCAAATATTTTAAGTTAAGTGGAAAATCAACTATAGAGCACATTAGCTGTTCTGGTCACACCTGCCTCCGTGCTGAGGTGGACTTTCAAAGTCCTCGTACTGCTGTGGACTGGGTTTGTGTATGCCTGCCACTTTGATGCAAATACCTCCATCTTTGAAACAAGGTCTTCACCAGGGAAAGCTGGCAGGCAAAATAAAGTTTTTACCCTTTTTCTTTGCGTAACAGTTGAGTTGCCTGATCAACTATTGACCAATTGATCGATTTTAAAATGTGCTTGTGAACTCTGTAAATGGCCTTGAGTGTCAACATTTAATTCAACCCTGTTCTGATCTTGATTTAATTCATTTTCATCTTGATAATACATGCTAGTGTGTCTCTCTCCTGCCTGAAACTCAATGCTGCGCAAAGCTTTAGAGCTCTGGTATGTAAAATCCTGTATCTCTTCTCCAACCATTAAATATATATATAATTGAGATATTTTGTTGCAGTATTTAGCCTGTATGCCCCTGTGTTTTACAGCTGACAATTTGAAGAGTTAGAAATTCAGTATCTCTTATGGTCCTGTACAGTATGGTCTTTTAAACTTAAGGGTGTCCATCTGTTAACAATCCCCTCCCTTATTCCTTCTATGTAAGAAGCTAGGTTTATATCCTCCTTGAATCTTGCTGTAATGCAATAAAATTCATTTTGAACCGAACAGCAGTGGGATCTATTTCTAACCTTTTAAATTTCCAACGAAATGCAAATTTAAATTGCTATGTGGCATGTGAGTTTTAAAATTCAAAAATAACACACTAGTGTGTCATTTAGAGGCTTGTGTTAATCCCATCAATACTGAATGCATTTATTAATAATTCAATTATGAGTGACGCCTTAAAAAGCATGCAGTGAGAAGACGCTATGTGATACTGCTTGATGCATTTGAACTGCTAATAGAATCTTCGATGATAAAAATTAACACACCCACTTTGCTACGCACCTGTGGCAAATTCAGCATCAAGCCGTATGTTTTCATTTTAACTGAAGGCTGCACAAAGACAGTGGAGGTGCTAATGTCACAACAGGGGTGATGCAATAGAAGCTGGTTATTATTAACTGCTTCAAGTCTCTCATTACAAGACAGCTCCCTCTCTACCACCCATGGACTGGTCCTGTCAGAAGCTCTAGTTTATTCTTTTCATGACACTCAGACTAGTTTTGTTGTTGAAAATACTTCAGATGACATAGACTCAGATCTGCAATAGCCCAAGGTGAACAGTGAAATGAAATTAAATGAAAATCGCTTATTGTCACAAGTAGGCTTCAAATGAAGTTACTGTGAAAAGCCCCGAGTTGCCACATTCCGGCGCCTGTTCGGGGAGGCTGGTAGGGGAATTGAACCATGCTGCTGGCCTGCCTTGGTCTACTTTTTAAAAGCCAGCTCTTTAGCCCTGTGCTAAACCAGTGTGTTGCTTGTTTCATATCGGTGATTTATTTCTGCAGTGCAGAATTTATTGGCAGGAGCAAAAGCATCTTGTTCAAACCTGCCATCAATCCTACATCCTGTCAAGTCTATCCACCACCAGTGTACAGTAGTGGCAGTGTGTACCAGCTACAAGATGCTTTGCAGCAATGCTCCAAGGCTCCTTCAGCATCTCCTTTTAAACCCATGACCTCTACCACCTAGAAGGACAAGGGAAATGGACAGATGGGAACATCACTAACTGCAAGTTACCCTCCCAGTCACAACAATATAATTGTCCCTTCAATCCTGCAACTCCTTCTCTAATACCACTCCGTGTACCTCGAACACAGCACTTCACCATTACTTTCTCAAAGACAATTCTGGATGGGCAATAAATATTGGCTTGCCAGTGCATTTAGATCCCAATACATTTTTTTTTTTTAATTACTCTCTTGGTTCCCATTCAAGCTTAACCTGATGTACAGTCCCTATTTAAAAAAATATATATTTTATTACATACATGTATCAAAACAGGTTACAGCAAATAAACACACCGAGAAACATATTTCCCAGCAATCAACTATACAGATCCTCCCGTTGCTCTTTTTAAACCTTGGTCTATTTGCTCTGTTTACGTCACCTTTGCTCATGAGTCGCCAGGTATCTTTATGATACCGCCACGTGGTTCAAGTTCAGGTTATGATTAATAATACAGCACACCGCTTAGTAAGGATTAAAACAACGGTCATTTATTATATACAACAAGCAATGTTAATACCCTAATACTACTTTCTATATAATAAACCTATCACTACTGGCCAGTACTTAACTTAGGAAGAGCCCACCAGGTCAGGGAAACGAATGGCTTGTCCAATCAAATCTGGCCCACGGGATTCAAAAGGCTGCTACAGGTCGGTGGCTAGATGTCTCTACCGGATAGCGATCGCTGGATTCAAACTTACAGTTGCCGGTGGCTGGTCTTGCGAAGGTCCCAAGCAGGCGAAGAGGAGAGAGAGCGAGTTCTGAACTTGGACCCTCACTTTTATAGGGCCCAGGGGCTTCCCGCCTCCCGGGGCGGCCCTTGACCCTGAGTCCCAAGTGATTGGATCTGTCCCCAGTCTCTGGGGTCGATGTGTCCAATGGTGAGGCGATTCCTCGATCGGGGGGTGGTCGCTCACCTGTCTTTGTTTCGGCCACTGCAGGCGCCGACAGGTCTGGTCCAGTATTCAATTGCTAATATGTTGCAATTGTTCCCGGGGATATCTGATTTAACTGTGGATGTCTGAATAGATTGGCTGCAAACAGTCCTGAATGCAACTGCGAATACCTGGGTTGATGGGCTGTTGATAGCCCTGTGTATCGATCTGGGCTACCTTCCCAGAGCCGAATATGCAAAACTGTCTGCAGCTGCCTGCATGTGTCTTGTTAGCTGCTTTTCCCAGCAGTCTTTCGGGTTAGCCGTTTTAAACTGGGTTTTGGCCACATTAATCGGAACGCAGCCATTTTACATGGCTACACCCCCCCCCCTCCCCCCCCCGACGAACAGCTCTTCAAACACGGTCACAAACATCCCCCACCTTTTCTCAAACCCCCCTGCAGAGCCCCTTAACTCATACTTTATCTTCTATGACCACAGCAAGCCGCACAGGTCACCCAACCAAGCCGCCACTCCCGGTGGCAATGCCAACCGCCAGTCCAGTAGAATTTGTCGCCGTGCAATCCGAGGCGAAGGCCACGGCATCGACCTTCCTCCTGTCCATGAGCTCCGGTTTGTCTGAAACCCCAAATATCGTCACCAAAGGGTCTGGATCCACCTCCTCCTCCACTATCCTAGCTAAGACCGCAAGCACTCCTGCCCAGAATCTTTGCGATTTTTCGCAACTCCAAAACATGTGCGCATGATTCGCTGATGATGTACCCTGTCTCAGTCTCAGTGCCCTGCCTTAACTTGACTTTAGATTCAAATTCACACTCAGTTCATCACTAAGGTTGCTCAATTTCATCTAAGAGACATTTCCCGTCTCAATCCTTAAGTTAGCCATGCTGCCTCTGAAGCACTCATTCACAACTCTATCACTTTTTGAGGTGGACTTCCCTAACCACCTCTTTGCCAGTCTCCTAAGAAAGAACAATACAGCACAGGAACAGGCCCTTCAGCCCTCCAAGCCTCTACTGGTCATGATGCCACCCTTGGTCAAAACGCTCAGCACTTCCTAATGCCGTATCCCTCTATACCCATCCTATCCATGCATTTGTCAAGATGCCTTTTGAACGGCGTTAATGTATCTGCTTCCACATCCTTCCCTGGCAACGCGTTCCAGGCACTTGCCACCCTCTCTGTATAAAAAAAATAAAACCTGCCTCGCACATCTCCTCTAAATTTTGCCCCACGGACCTTGAACCTATGCCCCCGGTGACTGACCCATCTACTCCATCCATGCACCTCATAATCTTGTAGACCTCTATCTGGTCGCCCCTCAACCTCCGACGTTTTTAATGAAAACAGTCCGAGTCTATTCAACCTCTCCACATAGCTAACACCCTCCAGAGCAGGCAACATCCTGGTAAATCTCCTCTGC
This sequence comes from Scyliorhinus torazame, assembly GCF_047496885.1. Lineage (NCBI taxonomy): Eukaryota > Metazoa > Chordata > Chondrichthyes > Carcharhiniformes > Scyliorhinidae > Scyliorhinus > Scyliorhinus torazame. The sequence continues at coordinate 137,468,116 of NC_092723.1, forward strand.
AGCCTCTTCAAAGCCTCCACATTCTTCTGGTAGTGTGGTGAACAGAATTGTGCGCAATATTCCAAGTGCGGCCTTACCAAGGTTCTATACAACAGTAGCTTGACTTACCAGTTTTTATACTCTATGTCCTGTCCAATGAAGGCAAGCATTCCGTATGCTTTCTTTTTTTTTTTTGAAAATATTTTTATTAAGGCATGTATAAATTTTTAACAGCAATTTTCAAGAGGAAAAACAACAAAGTGAATGACCCCCACCCAGCCAACAACCCCACCCAGCCAATGTGGTTTACATACACAGTTCCCCAGTCCCCCTCCCCCACTAACTATTTCCCACCTCAACTAATGTCCCTCTACCTCCCTCCCTCCCTTAACCCCCCCCCCATCCTTTTGTATCTGCTGACAGCTTAATTTTCCCCAAAGAATTCGATAAATGGCTGCCACCTCTGGGCAAACCCTTGCATTGATCCTCTCAAGGCGAACTTGATCTCCTCAAGCCTGAGAAACCCGGCCAACACTAACTAGGTTTCGGGGGTTCCGAGTCCCTCCACGTCAATAAGATCCGTCTCCGGGCTACCAGGGAGACAAAGACCAAAACATTGGCCTCTCTCGTCCCCTGGACTCCCGGGTCTTCCGACACACCAGAAATCGTCACCTCTGGACTCGGAACCACCCGTATCTTCAATACCATGGATAGGACATCGGCAAACCCTTGCCAGAATCCACTAAGCTTCGGACATGCCGAAAACATGCGGACACGATTCGCAGGCCCTCTTGCACACCACCCACACCTATCCTCCACCCTATCAAAGAACCTGCTTATGTGGGCCACAGTCATATGTGCTCTGTGGACCACCTTGAATTGTATCAAGCTCAGCCTGGCACACGACGAGGATGCGTTAACCCTACTCCGGGCATCCTCCCACAATCCTACCTCTATTTCCTTGCCCAGTTCCTCCTTCCATTTTCACATTACCTCCCCTATCGGGGTTCCCTCCTATTCCATGAGCTCTTTATAAATTTCCAAGACCTTCCCCTCCCCCACGCCCGTTTTCGACACTACCTTGTCCTGTATCAGTACAGGTGCTGGCAGTAGGTGCGGAAAGACCAAAACCTGCCTCGGTGAAAAGTCCCTCACCTGCAGGTCGCGGAACCCATTCTCACCGGGCAGCCCAAACCCCTCCTCCAAGCACAGAAAGCTGCCGTCAATAAACAGGTCCCCTAACCGCTCAATCCCAGCTCGCTGCTACTATGTTCGGTGCCAAATAGTAGTTCCTAAAATTTGGACGTGGCCAGCGCCCCCCCGCCCCCCGCACCCGACCCTGCTCCAGCAGCATATTCCTTACTCGCCTATACAAACCCATAGATCACCGTGTTCACCCTCTTTTTAAAAAAGAAAAAAGCCTTTGGGATTAAAAATAGGCAGGCACTGAAATACAAACAAAAACCTCAGGAGAACCGTCATCTTTACAATCTGCACCCTCCCTGCCAGTGACAACGGGAGCATATCCCACCTTCTAAAGTCCTCCTTCATCTGCTCCACTAACCGAGCCAAATTCAGCTTATGCAGCTGCTCCCACTCCCGTGCCACCTGAATGCCCAAATACCTAAAGCTCCCCCCCACCACCTTGAACGGCATACCAGACAACCTCCTGTCCTGCCCCCTCACCTGAATCGCAAAGACCTCGCTTTAGCCAATATTCAATTTGTATCCCGAAAACCGGCCGAATTCCCCGGGGATCCCCATAATCTCTCCACTACTACCCCCCCCCCACCACCACCACCACCACCACCACCACCACCACCAAGCGGGTCAGAAATATACAAAAGTAGCGAGAGCCTGTGCTCCACCCCCCTCCTCCGTACTATCACCTGTCAGTCCTTTGACGCTCTCAGCGCCATCGCCAGTGGTTCTGTAGCCAAGGCAAACAACAGTGGGGAGAGTGGATTTTGTGAGGGCCACGAAGAATCCAGCTCGAGTTTTAAGGATACAAAGTAATAACATTTATTTACAATAACATATATATATAAAAGCAGCAGCAACTTCCCTTGCTGCACACTCCTCCCTGCTGGTTCCAAAACTGGCCAGCTTTATTTATACTTGGAGTTTACTAATGGTTTCTCCGCCCCCCTCATTGGGGAAGCTCATACTCCCACAGGATTGTGGGATTGCCATTAGACCCCAGCCAATGGTAAGCAGGCAGGTTGTAACATCCCCCCCCCCCCCCCCCCCGCAAAGTCCAAGGAATCCACCGAAGACCCTGGCGAAGGAGGGCGTCGGACTCTTTTTGCCGCAGGCCGGACACCATTTGCACGCGGCGCTGGATCAGGTGGCGTGTAACGAGACGGAGACCGGCGCTTCCGTGATGAACGGCGTAACGGTTGTACATTCACGGCCCGTGGACCCGAGGATTCCCCCTCTGATGCGTCCTGTGTCTCCATCTCGGAGTCAGAGTCTGCTGCCTCCATCATGTCAGCGTCTCTATCTCCATTCGGTTCTGTAACGACCTGCGCGGGCTTCGAGTGAGGCACCAGTGGAAGATTGTGAGGACTACCTTCCCTTGTCTCAGGTCTCTGCGGCTGTCGAAATGATCTCCGGGGGCAGGGAATCTTTTGAGGGGATAGTCTTCTGGACTGAACGTGGTCTACATGTTTGCGCTGGAGAGGACCCTGGGCTTGCACCTGGTAAGATATAGGGCCCGTTTGGCAAAAGATTACGCCAGGAACCCACTGGGCAACATCAGCAAAATTCCGAACGAACACTGGGTCACCGGGCGCAAACTGCCGAATCGGCCGATGACGAGAAAATCCCTGTCCCTGCCGTTCTTGTGTGTGGCGTACTTTTGCGCCAATGTCCGGGAAAACCATACTGAGGCGGGTGCGAAGTCTCCGGCCCATTAGGAGTTCTGCAGGAGCTACCCCAGTCACCGCATGGGGGGGGGGGGGTGGTCCGATACGTAAACAAAAAGCGAGCCAGTCTCGTGTCCATTGATCCGGAAGACTGCTTCTTTAGGCCTCTTTTGAATGTCTGCACAGGGCGCTCTGCCAACCCATTTGAAGCCAGGTGGTAAGGGGCAGTGCGGATATGGCGTATGCCGTTCATCTTCATGAACCTCGCAAACTCTTCACTCGTGAATGGAGTGCCGTTATCCGTGACCAGCACCTCGGGGAGGCCACGCACACTAAAAGACAAACGCACCTTTTCAATTGTTGCACAGGATGTTGTCCCCTGCATCTTATGCACCTCTAGCCATTTAGACTGGGCGTCGATTAATGGAAGGAACATGGATCCTTGAAAAGGGCCTGCGAAATCTGCATGCAAGCGTGCCCAAGGCCGCCCTGGCCATTCCCAGTGATGTAGGGGCACGGCCGGCGGAAGCTCCTGATGCTCCTGGCAAATGGAGCAGTTTTGGGCCACCTTCTCTATGTCGGTGTCGAGGCCTGGCCACCAGACATAACTCCGGGCCAACATTTTCATTTTGGTCACACCTGGATGCCCATTGTGCAAGTCTCTTAGTATCAGCTCCTGGCCTTTTTCCGGGACAATCACACGTGTCCCCCACAAGCGGATGCCGTCTTCCATGCTGAATTCTGACAGCTTGGAGGAAAATGCCCGCAACTCGCCTGGGAGCTGTCTATGCTGCCCACCATACAGGACTATGTGCCGAACCTTTGACAGGACTGGCTCCGTCTGGGTCCACTCACGGATCTGTGATACCGTGGCAGGCAAGGTGTCCATAAAATTTAGGGTTGCAACCACCTCACCGGTCGTGGGGATCGACATGGGGCCGGTCGATAAAGGCAATCGGCTCAGTGCATCGGCATTTGCTATCTGCGTTCCTGGTTTGTGCTCCAGAGAATACTCGTATGCAGCAAGCAGCAAAGCCCAGCACTGGATCCGTGCGGAAGCAATGGGCGGTATTGGCTTATCCTCTCTGAAAAGTCCCAGCAGAGGCTTATGATTAGTCACGATAGTGAAATGGCGGCCATACACGTACTGGTGGAAGCGTTTCACCGCAAAAACCACTGCCAGGCCCTCCTTCTCGATCTGCGCGTACTTTTTCTCCGCTGCAGTTAATGTGCGGGAGGCAAAAGCTATCGGTCGCTCGGCCCCGTTCTCCATCTTGTGGGACAGGACGGCCCCAATACCATACGGGGATGCATCACATGTGACGAGCAAAGGCTTTCCAGGATCATAGTGGGTTAGTAACCCAGCCGACGACGATTGTTGCTTTCCCCGCCGGAAAGCGGTTTCTTGCGGCTGACCCCAAACCCAGGTGTGATTTTTCTTTACCGGAAGGTGCAACGGGGCCAGCGTAGTTGCCAGATTGGGGAGGAACTTTCCGTAATAGTTTACGAGACCGAGAAAAGAACGAAGATGCGAGGTGTCAGTCTGCCTGTTGAATCGCACGCACCTTCTCTGCGACGGGGTGCAAACCTTCGCGGTCCACCCGATAACCAAGGTAGACTACTTCCTTAGCCTGAAATACGCACTTTGTGTGACGTAAACGGACTCCAGCCTCCGAAAAGCGTCTAAGGACAACCTCCAGATTTTCCAAATGTCCCTGTAATCAAAACGTCACCTAAGTAGACAGCAACACGGGGTAAACCTCTCAAAATGCCCTCCATAACACGTTGAAAAATAGCGCAGGCAGAGGATACTCCAAAGGGCAACCGTGTATATTCATACAGGCCCCGGTGTGTATTAATCGTTACATATGGTCGGGAGGCAGGGTCCAGCTCCAACTGCAGGTAGGCGTGACTCATATCTAATTTTGTGAACGAGAGTCCATCTGCAAGCTTCGTGTAGAGATCTTCTATGCGAGGCATTGGATATCGGTCGAGTCGGGAAGCCGTATTCACTAAGTTTATAGTTGCCACACAAGCGAACTGTGGCATCTGGCTTCATTACAGGTACAATTGGTGCTGCCCAGTCAGCAAAACGGACGGACCTGATAGTACCCAAACTCTCCAAACGAGTGAGCTCCCCTTCTACCTTCTCGAGCAAGGCGTAAGGCACTGGGCGCGCCCGGAAATAGCGCGGCGTGGCTCCTGGTTCGACTTGGATACGGGCTACGGCCCCTTTTATTTTCCCCAAACCAGGCTGGAATACATCTGGGTATCGTCCTAGCACCTCAGTCAACCCTTCAGAAACTGTTTGGAGGATGTGCTGCCATTGCAACCGCAAATGGCGCAACCAGTGCCGACCCAACAGGCTGGGCCCATGGCCACGCACCACGCTAAGTGGGAAACGCTCCTCCTGGCGTCCATAAACAACAGGGGTCATTGTAGTCCCTGCAATGTCCAGTGGTTCCCCAGTGTAGGTGGCCAACCTGGCCTGTGAGTTGGTTAATGTAAGGGTCTGTATACCCTGCTTGATGCGGTTGAATGTCCTCTGGGCGATCACGGAGACCGCTGCGCCAGTGTCCAACTCCATCTCAAGCGGGTGACCATTGACCCGTACTGTCACCTTAATGGGGGCCACATAGGGAGCTGCCACACAATGCAGCTGCAGGCAGTCGTCCTCCGTCTCCACGTCCTCAGGAGTAGTCGCCGCAGGTTCACCCACATGGTGGGTACGGCCCCTGGGCTGGTCCCAGTTTCGGTCAGAACGACGGCGCCTCTGGAGCCCCCAGGACCGGCGTCCGCGACGGGGTCGCCGCCTACAAGTCTGACATGGACATGGCTCCTCATCCATTGGTTCTGGAGAAGGCTCCCTTCGGGGAGGAATGTCCGACGGCCACTGGCGTCGTTCCGGACGTCGCCTCGCCCAAGGTACCGCAGGAGTGCGGGGGGACGTTTTCGGATGGAAGGGGTTGCGCCCCAAGGCATGCCCTTCCATTCCCTGTATCTCCTGCACTCCTCGTTCTGCGCTCTCTCGGGACAATACTATTTGAATGGCCTGTTGAAAAGTCAATGTTGGCTCAGCTAACAACTTTCTCTGGGTGGCCGCATTGTTAATACCGCAAACCAAATGGTCGAGTAACATTTCTGACAAGGTCTCACCATAGTCACAGTACTCCGCAATCCTGCGTAGCCTGGATAGAAAATAGTCAAGGGATCCTCCAGGGGTCCACTCAGCGGTATTAAACCGGTAACGCTGGACTATTGCGGACAGGGTTAGGTTAAAATGTTACCCCACTATATTCACAAGTTCATCAAACGTTTTGGTGTCCGGCGCAGCTGGGTACCTAAGGCTCCTAATCACCCCAAACGTATGCGGGCTGCAGGCGGTGAGCAATATGACCACCTGCCGCTCGTTTTCGGTGATATTGTTTGCCCCCTTTATTTATACTAGGAGTTTACTAATGGTTTCTCCGCCCCCCTCATTGGGGAAGCTCATACTCCCACAGGATTGTGGGATTGTCATTAGTCCCCAGCCAATGGTAAGCAGGCAGGTTATAACAGTGGACATCCCTGCCTCGTCCCCTGGAGTAGCCTAAAATAATCTGAGCTCCCCACCGGTGCCTGGTACAGCAATCGGAACCTGCCCAAACCCAAACCGCCTCAGGACCTCCTACAGACACTCCCACTCCACCCGATCAAAGGCCTTCTCTGCGTCCATGGCGACCACCATTTCTCCCTCCCTTCCCTCGGAGGGCATCAGAATCACGTTTAGTAGCCTTTTGATGTTAGCCGTTAACTGCCTCCTTTTCACAAACCCCGTCGGGTCCTTCCCGGTCACCCCTGCACACAATCATCTATTCTCGAGGCCAAGGTCTTGGTCACCAACTTGGCGTCTACATTTAGAAAGGAGATTGGCCTGTACGACCCGCATTGTTCCAGGTCCTTATCCCGCTTCAGGATAAGAGATATCGAGGCCTGTGACATCATTTGGGGGGAGTACCCATCGCTCCCTTGCCTCATTAAATGCCTTTACTAGCAAGGGCCCCAACACTCCTGGAAACTTTTTATAAAACTCCGCCGGGTGCCCATCCGGCCCCGGGGCCTTGCCCCGCTGCATCGCCTCCAGCCCCATCACCACTTCAAACAGCCCAATCGGGCTTCTAGATCCTCCACCAGCTCTTCTTCTACCCTCTGAACTGCAGTCCCTCCAAAAACTGCCTCATACCCTCCACCCCGGCTGGGGTTCTGACTCGTATAGCCTACTATAAAAGTCCCTAAACACCCTGTTTACCCGCACCGGGCCTCCTGTTTCCTTAGCTGGTGTGCCAGCATCCTGCTAGCCTTCTCCCCATATTCATACATCCCCCCTCTCGTCTTTCTCAACTGCCGCACCACATTTCCTGTAGATAGCAACCCAATCTCCAGCTGCAGCTTTTGCCGCTCCTTCAACAACCCTGCCTCCGTTGCCTCCGAATGCCTCCTGTCGATCTGGAGGATCTCCCTCACCAATCTATCCATCTCCGCCGCCCCAACTTCCCCTTGTGCGCTTGTATCGAGATAAACTCCCCTCTCACCACTGTCTTCAACGCCTCCCATACTGTAGCTGCCGAAACCTCCTCCGTATCGTTTATCTCCACATATCTCCGACTGGCCTGCCTCACCCGCATACACACCTCCTCCTCCGCTAATAGTCTACATCTAATCTCCAGATGGCCTCCCTCACCCGCATACACACCTCCTCCTCTGCTAATAATCCTACATCTAATCTCCAGTGCGGGCGCTGGCCCCCCTCCTTGCTCACCCATAAACCATCCAGTGTGGGGCATGTTCCGACACTACCATCGACGAGTGCTCAATGTTCCACCACCCCCCGCCAGCAACGTCCTATCCATAACGAAACAGTCAATCTGGGAGTACACTTTGTGCACTTGGGGAAAAAAAAGAAAATTCCTTCGTTCTCGGCCGCCCATACCTCCATGGATCTACCCTCCCATCTGTTCCATATACCCATTTAGTTCCTTCGCAGCCGCTGACCCCCTCCCAGTTTTTGAACATGGCCGATCCAGCCTTGGATCCATGATCATATTAAATTTCCCCCCCCCCGCCCCCCATAGTTAGCCGTGCAAGCCCAGATCAGGGATCTTCCGCCTCATAACTGCTCATCGTCCCAGTTCAGTGCGTAGATGTTCACCAGCACCAGCGGCATCCCCCCCCCCCCCCCAGCTTCCCATTCACCATAATGTATGTGCCCCCTGAGTTCGCCAGTATACTTCCCACTTCAAATGTTTTAGATTCTAGCCCCGAATGGAATACCTGCCCAACCCACCCCTTCCTCAGCCTAGTCTGATCCACCACCCTTGGGTGTGTCTCCTGTATCATTGCCACGGCCGCCTTTAAGCTTTTCACATGCGTGAACACACCGGCCCTCTTGACTGGCCCATTCAGCCCTCACATTCCATGTGATCAGCCTCCTCGGCGAGCCTCCAGCCCGCGTCCCGCACCTCATCAGGCCCGCACTCGGAAGCCCAGCGTCACCGATCTTCACCCTGTCACCTTTCATCCCTCCCCCTCCCTCTCCGCCATCCCATAACAAAATAACAATCCCAACCCCCCATCAACACATTCACCACCTACTCACCCCTGACGGCACATTTGTGAACTAGCCCACCCAGCTAGCCTGGTAGCCCCTGCCCATGATGTCAAGCAGCCTACCCCCTACTGATTCCTCCTCTCTCTTCTCCCTCCCCCCCCCCCCCCCCCCCCCCCCCCCCGCCCCACCTTTATAGGATCCACCACCCTGGCCAGGTTCGCCAAGGTCTCCTTCCTCTGTTGGGCTCTCCTCTTGTGGAGAAAGGTCCCTAACTGTTCTGTCGACCACTGGGCAAGCAGGCTCGGACCCTGACCTTCCACATCTTCCCCTGTGTCGCAGACTCCACACCAGCTTTCAACAGTTGTTTCCTCCTTTTTCGACCACTTCTGGTCCATGAATCCATAAACCGGTGGGATACTCTCTTCTTCCACCTCTCCTGCACCTTATACCATCACTCAGCTCCGCCGTTAGCCGGGGAAAAGGTCCAAAAAGTCCACCACGAGTGGGAGCCACCAAATGTACGACTGCTCACTCCTTGGTCGCCATTGGAACATTCCGTATGCTTAATTGACTACCTTGTCCACGTGTGTTGCCACTTGCAAAGATCTGTGGACCTGCACGCCCAAATCTCTCTGACTTTCTATATTCTGAAGGGTTTTGCCATTTACTGTTTATTTCCCCTCTCCCACACAGCTGAGCTCCAACACATCTGGGTTTTTAACTACACACATCCTGTTACTTGCATTGGCTCCTTTCCCACAGCATAACTGTTCAACATCATTTCACTGAATTAATTTGTTCCAATTTTGTCCTTGTACTTTCTGCTAACCTAACACAGGTCTACAGTGTGTATTTTATCTTTGGGCTGAGTCTAATGTTGAAGGATATCCCACAGAAATGCCTTTGGAAATTCACAGCTAAGGTTTGCACAGCAGTGCTCACAAGTACAAACCTCCCGTGGGCAGTTGCCTGGCACTGGGAGCCATCTAAGAATGCAACTTAAGTCGTGGACTTTGGATGTTTCCGACTGGGTTACACCAATAGTTACGTCGAAAAAGTTAGAATTAAAACGTCTTCAAATTTCTGTGAAACTTTGTACAGACCAACACGCCCCCACACATGACTCGTTCACACAGGACTCCATTACCCCCACCGTTCTCCCCACAACAATCCCATGGGATACCCGTTGACCCCCAGGGGTCTCCCTCCAACACCCCCCCCCCCCCCACACACACGCACACACACACACACAAGACTCCCCTCACTCCCATGGAACCCTCAGTCTCGAGTATGCTTTGATACGGACAATAAGGTGCCTTACTGGCTGACCTTTTATACAAAGCTGCATGAAGTTCCCCCGCCCCTCAGTGAGGAAGCTCGTACTCCACGGGAACTACAGAGAAGATGATCATTCCTGTCCCGTGTGCGATATGACACATGCCAAACCACTGGATTCTCCCCATCCCCATGGGGACACTTCCCCCATCCACCAACAACTACCAGGCCTGACACTCAGCACCTAATCCCCAACCCTGAGTCCCAACATTCCCCACCGCCCCCTGGAATCTTATCCTCATCCCTTTATGCACTTACCTTCTCCCTGGCCAGTCAAGGACTGTTAAACTTCACTGGGCCTTTACCTTATGTGCTTTATGGGAGCTAGTGGGAGTCTTATGGGAGTCTGTCCCTGTTGCTCAGAAGGGAAGGGGGGAGAGGAGCAGAGCATTAGTAATTGGGGACTCTATAGTCAGGGGCACAGATAGGAGATTTTGTGGGAGCGTGAGAGACTCGCGTTTGGTATGTTGCCTCCCAGATGCAAGGGTACGTGATGTCTCGGATCGTGTTTTCCGGGTCCTTAGGGGGGAGGGGGAGCAGCCCTAAGTCGTGGTCCACATTGGCACTAATGACATAGGTAGGAAAGGGGGCAAGGATGTCAGGCAGGCTTTCAGGGAGCTAGGATGGAAGCTCAGAACTAGAACAAACAGAGTTGTTATCTCTGGGTTGTTGCCCGTGCCACGTGATAGTGAGATGAGGAATAGGGAGAGAGAGCATTTAAACACGTGGCTACAGGGATGGTGCAGGCGGGAGGGATTCAGATTTTTGGATAACTGGGGCTCTTTCTGGGGAAGGTGGGACCTCTACAGACAGGATGGTCTACATCTGAACCTGAGGGGCACAAATATCCTGGGGGGGAGATTTGTTAGTGCTCTTTGGGGGGGTTTAAACTAATGCAGCAGGGGCATGGGAACCTGGATTGTAGTTTTAGGGTAAGGGAGAATGAGAGTTTAGAGGTCAGGAGCACAGATTTGACGTAGCAGGAGGGGGCCAGTGTTCAGGTAGGTGGTTTGAAGTGTGTCTACTTCAATGCCAGGAGAATACGAAACAAGGTAGGGGAACTGGCAGCATGGGTTGGTACCTGGGACTTCGATGTTGTGGCCATTTCGGAGACATGGATAGAGCAGGGACAGGAATGGATGTTGCAGGTTCCGGGGTTTAGGTGTTTTAGTAAGCTCAGAGAAGGAGGCAAAAGAGGGGGAGGTGTGGCGCTGCTAGTCAAGAGCAGTATTACGGTGGCGGAGAGGATGCTAGATGGGGACTCTTCTTCCGAGGTAGTATGGGCTGAAGTTAGAAACAGGAAAGGAGAGGTCACCCTGTTGGGAGTTTTTTATAGGCCTCCTAATAGTTCTAGGGATGTAGAGGAAAGGATGGCGAAGATGATTCTGGATATGAGCGAAAGTAACAGGGTAGTTATTATGGGAGACTTTAACTTTCCAAATATTGACTGGAAAAGATATAGTTCGAGTACAATAGATGGGTCGTTTTTTGTACAGTGTGTGCAGGAGGGTTTCCTGAAACAATATGTTGACAGGCCAACAAGAGGCGAGGCCACGTTGGATTTGGTTTTGGGTAATGAACCAGGCCAGGTGTTGGATTTGGAGGTAGGAGAGCACTTTGGGGACAGTGACCACAATTCGGTGACGTTTACGTTAATGATGGAAAGGGATAAGTATACACCGCAGGGCAAGAGTTATAGTTGGGGGAAGGGCAGTTATGATGCCATTAGACGTGACTTGGGGGGGATAAGGTGGAGAAGTAGGCTGCAAGTGTTGGGCACACTGGATAAGTGGGGCTTGTTCAAGGATCAGCTACTGCGTGTTCTTGATAAGTATGTACCGGTCAGACAGGGAGGAAGGCGTCGAGCGAGGGAACCGTGGTTTACCAAGGAAGTGGAATCTCTTGTTAAGAGGAAGAAGGAGGCCTATGTGAAGATGAGGTGTGAAGTTTCGGTTGGGGCGATGGATAGTTCCAAGTTGGCGAGGAAGGATCTAAAGAGAGAGCTAAGACGAGCAAGGAGGGGACATGAGAAGTATTTGGCAGGAAGGATCAAGGAAAACCCAAAAGCTTTCTATAGGTATGTCAGGAATAAGCGAATGACTAGGGAAAGAGTAGGACCAGTCAAGGACAGGGATGGGAAATTGTGTGTGGAGTCTGAAGAGATAGGCGAGATACTAAATGAATATTTTTCGTCAGTATTCACTCAGGAAAAAGATAATGTTGTGGAGGAGAAGGCTGAGTCCCAGGCTAATAGAATAGATGGCATTGAGGTACGTAGGGAAGAGGTGTTGGCAATTCTGGACAGGCTGAAAATAGATAAGTCCCCGGGACCTGATGGGATTTATCCTAGGATTCTCTGGGAGGCCAGAGAAGAGATTGCTGGGCCTTTGGCTTTGATTTTTATGTCATCATTGGCTACAGGAATAGTGCCAGAGGACTGGAGGACAGCAAATGTGGTCCCTTTGTTCAAAAAGGGGAGCAGAGACAACCCCGGCAACTATAGACACCGCGGTGAGCCTCACGTCTGTAGTGGGTAAGGTCTTGGAGGGGATTATAAGAGACAAGATTTATAATCATCTAGATAGGAATAATATGATCAGGGATAGTCAGCATGGCTTTGTGAAGGGTAGGTCATGCCTCACAAACCTTATTGAGTTCTTTGAGAAGGTGACTGAACAGGTAGACGAGGGTAGAGCAGTTGATGTGGTGTATATGGATTTCAGCAAAGCGTTTGATAAGGTTCCCCACGGTAGGCTATTGCAAAAAATACGGAGGCTGGGGATTGAGGGTGATTTAGAGATGTGGATCAGAAATTGGCTAGCTGAAAGAAGACAGAGGGTGGTGGTTGATGGGAAATGTTCAGAATGGAGTACAGTCACAAGTGGAGTACCACAAGGATCTGTTCTGGGGCCGTTGCTGTTTGTCATTTTTATCAATGACCTAGAGGAAGGCGCAGAAGGGTGGGTGAGTAAATTTGCAGACGATACTAAAGTCGGTGGTGTTGTCGATAGTGTGGAAGGATGTAGCAGGTTACAGAGGGATATAGATAAGCTGCAGAGCTGGGCTGAGAGGTGGCAAATGGAGTTTAATGTAGAGAAGTGTGAGGTGATTCACTTTGGAAGGAATAACAGGAATGCGGAATATTTGGCTAATGGTAAAGTCCTTGAAAGTGTGGATGAGCAGAGGGATCTAGGTGTCCATGTACATAGATCCCTGAAAGTTGCCACCCAGGTTGATAGGGTTGTGAAGAAGGCCTATGGAGTGTTGGCCTTTATTGGTAGAGGGATTGAGTTCCGGAGTCGGGAGGTCATGTTGCAGCTGTACAGAACTCTGGTACGGCCGCATTTGGAGTATTGCGTACAGTTCTGGTCACCGCATTATAGGAAGGACGTGGAGGCTTTGGAGCGGGTGCAGAGGAGATTTACCAGGATGTTGCCTGGTATGGAGGGAAAATCTTATGAGGAAAGGCTGATGGACCTGAGGTTGTTTTCGTTGGAGAGAAGAAGGTTAAGAGGAGACTTAATAGAGGCATACAAAATGATCAGGGGGTTGGATAGGGTGGACAGTGAGAGCCTTCTCCCGCGGATGGATATGGCTGGCACGAGGGGACATAACTTTAAACTGAGGGGTAATAGATATAGGACAGAGGTCAGAGGTAGGTTCTTTACGCAAAGAGTAGTGAGGCCGTGGAATGCCCTACCTGCTACAGTAGTGAACTCGCCAACATTGAGGGCATTTAAAAGTTTATTGGATAAACATATGGATGATAATGGCATAGTGTAGGTTAGATGGCTTTTGTTTCGGTGCAACATCGTGGGCCGAAGGGCCTGTACTGCGCTGTATTGTTCTATGTTCTAGTGCTGTACAAAAAGGGTGGTGGCTTCCGCCCTTTTGACTCCGCGTCCCTTTGATGCTTAGCCCCAGGATGGGGTACACTACTCACCCAGCCCGAGTTGGAAAGTCGGGGGAGACTGGATTTTGGGTGAGAAGCTAGGGACGGAGTGGCAATCTGACACTGTCTGCCACTCTGGGAAGGCTCAGACCCAATGTTCTACCACTGGCATCACAGTCTTCATGTCCCCAAACTCTGGAACTGTTTTCAAACCTCTCCAGCTTGCTTTCATCTCTCTCCCACTTCAAAAACCTCCTTAAACCATACTTAGAACCTTTAGCCAACCTTTCGCTCCTTTCCAGCTCCGGTTTCATGAATAGTCTTCTATTTACTACATTAATTAAGTTCATTATATGCAAACTGTGGTTGTTACAGTGTGGTACAATAAAGGGGCCAAGGTATGAACAAACTAACTGATACTGGGGAGGCAACATGATGCAAGCATTTAAAGTTGGGAGGGAGGGGATAGTTTTCAGCATTGAACCAGGAGTGGAGGACATGATGAGAAATGAAGGGAAGCTCATTCTAAAGATAACTTTAGAAACAACATCTTAAGCATTAAAATAATGGAACTTTCATGTACACTGTGAATGCAGATTCACTGGAAATATTCCCATCTTAAATGGTTTCCTGATCAAACCAGGTATCTAGGGATATGAATGTGAAACTAAGGTAGGAGGGAACGAGCATATGAATCGAAGTGACCAAGGTGACTGAATGGCTCATTTTCTTCCCTATTTCATGTTTATCAGATGTGTAAATTATGTTGTGTTCTATTAAATTAGAATGTAATTAGATATTTTGAAATCTAAGTTAATTTAAACTGTTGCCTGTAATTAGCAAAACAGAAAAAATGATTCAGTATTAGTAGCTGTTGGGAAATCTGTCTGATGCAAACATTCTAAAGCGCACAGGGAATTATTATAAATATTTGTAGGTTTGTTTTATTTTACAGTGATCCTGGATCTAACAATCAGGATTGCACGGAGATGTAGCATGATGCCATGTGTAAACATTCCAGGTCATTGTCTGACAGATGTCTGTCGTGTTGGGTGTTCCGATACACACATGATCCAACACTGTTGTAGATGGTACAACTCTGTTTTATTGTCTTAAACAATAACAACTAATAACTGCTGGCTGAGTTTCGTGCTTCACCAGCTAACCTGTGGACCCAGCCCTTTCACTATCTTGGTGAGACACTCAGCACATGGTGTATATCTGAGTGGCACGCTGTGAGCTCTGTGCTCTGAGCTATCTCCTGGTAGAATGAGCGGGAACTGTGGTGTTCCCTGTTTTATAGTGCGTGTGCTCTCACTGGTGATTGGCTGCGATGTTGTGTGTGTGTTGGTTGGTCCAACTACCTGTCCATCAGTGTGTGTGTGATTGCACCATGATATACTAATGTGGATACCGTGACAATGTCGTTCGTGACTTTGGCCCCTTGTGTACGTTTAACAAATGCTGACTGCTGGGGGACTTCCGGTGACGGCGGGCGGGAGGCAGCCGCACATTGGAGGGATCTCTTGCAGGAACGGCATTTTCAGGGTTTAATGCCCGGTCCCAGGGGCAACAGAGGCGGCAAAAGCAGAGAGAAGGTACAGTGAAGGAAAATGTCAAAAACAAGTTAGAAAAACGGCTGTGAAAAAAGCAGCTGAAAGTCCGTCGGGGAGTGGAAAGGTCACCGCGAGGACGGCAAGAAAGGTGGAGGCTGGGGCACCAGGGGAGGCCGCATTGCCCACGGCTGAAGAAATGACTGAGGTGATGGCCGCGGAACTCGAAAGGCAGTTCACTAAGCACATGGAGGCGATGAGCAAGGAGATGGGGGCGGTATTGCAAGTGTTGGTGGAGGAGGCGGTTACCCCGGTGAGGGTGGCGGTATTGAGCGCAGTGGCGGAGGTTCGGGAGCAAGGGGAGGCGCTGAAGGAAGTGGAAGAGACATTATTGCAGCACAGTGATCAAATTACCTCGATGGGGAAGGAGATGCGGAAGGTGATAGAGATCAACAAGGATTTGAGAGCCAAAATGGACGACTTGGAAAACCGATCCAAGCGACAGAATCTGAGGATTGTGGGTCTTCCCGAAGGAGTGGAAGGCCCGAGGCCGACTGACTATTTTGCCACGATGTTGGCAAAGCTATTGGGGGAGGGGGGTGATCCCTCCCGATATGAACTGGATCGGGCTCATCAGTCGTGGATGTCTGTACCAAAGGAGAGTGAACTGCCAAGAGTAGTAACTTTGTGTTTTCATAGGTACAGTGTGAAGGAGAAGGCCCTGTGCTGGGCAAAGCAGAAGCGGGAGATGCAGTGCGCTGGAGCTGGTATACGCACATATCAGGACTATACGGTGGAGCTGGCGAGGAGGCGTGCTGCTTTCAGCCGGGTGAAGAAGGCACTGTACATCAGTAAGGTGCAGTGCGGCATAGTATACCCAGCTAAGTTATGGGTGACCTACAAATCCAAGGACTTTTATTTCAGGACGGCGGAAGCAGTGGAGGAGTTTGCGAAGGCAGAAGGACTGTGGCTGAATTGAGAAGTGGTCATGTACCAATGTAGCCTCATGTAGCTGTACTTTTTCACTGCGGCAGGTGTATGTGCTAAATGAGCTAATGTTGTGTATACTTGGACAAGGGAAGAGATGGGACTTTCGCTTGCAATGATGGTTCTTTGGGGCTTGGGTGTGTGTGCGGAGTTTGTGTGCTAAAGGGGTTTTTCTTGGTTTTCCTGGGACCAAGAGAGGGGGAATGAGACCCGGGCGGGGGCCTCCACGCTGGCCGGTTTAAGCCGGCCAGTGAATGGCAGTGAGGTGGGGGGAGGGGCTGCGGCCATCGGAGCCCGGCAGAACAGGTTCCGATGAGACTAGCCGGGGTGGAAAAATGGGGGGAAGGAATTAGAGGTTGGGGGAAGGAGTTTTGTAAGAGAAAGTGGAGGGGAGAATTTGGGGAGTGGGGGAGGGGCTTGCAATGCATGGGTGTCATTTACGGTACTCTTTCGGGGATTGGATGGCATTGAATGTTAGGGGGAGGGGAGGGGGGGGGGACTCTTTTGGTCAGCGGTGACCATAGACTATTCCTGACCCCTTTTTCTTTTTTTTTCTCCTTTGTTTGTCCCACCATGGGAGGGTTTGTTTTATTTGATGCTTATATTGTCAGGTGGGTCGTTGTTTGGAGTGGTGGGAGGATGGGATCGTTGTTGTTAATAAGGGAATTGACTTTTTATTTGTTACCATTTACTGCTTGTTGCTGGGGTGTAAATTTTGAAGAAAATGTGAAAATGGAGAATAAAAATATTTTACAAAAAAAAACAACTGCTGACTGCTTTAAGACCTTTCAAATCTTAAGTAGAACACTCTAGATAGAGATTGCAGAGTGAGCTAAATTTGGCAGCCACCAATTATGCCCATAGCAGGTGGAACAACTCAACCTTATTCAACCTTTAGCTCCATGAAATGCTGCAGTTATCAGGCTTTCAAAGCAACATCATTTCCTGTAGCAACTTACCCGAACAGGCGCCGGAATGTGGCGACTAGGGGCTTTTCACAGTAACTTCATACTTGTGACAATAAAAGGTTATTATTATTATTATTATTACTTTATGGAATTGGATGGAGCAGACTTGGAGAAATTCATACACAGTACAAATACTGGCCAGAATTCTCCGGTCATTGTGATTCAATTTTCCCACCGGAATGCAAACCCGCCAGCAGGTTTCGTGGTGGCATGGGATGGTTCCAATGGGCAATCCCATTGACAATCGGCTGTGAGAATCATGCCACCAGTGAACGGCGGGCCACCAAGAAACACACGGCTGGCGGACCAGATAATCCCGCCCAGTAATATTCTCGTTCAGTCAATTTTACCTCCGCGCCATTGCTTCTTTATCCCATGACGCCCTTCAAGCTCCAGCTGAGAATATGAGAGACTACCTAAGAATCCTGCCAATACAAATGGCTATAGCCAGCTTTGGAATTTTGGATCTACCCTTTTCCCAATGAGGTTGGTCAGTGGGTGAGACCCAACCCAAACCTGATGGTCTGTGCTAAATCACTCCATTATGAAATATTCACCCTTCCCTTCTGGTGTGTTTGACTTCTCCTATGCGCAATATGCACCCAGCAGTATCTCCCTTTAATGGCCATTACCATTCTCCACCGTTGATCTTTCACCATAATTATTGCATGGTATTTGATTGCAAGGAGCACTGTAGCTGACACCAATCCTGTCCTCACTTGAGGCCCACATGCATGTACTTTAAGCAGGGTTCACTGGATAACAATCAGGAACAGCACCCCTAGCTGATTTACTGTTTCGTAGTGCAGAGTGGGGCATGTTGATTGTAGTGAGCATACAAACAAACATATGAGCTTATGTAGTTCAGGAAAGATAGGATATGGGGTGTGAAAGCATGTAGTCTGTTCAGCTCAGTCTAAACTATTTTTATTTATTTTTGTTTTAAATATATTTTATTAAAGTTTTCAAACACAATTATTTCCCTTACAAATCAAAAAAAAAGGTAACATGATAACTGCAATATAACGTTGTTTAACTAACATGGTAAACTAACCAAATAACACGAAGTAATACTCCCCCCTCCCCCCGCCCCCTCTCCCCCTCCAAAAACCCAAACAATTTACCCCCCCCCCCCCTCCCTTCCCCCCCCCCCCCCCCCCCCCCCCCTCCCCCTGGGTTGCTGCTGCTGGCCATCTATCTTCCCTCTAACGTTCCGCTAGGTAGTCGAGGAACGGTTGCCACCGTCTGGTGAACCCTTGAGCCGATCCTCTCAGAGCAAACTTCATCTGCTCTAGTTTTATGAACCCCGCCATATCGTTTATCCAGGCCTCCAGTCCGGGGGGGTTTCGCTTCCTTCCACATGAGTAAAATCCTACGCCGGGCTACTAGGGACGCAAAGGCCATGACATCGGCCTCTTTCGCCTCCTGCACTCCCGGCTCATCCGCTACTCCAAATATAGCTAACCCCCAGCTTGGCTTGACCCGGACCTTCACCACCTTCGAGATTACTCCCGTCACTCCCCTCCAATACCCCTCCAGTGCCGGACACAACCAAAACATATGTGTGTGGTTCGCCGGGCTTCCCCCGCACATCCCACACTTGTCCTCCACTCCGAAGGACCTGCTCAACCTTGCTCCCGTTATGTGTGCTCTATGCAGCACCTTAAATTGGATCAGGCTAAGCCTGGCACACGAGGAAGAGGAATTTACCCTGCTTAGGGCATCAGCCCACAAACCCTCCTCAATCTCCTCCCCGAGCTCTTCTTCCCATTTTCCCTTCAGTTCGCCCACCAGCTCCTCCCCCTCTTCTCTCATCTCCCGGTATATCTCTGACACTTTGCCCTCCCCGATCCACCCCCCCGAAAGCACCCTGTCCTGGATCCCTTGTGTCGGGAGCAGCGGAAATTCCCTCAC
Organism: Scyliorhinus torazame; assembly: GCF_047496885.1. Classification (NCBI taxonomy): domain Eukaryota; kingdom Metazoa; phylum Chordata; class Chondrichthyes; order Carcharhiniformes; family Scyliorhinidae; genus Scyliorhinus; species Scyliorhinus torazame. Next base: position 137,487,198 of record NC_092723.1, read on the forward strand.
CAATTGTTTCGTGAACGCTCTCACCTGCATATATCTAAAGGAATTTCCCTGGGGCAGCTCATACTTTTCCTCAAGCGCTCCCAAGCTCGCAAACGTCCCGTCTATAAATAAATCTCCCACTCTCCTGATTCCTACCCGGTGCCAGCTCTGGAATCCTCCGTCCAGCCTCCTTGGGGCAAACCTATGGTTGTTCCTGATCGGGGACCACACCGAGGCTCCCAGCACACCCCTCTGTCGCCTCCATTGCCCCCAGATACTTAATGTTGCCGCCACCACTGGGTTTGTGGTAAATATTTTTGGGGAGAGCGGTAGTGGCGCCGTCACCAGCGCTTTTAAACTCGTCCCTTTGCAGGACTTCATCTCCAACCTTTTCCACGCCGCTCCCTCTCCCTCTATCATCCATTTACGAATTATCGCCACGTTGGCGGCCCAGCAGTAGTCGCCCAAATTCGGCAACGCCAGTCCCCCTCTGTCTCTGCTACGTTGTAGGAACCCCCTCCTTAACCTCTGGGCCTTCCCTGCCCACACTAAGCTCGTGATGCTCCTATCTATTTTTTTTAAAGAAGGCCTTAGTGATCAGTATAGGGAGACATTGGAACACAAATAGGAACCTCGGGAGGACCATCATCTTAATTGCCTGCACTCTGCCCGCCAGTGACAGCGGCTGCATGTCCCACCTTATGAAATCCTCTTCCATTTGTTCCACCAGCCGTGTCAGATTGAGTCTGTGTAAGGTTCTCCAGCTCCTGGCTATCTGAATCCCCAGGTATCGGAAGTTTCTTTCCACTCTCCTTAGCGGTAGGCCATCTATCCCTCTACTCTGGTCCCCAGGGTGTATCACAACAAGCTCACTCTTTCCCATGTTAAGCCTATATCCCGAGAAATCTCCAAACTCCCTCAATATCTGCATGACCTCTGTCAACCCCCCCACTGGGTCCATCACATACAGCAGTAGGTCATCCGCGTAGAGTGACACTCGGTGTTCCTCTCCCCCTCTAATCACCCCTCTCCATTTTCTGGAGTCTCTCAGCGCTATGGCCAGTGGTTCAATTGCCAGCGCGAACAGTAATGGGGACAGAGGGCATCCCTGCCTTGTTCCCCTGTGTAACCGAAAATACTCCGACCTTTGCCGACCTGTGACCACACTTGCCGTTGGGGCCCCATAGAGGAGTTTAACCCAGCTGACAAACCCGTCCCCGAACCCGAACCTCCTCAGCACCTCCCATAGATACTCCCACTCCACCCTATCAAATGCCTTCTCTGCATCCATTGCCGCCACTATATCTGCCTCCCCCTCTGCTGGGGGCATCATTATCACCCCTAATAGCCGTCGCACGTTGACATTTAGTTGTCTCCCCTTTACGAACCCTGTCTGGTCTTCGTGCACTACCCCCGGGACACAATCCTCTATCCTCGTTGCCAGGACCTTTGCTAGCAACTTGGCGTCCACATTTAGCAGTGAGATAGGCCTATAGGACCCGCACTGCAGCGGATCTTTATCCCGCTTCAAGATTAGCGATACCGTCGCCTCCGACATTGTCGGGGGTAGGGTCCCCCCTTCTCTGGCCTCGTTAAAGGTCCTTACCAGCAGCGGGGCCAACAAGTCCACATATTTTCTATAGAATTCCACCGGGAATCCATCTGGTCCCGGGGCCTTCCCTGCCTGCATGTTCCCCAGCCCCTTGGTAACCTCGTCCACCCCAATCGGCGCCCTCAGGCCTTCCACCTCCTGCTCCTCCACCCTCTGGAACCTTAATTGGTCCAAAAACTGCCGCATCTCCTCTTTTCCCTCCGGGGGTTGGGACCTATATAGTCTCTCGTAAAAGGTCTTAAACACCTCGTTTATCTTCCCTGCTCTCCGTACCGTAGCTCCCATTTCATCCCTAATTCCCCCTATCTCCCTCGCCGCTGTCCTCTTTCGCAGCTGATGGGCCAACAGGCGACTCGCCTTTTCCCCATATTCATATCTCATCCCCTGTGCCTTCCTCCACTGTGCCTCCGCCCTCCTTGTGGTCAACAGGTCGAACTCCGTCTGGAGTCGTCACCTCTCCCTGTATAGTCCTTCATCCGGGACCTCCGCATATTTTGTATCTACCCTTAAAATCTCCCCCAGTAGTCTTTCCCTTTCCTTGGCCTCTATTTTCCCCTTGTGGGCCCTGATGGAGATCAGCTCTCCTCTGACCACCGCCTTTAGTGCTTCTCATACTACTCCCACTCGGACCTCCCCATCATCATTGGCCTCCAGGTACCTTTCGATACATCCCCGCACCCTTCCGCAGACTCCCTCATCCGCCAGTAATCCCACATCCAGTCGCCAGAGTGAACGCTGCTCCCTCTCCTCTCCTAGTTCCAGGTCCACCCAGTGTGGGGCATGATCTGAAACAGCTATGGCTGAGTACTCCGTTCCTTCCACCCTCGAGATCAGTGACCTTCCCAAAACAAAGAAATCTATCCGGGAGTACACCTTGTGAACATGGGAGAAGAAGGAGAACTCTTTGGCCATCGGCCTAACAAATCGCCACGGGTCCACTCCCCCCATTTGGTCCATAAACCCCTAAGCACCTTGGCCGCTGCCGGCCTTCTTCCGGTCCTAGATCTAGATCTATCTAAACCTGGGTCCAACACTGTGTTGAAGTCCCCCCCCATTATCAGGTTTCCTACCTCCAGGTCCAGGATACGTCCCAGCATCCGCTTCATAAATCCCGCATCATCCCAATTCGGGGCCTATACGTTAACCAACACGACCTCCATTCCCTGCAGTCTGCCACCCACCATCACATATCTGCCTCCGCTGTCTGCTACAATGTTCCTAGCTTCGAATGACACCCGTTTCCCCACCAGTATGGCCACCCCTCTGTTCTTTGCATCCAGCCCTGAGTGGAACACCTGTCCCACCCATCCTTTCCTTAACCTAACTTGGTCCGCCACCTTCAGGTGCGTCTCCTGAAGCATGGCCACGTCTGCCCTCAGTCCTTTCAAGTGCGCGAACACGCGGGCCCTTTTAATCGGCCCATTTAGGCCTCTCACGTTCCACGTGATCAGCCGAACTGGGGGGCTGCCTGCCCCCCTCCCCTGTCGACTAGCCATCACCCTCTCTAGGCCAGTCCCACGTCCCGGTTCCGTGCACCCACCCGTTCTCCAGGCGGCGCATTCCCGCCCCGACCACCTTTTCTTTTACCAGTTCCTCTTCGATCTCTGCAGCAGCAACCCAGTTATCCTCCTCCCCCCCCCCCCCCCCCCCAGATCCCCATCTAGCATGATTACTCCCCCCATATTGCTTCCGAACGTCAGCTGACGTCAACTGACCCCAGCTTCTCCCGCTCTCTCCTTGACCCCCCTGTGTGGGGAACTCCCATCTACCTTGCGCCTATCTTCCCGCCATCATCTTTCTGGCGCGGGAACAAGAACAATAAGGCCCGTGTTCTCTAGAGCCGTCCCGCCCCTCGTGGCGCAGCTCCCTCTGCCGCCCCACTCCCATTCCCCATCCCCCGCCTATGTTTCTTCTTCCCCCCCCCACCGGCGCCCACATTTCTCAGTGTCCCCCCTCCCCAGTTTACATCTCTATATACATCAGCATTGTCGTTTCCCCTCCAACATCAGTCCCTCAGTTCTGATCCAGTTTCTCGTTTTTAATAAAGGTCCATGCTTCTTCCGCCGTCTCGAAGTAGTGATGCCTCTCCTGGTGCATGACCCACAGTCGCGCCGGCTGCAACATCCCGAACTTCACCTTCTTCTTGTGTAGCACCTCCTTGGCTCGATTAAAACTCGCCCTCCTTCTCGCCACCTCCGCACTCCAATCCTGGTACACCCGTACGACCGCATTCTCCCATCTACTACTTCGTACCTTTTTGGCCCATCTCAGAACCACCTCTCTGTCATTGAAGCGATGAAATTGCACGATCGTTGCCCTAGGTGGTTCTCCCTCTTGTGGTCTCCTCGCAGGGACCCGATGGGCCCCTTCCACTTCCAAGGGGCCCAAGGGGGCCTCAGCTCCCATTAGCGAGCGTAGCATCGTGCTCACGTAAGCCCCGCCGTCCGCTCCTTCCACTCCCTCGGGGAGACCCAGGATCCGAAGGTTCTTTCTCCGTGATCTGTTTTCTAGGACTTCAATCCTTTCAATGCACTTTTTGTGGAGCGCCTCGTGCGTCTGCATTTTGACCGCCAGGCCCAGGATCTCGTCCTCGTTGTCCGTCACCTTCTGCTCCACTACGCGGAGCTCCATCTCCTGGGTCTTTTGTGTCTCCTTAAGCCCCTCAATTGCTTGTAGCATCGGGGCCAGCACCTCCTGAAGCAGCTCCACGCACCGTCTCAAAAATCCGTCTTGGTCCGGCCCACATGTCGCCTGGGCTCCCTCCGCCGCCATCTTGCTCCTTTTTCCTTCTGCCCCTGTCCTCGAGGATTCTCCGAGATCTGGCCGCCGCCGCCGATATTTTTCTTTTCCGCTGGGGGGGACTCCCTGTTGCCTCACCCCACACCGGGTTTCGTCCCGAAAAAATTCCCCGTTGGGGCTCTTAAAAGAGCCCGAAGGTCCGTTCGAGCTGGAGCCGCCGAAACGTGCGGCTTAGCTGGTCATCGCCGCAACCGGAAGTCCTAAACTATGTTTAAATAACCAAATTTTGAATTTTTCATGAATAATTATTACTCAAATATCGCTGTCACATACATATACATACTTGGTTGATTCTCCAACTTGCAGTAACAGCAAGAAGCCTTGGCCACCAGGAGATCATATCAGAATATGCCATAAGGCCATTCAATGTTCAATAAAAATTGTTTTATTCATTCATGATAGTGAAGCTCTCTATCCCCTGAACACAGCACTTCCAATTTTCACGGGGGCAGGATTGGAGATGGGGCATGTTTCGTGCATACGTGGTTTACAGAGTCAGCTGATTAGTACGGTAGCAAAGTGGTTAGCACTGTTGCTTCACAGTGTCAGGGACCCGAGTTCGATTCCTGGCTTGAGTCGCTGTCTGTTCTCCCTGTGTCTGTGTGGGTTTCCTCCGGTTGCTGCGGTTTCCTCCCAGAAGTCCCGAAAGAAGTGCTTGTTAGGTGAATTGGACATTCTGAATTCTCCCTCAGTGTACCTGAACAGGTGCCAGAGTGTGGCAACTAGGAAATTTTGACAGTGACTTCATTGCAGTGTTAACGTAAGCCTACTTGTGATACTACTAAAGATTCTTCTCATGTAAATAATCAATTGCCTCCATTGAAATGGGATCTTGGTAGGCCAGGAATGTGAAAGTTAAATTAGGCAAGAGCTGGTCTGAACTTTGTGGATTTGTTTGGATAACCAGGATAACCTTTTGAGAGGTATGGTACCCCTTTAAATCTGGTGCCAGGACACCTTTGTGGAGGTAAAGTGCCCTTTGGTTGAGGTCAGATGCCTTTGGAATTATTAAAGTAGGCATAAATGTGTGGAAAATGCTGATTAGAACTGTCAACTGACATGTCAAAATCAACTGTCTGAAAGTGTCAGAAGAATGTGTCACAGAGACATGTCAAACTGTCAGAAACACCTGACAAAGGGAGTTGTCAAACTGTCAGAAGCACTAGTTAAAGGGAGCTCTCTCGGCATTTTAAATCTTTGAAACAACAGAGCCACCTGTGGGAGACCAGGAGATGCAGGAATTTCTAGATGGGCTGGAGTACCCGAGGTTAGGGGAGGGGGACAGAGCTACATTACAAGCAGCGATAGTGGAGCAGGAGATAAAAGATGCGATTGGGAGGATGCAGTCGGGCAAGGTGGCAGGGCCTGTTGGGTTTCTGGTGGAATATTATAAAAAATTCAAGGATTGGTGGGGATGTTTGAGAAGGCGATAGGGAAGGGGGTTGATAGATCTGTAATAATATAGTAAGACGATTCTGGAATATATTCTCGAACCGTTCCTGCCATTTCTTGTGGAGCGCCTCGTGCACCTCCACCTTTACCGCAAGGCCTAAGATCTCGTCCTCGTTGTCGGAGACCTTTTGTCGGACCTCGCGGATCGCCAGCCCCTGGGCCATCTGGGTCTCCAGCAGCTTGTCTATAGAAGCCTTCATCAGCTCCAGCAGGTCCGCTTTAATCTCTCTGAAGCAGCGCTGGATAACCTCCTGCTGCTCCTGCGCCCACTGCATCCACGCTGTCTGGTCCCCGCCCGCCACCATTTTGCTCTTCTACAATCACACCTTCTTTGGGTTCACCACCACTTTTTTAGTCGCTCCGCTCCTGGTCCAAGCAATACACTGTCGGGGAACTATTGCAATCTCCTTCCCACACTGGGAAACGTCGAAAAGCTTCCGTTGGGGACCCTGAAAGAGCCCAAAAGTCAGTTTTTAGCGGGAGCTGCCGAATGTGCGACTTAGCTCCGCATAGCCGCAACCGGAAGTCTGGTTGTAGACTCTTGTGGGGCAATGAATTCCAATGCTTGTTGTTATAAGGATTGTGCCCTTGAATGAAATGTTTGTTATAGGCTTTTTTTGGTTGAAGGAATGTAAATACAGTAAATGGGTTTTTATGAATGGATTTTTTTCAATATAGTGAAGTTGGCAAGAGACACTTGGGGTGGAATTGTCCCGAATATTGGCAAAGGCCTAAAGAGGGCAGGAAAAGCAGTGTTGAGGCTGCTGGCACAAATGACAGCTTTCTCTGTTGTATCGTCCCAAACAGAGAGCAAAATACGTAAATGGGCAGGTCCCACACCACCACACTGGCGGAGCAGGCTCAATCAGAACAAGCCCCACCAGCAACTTAGTTTTATAAAGATCGGGGCGTTGTTTTTAAAGGCCGCCCCAATGCACAAAGTTCATATGCAACCCACCCCCACACACTACTTTGATGGTGTCCCAGTATGACCCTCTTCCTCTCCTGAGGAATGTACTCACCTGAGTTCCTCTGGCAGGTTGTAATTCATGCCGACATGAATGGACTTTCTTACAGTGGGGAGTGATTCAGGCATAGAACGCCTACAGTGCAGAAAAGGGCCATTCAGCCCATCAAGTCTGCACCAACCCTGTGAAAGAGCACCCTATCACCAATCCCCCACCCTATCCCTGAAACCGCATAATCCTACCTAACCTACACATCAACCATTCCAACTAACCTGCACATCATTGGACTGTGGGAGGCATCCCAGAGAGACACGGGGAGAAAACACAGACAATCACCCAAGGACCGAAATGAACCTGGATCCTGGCGCGGTGAGGCAGCAATGCTAACCACTGTGCCGCTCACTTTGCCTCTGGTCAGAGAGGAGACATGCTATTAATTGCAGTAGTCTTATTTTGCAACTTCCAGGGCGAAAAAGCATCAGTTGAAATACCATTTAAAAGCTTTTTGCCACTGATGCACGATCAATTACACAAAGATGAGAGTTGAATGCAACTGAGGCTTTATCACACTAAGATGTGTGGCCTCCTACAGCAGCTGGCAAAATGGCTGCTGTATGGGGAGCACACATATTTATACTCCGCCTACTGGGTGGAGCCAGCAGGCAGGGAACAACCCCCGTATCTGTAGTACAGGGCCTTACCACAAATCACCGTATATATACATCAGTGGTGACTACCACATTCACCCCCTGTTAAAATTGAGTCTGGCGGGGTGGTGGAGAACTATATACAAGTACATGTTTTAACTACAGAAAAAAAAAATGGAGCCCCGATCAAGTTACAGGTTCAGTCGGTCCGGAGCCCTGATCTGCCGTTGGGAACGCCGCAGTGGTGGTGGCGATTCAGGTGTCGGTCTGGTCCTCGGTGACTCCGGGAGCGTGCTGAAATCATCGTCATCCTCGGGCGTGGGCAGGGGGAGGACGGATTGACCTGGGGCGGGGGCTGCGGTGGGGTGCGCCGGGGAAGGGGAGGGTGGCGCTGGGTCGGAGGGGTGTGTGCGTGTGTGGAACCAGCTGGTGCCAGGTCCCTGAGGGAGACAGTGTCTTGGTGGCCGTCGGGGTACGTTACGTAGGCGTATTGCGGGTTGACGTGGAGTAGCTGTACCCTCTCAACCAACGGGTCCGCCTTGTGGAGTCGTACGTGCTTACGGAGGAGTACGGGTCCTGGAGCTGCCAGCCAAGTCGGGAGCGATACCCCGGAGGTGGACTTCCTGGGGAAGGCAAAGAGACGTTCATTGGGTGTGTCATTAGTCACAGTGCATAGGAGTGACCGAATGGAGTGCAGTGCGACGGGGTGGACCTCCTGCCAGCGGGAGGCCAGGAGATTTCTGGACCGTAGGGTCAGCTGGACGGACCTCCAGACTGTCCCATTCTCCCTCTCCACCTGCCCGTTTCCCCCGGGGTTATAGCTGGTCGTCCTGCTCGAGGCGATAGCCTTGTTGAGCAGGAACTTGCTCATGAATGAGGATCCCCTGTCGCTGTGGACGTTGGTGGGGGCCGAACAGAGCGAATATGGTGTTGAGGGCTTTGGTGACGGCGGCAGACGTCATATCGGGGGATGGGATGGCAAAGGGGAATCTGGAGTACTCATCAACCACACTGAGGAAGTACGTGTTACGGTCGGTGAAGTGGAGGGGCCCTTTGAAGTCCATGCTGAGGCATTCAAAGGAGCGGGAGGCCTTCACCAGGCACGCAGGGTCTGGCTGGTAGAAGTGCGGTTTGCATTCCGCACAGACCTGGCAGTCTCTGGTGATTGCCCTGACTTCCTCGACGGAATAGGGCAGATTGCGGGCCTTGATGAAGTGGTACAAACGTGTGACTCCTGGGTGACAAAGGTTGTCGTGCAGAGACCGGATTCAGTCCACCTGTGCGCTGGCACATGTACTTCGGGATAGGGCATCGGGGGGCTCGTTGAGCTTACCGGGGCGATACAAAATCTCGTAGTTGTAGGTGGAGAGCTCGATCGTCCACCTCAAGATTTTATCGTTTTTGATCTTGCCCCGCTGTGTGTTGTTAAACATGAAAGCTACCGACCATTGGTCAGTGAGGAGAATGAATCTCCTGCCGGCCAGGTAATGCCTCCAATGCTGCACAGCTTCAACGATGGCTTGGGCCTCTTTTTCGACAGAGGAGTGCCGAATTTCGGAGGCATGAAGGGTTCGTGAAAAGAATGTCATGGGCCTGCCTGCCTGGTTGAGGGTGGCGGCCAGAGCGACGTCTGATGCATCGCTCTCGACTTAGAAGGGGAGTGTCTCGTCAACCGCGTGCATCGCAGCCTTAGCGATGTCTGCCTTAATACGGTTGAAGGCCTGGTGAGCCTTGGCCGTTAGGGGAAAAAGAGTGGATTGGATGAATGGGCGGGCCCAGTCCGCAGAATTTGGGACCCACTGGGCGTAGTAAGAAAATAACCCCAGGCAACGTTTGAGGGCCTTGGGGCAGTGGGGAGGGGGAGTTCCATGAGGAGGCGCATGCGGGCAGGATCGGGCTCCAGAACTCCATTCTGGACCACATAACCGAGGATGGCTAAGCGGTTCGTACTGAACACACACTTCTCCTTGTTGTAAGTGAGGTTGAGGAGAGTTACGGTGCGGAGAAATTTGGCAAGGTTGGCGTCATGGTCCTGCTGATCGTGGCCGCAGATGGTGACATTGTCAAGGTACGGGAAAGTGGCCCGCAGCCCGTACCAGTCGACCATTCGGTCCATTTCCCGTTGGAAAACCGAGACCCCATTGGTGATGGCGAAAGGAACCCTGAGGAAGTGGTAAAGGCGGCCATCTGCCTCGAAGGCAGTGTATGGGCAGTCCGCCTTACGAATGGAGAGCTGGTGGTAGGCGGATTTAAGGTCCACAGTTAAGAAGACCCGGTACTGTTCAATCTGATTGACCATATCAGATATGCGTGGGAGGGGGTACGCGTCGAGCTGCGTGTACCTATTGATGGTCTGGCTGTAGTCCACGACCATTCTGTGCTTCTCCCCAGTTTTCAGCACTACCACTTGGGCTCTCCAGGGGCTGTTGCTGGCCGTGATGATGCCTTCCCGTAGCAGTCGCTGGACTTTGGACCTGATGAAGGTCCTGTCCTGGGCGCTGTACTGTCTGCTCCTGGTGGCAACGGGTTTGCAATCTGGGGTTAAGTTTGCAAATAGGGAAGGTGGGTCGACCTTTAGGGTCGCGAGGCCGCACACAGTAAGGGGTGATAGAGGCCCGCCGAATTTCAATGTTAGGCTCTGGAGGTTGCACTGGAAGTCCAGGCCAAGTAGTAAGGCAGCGCAATGGTTGGGGAGGTCGTAGAGGCGGAAGCTGGTAAACTCCACGCCCTGGACAGTGAGAGTGGCTATGCAGTACCCCCGGATCGCCACTGAGTGGGACCCGGAGGCCAGGGGGATTCTCTGATTGGCGGGGTGTACCGCGAGGGAGCAGTGCCTTACCGTATCGGGATGAATAAAGCTCTCGGTGCTCCCGGAGTCCAGCAAGCAGGGGATCTCATACCCATTGATTTTCATGTTTGTAGAGGCGGTTGCTCGGTTGTGTGGGCGAGTCTGGTCAATTGTGACTGAGGCGAGACGCGGCTGATTGTCGATGGTGGCAGACGATGGGGTGCCCGGAGGGCATGGGTCCTGGTAAGATGGCGGCGTTTGATGTTCCTCAGGAGGACAAGATGGCGGTGCCCATGGGCCACACGTGGTGGGGGTTGAACAAGATAGCGGCGCCCACGGGCCGCATGTGGTCAGAGGAGGGGAAGATGGCGGCGCCCACTGGCCGTGCATGGTCCGAGGAGGGGAAGATGGCGGCGCCCATTGGCCGTACGGGGGGGGGGGGTTCGGAACAATAGCGGCGACTGAACGGGCCTGGCACACCGCCGCGAATTGCCCCTTCTTGCCGCAGGCCGTGCAAAGGGAACTCCGGGCCAGGCAGCGTTGTCGGGGGTGTTTTGGCTGCCCACAGAAGTAACATTTGGGGCCCCCGGGGTTGGTTGGCTGCCGTGCGGCACAGGCGTGGAGTTGGCTGAGTGGGGTCCCTGGTGGGGCGGCCGTCTGCGGAGTCTACGATGCGTAGGAGGGGTGGGCCACGCGGCCGGGGGTGTAGGCCTGGATGTTGCGCGAGGTGATCGTCAGCGAGAGCGCAAGCTTTTTGGTTGCCGCGAGGTCGAGCGTGGCCCTTTCTAAAATGTAATCTGACCTTATCCCCATGACAAAAGCGTCCCTCATAAGCAAGTTCGAGTGTTCCGTGGCCGTGACAGCCTGACAGTCACAATGAAAATTGCTTATTGTCACAAGTAGGCTTCAATTAAGTTACTGTGAAAAGCCCCTAGTCGCCACATTCCGGCGGCTGTTCGGGGAGGCTGTTACGGGAATTGAACCGTGCTGCTGGCCTGCATTGGTCTGCTTTCAAAGCCAGCGATTTAGCCCAGTGTGCTAAACAGCCCCTGTCTCTGACTCAGGGAATTGGAGCACGTCAGAAGTCTTCTACTGACTCATCAGGGAGTTGACAGCGCGTGGAGAGGATGTGTCTCGCGTAAAGCGTGTTAGTCCGCTGAGCGTAGTTTTCTTTCAGCGCCATGGCTTCGTCGTAGTCCGACGCGCCCTGGATAAGCGGAAAGACGTTGGAGCTCAGGATCTGAATCTTCTGAGCTTCCGGAATTGAGTCTGCTGCAGACCTGATGTAAGCTTCGAAACAGGCTAGCCAATGTTCAAAGTCCTTTTTGACGTTGCCTGATTGCGGATCCAGCTGCAGGCGATCCGGCTTGATGCGGTGTCCATCTTCTGAAAACCTTAGTGTAGTAAATTGATGCACGATCAATTACACAAAGACGAGAGTTGAATGCAACTGAGGCTTTATTACACTAAGATGTGTGGCCTCCTACAGCAGCTGGTGAAATGGCTGCTGTATGGGGAGCACACACATTTATACTCCGCCTACTGGGCGATGCCAGCAGGCAGGGAACTACTCCCGTACCTGTAGTACAGGGCCTTACCACAAATTACCTAATATATACATCAGTGGTGACTACCACAACCACCTGACAACGTTTCCTAGCAAAAACATTACCATCATCAGCATCATTTCAAAATTTTGACAAAACATTCCTCAGCTGACTTTCGGAGGTTTTGCTGGAATCACAAAATGGAAGTTTCCTCTGAACTTTGGATTTGCCGTTTTCCACATTCATGATTTGTGTAATCCTCTTATCATTGGAATTTTAAAATCAGAATAGTTAGATTTCCCTTCAGTAATCATCTTGACAATGCCATTTTGACACTTGTGGTTAATAGAATTTCTGCCAAGTGTTCCATCTCCATTAGCTATACTGTGAAACTAAATCACAGCAGTTCCCAACAATAGTCTGCTTTGGAAAATAATTCACATCAGCCACCTTCTTTTATGCATAGGGAATCCAACTTTTTGTGATGATCGTCATCATTGCCTTTCTTGTCAAGGAATGTATTTTTAGGTAAGGTGTTAAAATTCTTTCCATCCCAGTTTAATTTAACAAACATGACATCATCATCAGGTTCAATGGGAGGAAATGGTTCCTTGAGACCAATCTGGAACACCTTTACAGCCTCAACAAGGGTTTCTGCACTGATATGATCACCACAGTCAGGGACTCCATACATTGCAACTCCATACAAGACTTAGGGTGAGTCTCCCTTCCCAATAGCTTCTGCTTTGTTTTGGGTATTTCCTCAATACGAGAAAACCACTGGACCACCGCAAATTGGTGGAATGGTTACCATCCTCAAACAACTTTAGCAGTTTAGCTGTATGTGGTTGATGCTCATCTTCACGTTTGACTAAAACAAAATCTCAAATGTTGATGCAAACTTTTTTTTCTCTATAAATTTAGAGTACCCAATTCGTTTTTTTTTTTACAATTAATGGGCAATTTAGCGTGGCCAATCCACCTAGCCTGCACATCTTTGGGTTGTGGGGGCAAAACCCACGCAAACACGGGGAGAATGTGCAAACTCCACATGGACAGTGACCCAGAGCCGGGATCGAAACTGGACCTCGGCGCCGTGAGGCAGCAGTGCTAACCACTGCGCCACTGTGCTGCCCTTGATGCAATGTTTGACAGACGTTCCTTCACATTCTATCTGAATACCTTCATGCTCTGACTGCCACACTCTTCGGTTCACCTGAAGTGGTTTTCCTGCCCAGTTGTAATGAGATAATTAGATGTAAATATATGGAAATCTGTTATGTTACTGGTGGGGGGTAGGGACAATTGCATCACGCATTTATGGAGCAGTGAAACACTGTTTGGAAATCTCATCAGACTTTCCACTTCCCTCACCGATCCCACCAGACGAAAATGGGAGTAGACATTCCCCTCCTGAAATTGTATAAAATAAGTTTCTCTCTCATCTCTGCATGGGCTCTGAGGTCAGCTCAAGGTAGATACTAGGTGAATTGGAATGAGTAAGAGCAAAGGGTGGTGGATGGGAGGCATAGATTAATTAAATTGGCAATAATAATCTTGATTAGTGTCACAAGTAGGCTTACATTAACACTGCATAGGGGCTAAGAAGAGCCATCGGCATGGATGGAGGGATATAGGTTGGCACAGGCGCTATAAAGGACAATGGGTGGTAGGTGGAGGTTGACATGTGGGGTATGAGAGGTTATGCAGTGTGAAGGCAGCAGGTGTCCTGGATTTACATGGCTGGGGCATGGAATGGCTGACGACTAGATGGATATTTCATTTTCTAATCTTTATTTTTAAACTTTGGACTCTGGGTAGTGATGTGTTGGGTAAGCTGGGTCTGCGAGGACTGCGTTTACTGTAGCAGAGAGAGAGAGACAGGCTTCCAACACTTGAAGAAATGCAACTCTATTTTATTAAACTCAACTATTAACCTGCTTGAACTGTGTGTTGACACTATGCTGAGTTGACTGGAGACCTGAGGCTAACCTGACCAGACTATCTTATTACCACATGGTGGATGTTCTAGTTGTTGCTCACAGGCTCTGACTGTCTCAGAGGCTGCATCCCAAGTGAGCGGGAAAACTAGTGCCCCCTGGTTATATAGTGGCCGTATGCTGTCTGGTGATTGGCTGATGTGTTCTGTATGTTCATTGGTCATCCTTTGTGTCACTCACTGTCTGTCTGTGCACCATCATATACTTGTGTGTATATTATGACAGGTAGGACCCCAGCAGCAGTTCTTCTGTCCAGACTGTCTCCGCAGCCGTCATCTTTTTAAGTTCTTCCCAGATTGCTCAACCCCTGGCTTCCTATCCAGCTCACATATTCAGACTGAAAACTTGACATCCAGGCAGCCATTTTTAAAGGTGAGGCTCATGTAGCAGGGAATTCTCTTGTCCTGCACACCTGACCCGGGAGTGAAAATCTGAGCCATTGTGAACTGTGAGGCAAACAATGATAGACTTTAAGAGAATAGAGGCAAGCTGATGGAATGGATAGATACATGGTAAATGAAATTTAATGCAGAGAAGTGGGCATTGATGTATTTTGGTAAGAAGAATGAGGAACGACAATATGAAGTAAAGGGTAAAATTCTAAAGGGAATGCTGGAGTCGAGGGATTTGGTTAAATATGGCGGGGCAGCTAGAATAAGTTGTTATTAAGTCATACTGAATCTTGGGCATTATAAACAGAGCATAGGATGGGATTTTCTGGCCTCGCCCATTGGTGGGATCTTCCAGTCTAAGTCGGTGGCCTTTTGCCTGGCTTGCCACATCCATCTGCCGTGCTAGAGCCGGAAAATCTTGACCATACAATACAAAAACAATGAAGTTATAGTGAACACTAGTTCCACTTCAACTAGAACATTGTTTCCAATTCTGGACATCACTTGGGAAGGATGGCATTGGAGAAGATGCAGAAAGGATTTATGAAAATGGTCCTGGGAATGAGACACTTCAGTTATGTGGATAGATAGCAAAGCTCAGGCTGTTCTCCTTAGACGAGAAGGCTCCGATATTACGACCCCGGACCAGACCCCAACAGTGGCTCGGACACTGGACAGAAACCCCAACATTTTACTTTGATTTTATAAGACTGTGAAGAAAGGATACCTTGCTCCAGGAGTGATTTCATGCAAAATACGGATATAGTGTATTAAAGCAAACTTTATTACCAACACAGTATTAAAATATCTTTAACATCACATTGGGTGGCATGGTGGCACGGGCCAGCACTGCTGCTTCACAGCGCAAGAGACCTGGGTTTAATTCCAACCATGGATGACTCTCTATGGAGTTTGTATGTTCTCCCCATGTCTGCGTGGGTTTCCTCCAGATGCTCCTGATTCCTCCCATAGTCCAAAGATGTGCAGGTTAGGTGAATTGGCCCAGCTAAATTGCCTCTTTGTGTCCCCAAAAACGTTATGTGGGGTTATGGGGATAGGGTTAGGGCATGGACCTAGGTGGGGTGCTCCTTCGGAGGGTTGGTGCTGACTCGATGAGCTGCATGGACTCCTTCTGCGCTGTAGGGATTCTATTATTTGATCACAGAAAAAAACCCTTAAACAATGCTAATCGATACAGTGACACAATAACCCTAACTGCTATATTTGTTTCACTCTAACAACAAAATCATCTCTGACCCAAATCCACTTTTTAAAATACAGTTAGCACTCAGGAATACCTGCTGTACAGAGATGTCTGGATACTCCACTTTGGGAAAGATGCTGAGGACATCAAGAGGAGGTTGAGATGGATCATCCACTTGACATTTATTGTTGAATATTTTGCATAACCTTCAGTCTTGTATTTTGCACTGATGTTCTGGGCTATTCCTCCTCTAGTTAGTTGACTGTTTTGAAGAAAGAGACATGACCCTGTCAGAACAATGCAGGATCTCTCTGGCTGCCTTTCTTCAGAAACTGTCTTCATAGCTTGACTTCCAGGAACCAACTTAAACTCTGAATTGTTTGGAAAGAAACTCCTTGTCTGTCTACAGGCAGATGCTTGACTTCTGTTCACATCCCAATCTAAAGCTAAACTGCTTTTCTGCAAAATGCTTGATAATCTAACTTCTCCCATTAGTTCTCCGTCTCCCCAGCCGAGTGTTTCTCGGCAGTGAACTGTCGCTGGCAGTGGGACACTCAGTTCTGTCGCTGGCCAATGGGATTTCCCATTGTAGCTACCCCCACGCCAGGGGGGAATTCTCCTTAATGTCTCTCACGGACTATTCCAGAGGGAACCCTCTTAAAACAAACAAAAATCCATTAGCCCAGGCTTTTATGATGCTTTAATTGCACTTCTTGTTCCCAAAAAGCCTAGCTGTCTTGCAAACCAGGATTTTAAAAACACCACTGCAGCAGTCATACACACACTAACCCAGACTTTTAACCATTAATGTGCCAAATACATAGGGCTCGATTCTCCCAAAAGGAACAAAGTCCCCTAGCGAGCGTGTCTAGCCGCCTGATTCCCATTGCTCTTACAGAGAACCGATGTGGAGAGGATTGGCCAGCTGGCCTCCAGTGCTGTAACCATTCTTTGATTCTATGAATGTTGTTTACAATTATCAGCGGAAGCTGAATGTTATAATAGATTTGCTCCATGCAATGATGAACTGCTTCAGTATTTTACAAATTATGAATGATATGGAATACTGCGCAATCGTTATTGAATGCTTCCAGTTCTGAACTGAGGGAAAGTCATTGATGAAGCATCCAAATATGGTTGGGCCGAGGACACTACACTGAGGAAATCCTACAACAATATCATGGGGCTGAGATGATTGGATTCCAATAATCATAGCTATCTTCCTTTATGTTAAAAATGACTCCAACCAATGGACAGTTGTCCCCATGATGCTCATTGACTTCAGTTTTTCTCAGGCTCTTTGACGCCACACTCCGTCAAATCCTGCCCTGATGTCAAAGGCGATCATTCTCATGTAACCTCTGGAATTCAACTCTTCTTCTTCCATTTTCGGACCATGGCAGTATGACGTTCGCTAACCCAACCCAAACCGAGCATTGGTGAGCTGGTTATTATTGCTGAGTAAGTGCTATTTGAAAAACTGCCTTCTGTTAGCTTGCTGATGATTGAGACAAAACTGATGAGCATTAATTGAATTTGTCCTTTTTGTGGACTGGATATACCTGGGGAATTTACAAATTATCAGTCAATGGCAGTATTGTAGCTGTATTCGAACACGCTGTTTAGCACAGGGCTAAATCGCTGGCTTTGAAAGCAGACCAAGGCAGGCCAGCAGGACGGTTCAATTCCCGTAACAGCCTCCCCGAACAGGTGTCGGAATGTGGCAACTAGGGGCTTTTCACAGTAACTTCATTTGAAGCCTACTTGTGACAATAAGCGATTTTCATTTCATTTTCATTTCATTTCATTTCATTTCACTTAGCAAGGAGTCCGATTAGTTTGAAAGCGCAATTCTTCACTACTACAAGGAGATGATGTGGAGGCTCACACCCTTTGATGTGTCCAGTGGATTTAGCCATTTATTTATCACATGGAATGAATCACGTTGGGTAAAGAAGGCATTTGTGATGCTGAGGACATCAAGAGGAGGTTGAGATGGATCATCCACTTGACATTTATTGTTGAATATTTTGCGTAACCTTCAGTCTTGTATTTTGCACTGATGTTCTGGGCTATTCCTCCTCTAGTTAGTTGTTTAATTGTCCACCACCATTCATGACTAGATATGGCAGGACTGCAGAGCATTGATCTGATCCGTTGATTGTGAGATTGCTTAACTCTAACTATACCGTGCTGCTTCTGTTGTTTAGCATACATGTAGTCCTATGTTGTAGCTTCGCCAGGTTGACATCTCAATTTTTTGTATCCTTGTTGCTGCTCCTGGCATGCTCGTCTGCACTCCTTATTGAATCAACATTGATCTCCTCGGGGTTGATCCCCTTTCTTGATATTAATGATGTGCAGACCGTGAAATTACGGATTGTGGTTGAATAAAATATGGCTGCTGCTGATGGCCCATTTTGAGCTGTTCTGAATCGATCCCATTTCGCACCGAGGGAGTGCCAGACAACACGATAGTCAAGATGGCTTTTCCTCTCCATGAGGACTGTGCAGTGGTCACTCCTACAAATACTTCATCAATTATAAGTCTCCAGTGGATTGGGGAGGATGAGGTCAAGTCGGTTTCTCCTACTGTTTTGATTCAGCACCTGCTTCGGGCTCGACATGTCCTTCAGGACTTGACTGGCACCGTTAGTCATGGTTTGCAGAGCCACTTAGACATTGAAATCTCTCATTCACAGTACATACTGTGTCCTTGCTCTCCTCAGTGTTTCTTCCAAGTGACATTCAACATGATGGAGCACCAATATCAGTTGGAGGGAGTGTATTGTGGTAATTTAATAGTAAGAGGTTTCCTTGCCCATGTTTGACCTGATATCCGGAAACCTCATGGAGTCCAGAGTCAATGTTGAGAACTCCCAGGATCACTCCCTCCTGACTGTATGGGGCCAGAGTCAGCCTTGCTGTTGGGACTGAACATGCTCAGGGATGGTGATGGAGGAGTCTGGGACATTGACTGTAAGGTATGATTCATGGGTATGACTGTAGGCTGTTGCTTGACAAATAAAAGCAAAATACGGTGGATGCTGCAAATCTGAAATAAAAACAGAACATGCTGCATAAACTCAGCAAGTCTGACAACATCGGTGGAGAGAAGTAGAGTTAATGTTTCAAGTCTAAATGACCTTCTATGCTAATTTCATTCCACAGATGTTGCCAGACCTGCTGAGTTTATCCAGCATTTTCTGTTTTTATGTTTTATATTCTATATGTTGTTTGACTAAACTGGTGGTCAGCTCTCCCAATTTTGTCATAAGTTCCCAGATGTTACTGAGAAGGACTTTGTAGAGATGACTGGACACAGTGTGTCTTTCTTGTTCTAGTGACAAAGTCGATTGGTAATTTGTCCTGATTTTGATTTGATTTATTGTCACATATACCGAAGTACAGTGAAAAGTATTTTTCTGCGGCCGAGGGAACGTACTTCCAATTTATTATTCTTAATGCTATATAACAGTGTTGCAATTTGAATAAACATAAGCAGACTGTGGAAGACTTCCGGTTGCGGCTATGCATAGGTAGATCGCAGGCTCGGCAGCTCCCGCCGGGAACGGACTTTTGGGCTCTCTTGAGGGGCCCCAATGGCAATTGTTCGACGACTTCCAGTGTGGGAAGGTGACAGAAAGGTCCCCCCAACATTGTATGGATTGGACCAGGAGTGGAGCGGTGAAAAAAGTGATCTTGGAGCAGCGAAAAGCGCGAGGGAGAAAAAATAAGATGGTGGCAGGTGGAGACCAAGCAGCATGGGCGCAGTGGTCGCAGGAGCAGCAGGGGTTTCTTAGACGCTGCTTTGAGGAGCTGAAATCCGAAATGCTGGCGCCAATGAAAACGGCGATTGAGAAGCTAGTGGAGACCCAGAAGGTCCAAGGGGTGGCGATCCGGGAGGAACGCAAAAAGCCTCGGAGAATGAGGACGAGATCTTGGGCCTGGCGGTGAAGGTGGAGGCGCACGAGGCGCTGCACAAGAGGTGGGTGGAAAGATTTGAGGACCTGGAGAATAGGTTGAGGAGGAAGAATCTTCGGATTCTGGGTCTCCCCGAAGGAGTGGAGGGGCCCGATGCTGGGGCATATGTGAGCACGATGCTCAATTCGCTGATGGGCACGGGAGCCTTCCCGAGGCATCTGGAGCTAGATGGGGCTCACCGGGTCCTAGCAAGGAGATCCAAGGCCAACGAGCCGCCAAGGGCTGTAGTGGTGAGGTTTCACCGCTTTACGGACAGAGTGTGTCCTGAGATGGGAAAAGAAAGAGCGGAGCAGCAGGTGGAGAACACGGAGATCCGAATCTACCAGGACTGGAGTGCACAGGTGGCTAAGAAAAGAGCTGGTTTTAATCGGGCTAAGGCGGTGCTCCATCGAAAGGGGGTGAAGTTCGGTATGCTGCAGCCAGCGCGATTGTGGGTCACGTTCCAGGATCGGCACCACTATTTCGAAACGCCAGTTGGGCATGGAGTTTTATACGGACTGAAAAGTTGGACTCAAATTGAGGGTTTGTTGTTGGATGTTTACTGTGTATATAGTGTTTATTACGTTTAGGGAATGTTCCTCTGGTTTGATTGCTGGATGGGGATGGGTGAAGGGATTGGATGGGGAGAGTGTGGGCGTCGGTGTTGGAGGGGCAGACCCCCATGAAGGGAGTGGGGGCCCGGGGATGGGGAATTGGGGTAAGGCCGCAAAAGGAGCTGTGCCAGAGGGGGCGGGGCCGGCTCAGCAAAGCGCGGGCTTTTTCCCGCCCTAGGGAAGGACGGGGGTGGGGGCCGGGGGGGGGGGGGGGGGGGGGGGGGGGGGGGGGGGGGGGGGATGGGTGGTGCTGGAGAGGAGTGCACACTGACTGCCAGGGAGGGGGAGGGAGGATTCTCACATTGGAGGGGATCGATGGAATGGCGGGAGAGGCCGGGGTCAGCAGGAGTCAGCTGACTTATGGGAGTGTTATGGGGGAGCAAAAGGGCTCGATGTGGATCTAGCGGGTGGAGAGGGGGGGGTATAGGGTTGCTGCTGCATTGGCCAAAGGGGTGCTGGAAGTAGGAGAGGTGGTCGGGGCGGGTACTGCCGTCTGGGGGACTGGGGGTGTGGGAGGCGCGGGCACGTGGCTGGCCTAGAAAAGGAGATGGCTAGTCGGCCGGGGGGGGGGGGGTGTGAGGGTGAGCAGCCCCCCAATCCGGCTGATAACTTGGAATGTGAGGGGCCTGAACGGGCTGGTCAAGAGGGCCCGGGTGTTCGCGCACTTAAAGGGACTGAAGGCAGACGTGGTTATGCTTCAGGAGACACATTTGAAGGTGGCAGATCAGGTTAGGCTGAGAAAGGGATGGGTAGGACAGGTATTCCATTCAGGGTTGGAAGAACAGAGGGGTTGCAATACTGGTGGGGAAGCAGGTGTTGTTAGAGGCAATGAATATTGTAGTAGATAATGGAGGTCGATATGTGATGGTGAGCGGTAGGTTGCAGGGGGTGCAGGTGGTACTGGTAAACGTATATGCCCCGAGTTGGGATGATGCCGGATTTATGAAACGCATGCTGGGTCGGATTCCGGACCTGGAGGTAGGAAGCTTGATAATGGGGGGGATTTCAACACGGTGCTGGTCCCAGCACTGGATCGCTCTAGTTCCAGGATGGGTAAGAGGCCGGCTGCGGCCAAGGTGCTTAGGGGGTTTATGGACCAGATGGGGGGAGTGGATCCATGGAGGTTTGTCAGGCCCCAGGCCAGGGAATTTTCATTCTTTTCCCATGTCCACAGATCCTACTCCCGGATAGATTTTTTTATTTTGAGTAGGGCGCTAATCCCGAAAGTGGAGGGAACGGAGTATTCGGCCATAGCCATCTCAGACCACGCCCCGCACTGGGTGGAGCTGGAGTTAGGAGAGGAGAGGGACCAGCGCCCGCTGTGGTGTCTAGATGTGGGATTATTGGCGGATGAGGAGGTGTGCATTGAAAGATACTTGGAGGCCAATGACAATGGGGAGGTACAGGTGGGGGTAGTCTGGGAAGCGCTGAAGGCGGTGGTCAGGGGAGAGTTCATCTCCATCAGGGCCCACGAGGAGAAGCGAGAGTGCAGGGAGAGGGAGAGGTTGGTGGGGGAGATCTTAAGGGTGGATAGGAGATATGTAGAGGCCCCCGAGGAGGGACTACTCGGGGAGCGGCGGAACCTCCAGACGGAGTTTGACCTGTTGACCACAGGGAAAGCAGAGGCACAGTGGAGGAAAGCGCAGGGGGCGACGTACGAGTATGGGGAGAAGGCGAGTCGGATGCTGGCACACCAGCTTCATAAGAGGGGGGCAGCGAGGGAGATAGGTGGAGTTAAGGATAGCGGGGGGGAATACAGTGCGGAGTGCGGTGAGAATAAATTAGGTATTTAGGGACTTCTATGGGGATCTGTACAGATCTGCGCCCTTAGCGGGGGAAGAGGGGATGCGACAATTTTTGGATCAGCTGAGGTTCCCGAGGGTGGAGGAGCAGGAGGTGGCTGGTTTCGGGGTGGCAATTGGGCTGGAGGAGCTGGTTAAAGGATTGGGGAGGATGCAGGCGGGGAAGGCCCCGGGTCCAGATGGGTTCCCGGTCGGGTTTTACAGGAAATGCGTGGACCTGCTAGGCCCGTTGCTAGTACGGACTTTCAATAAGGCAAGGGAGGGGGGGACCTTGCCCGCGACAATGTCCAAGGCGCTGATCTCTCTGATCCTGAAGCGGGACAAGGACCCACTGCAGTGTGGGTCGTATAGACCGATCTCGATCCTCAATGTGGATGCTAAGTTGCTGGCAAAAGTGCTGGCTACGAGAATTGAGGACTGTGTCCCGGGGGTGATTCATGAGGACCAGGCGGGATTTGTAAAGGGCAGGCAGCTAAACACTAATGTGCGGAGGCTCCTCAATGTGATTATGATGCCCTCGGTGGAGGGAGAAGCGGAGGTAGTGGTAGCTATGGACGCGGAGAAGGCCTTTGACCGGGTGGCGTGGGAGTAACTTTGGGAAGTGTTGCGGAGGTTTGGGTTCGGGGAGGGGTTCATCAGTTGGGTCAGGCTGCTATATAGAGCCCCAGTGGCGAGTGTGGCTACGAATCGGCGAAGGTCGGAGTACTTTCGGCTGTACCGAGGGACGAGGCAGGGGTGCCCCCGTCCCCCTTGCTGTTTGCATTGGCAATTGAGCCTCTGGCCATGGCACTAAGGGAGTTCAGGAAATGGAGGGGACTGGTCCGAGGGGGAGAGGAACATCGGGTGTCGCTGTATGCGGACAACCTGTTGCTGTATGTGGCAGATCCAGTGGAGGGGATGGCGGAGGTCATGCGGATCTTAAGGGAGTTTGGGGACTTCTCGGGGTACAAGCTGAATGTGGGGAAAAGTGATCTCTTTGTGGTGCATCCAGGGGACCAGGGAAGGGGGATAGACGACCTGCCGTTGAAGAGAGCGGAAAGGAGCTTTCGGTACTTAGGGATCCAGGTGGCTGGGAGTTGGGGGGCCCTGCACAAACTCAATTTGGCGTGGTTGGTGGAGCAGATGGAGGAGGATTTCAAAAGATGGGATGTGCTGCCACTCTCACTAGTGGGCAGGGTGCAGTCGGTTGAAATGATGGTCCTCCTGAGGTTTCTCTTTGTGTTCCAGTGCCTTCCCATTATGATTCCCAAGGCTTTTTTCAAATGGGTAGGTAGGAGTATCATGGGTTTTGTGTGGGCAAATAAGACCCCGAGGATAAAGAGGGTGTTTCTGGAGCGTAGTAGGGACAGGGGAGGGCTGGCTCTGCCGAATTTGTGCAACTATTATTGGGCAGCCAATGTGGCGATGATACGTAAGTGGATAATGGAGGGAGAGGAGGCGGCGTGGAAGAGGCTAGAGATGGCGTCCTGTGTGGGCACGAGCCTGAGGGCGCTGGTGATGGCATCGCTGCTGTTCTCGCCGACAAGGTACACCACGAGTCCGGTGGTGGCGGCGACGTTGAAGATCTGGGGGCAGTGGAGACGACACGGGCGAGGTGGGAGCCTCGGTTTGGTCCCGGATTCGGGAAAACCATCGGTTCGTCCCGGGAAGGATGGATGGGGGATTTCGGAGCTGGCATCGGGCAGGGATTAGAAGAATGGGGGACCTGTTTATGGATGGGACGTTTGCGAGCCTGGGGGCGCTGAAGGAGAAGTTTGGGTTACCCCCGGGAAATGCTTTCAGGTATATGTAAGTGAGGGCGTTTGTGAGGTGGCAGGTGAGGGAATTCCCGCTGCTCCCGGCACAGGGGACTCAGGACAGGGTGATTTCGGGTGTAAGGGTTGGAGAAGGCAGGGTTTCGGTGATCTACCAGGAGCTGAAAGAAGAGGAGGAGGCCTTGGTAGAGGAGTTAAAGGGCAAGTAGGAGGAGGAGCTTGGGGAGGAGATAGATGAGGGCCTGTGGGCTGATGCCCTGTGGGCTGCGCCAGGCTCAGCCTAATACAATTCAAGGTTGTTCACAGAGCGCATATGACGGGGGCGAGGATGAGTAGGTTCTTTGGGGTGGAGGATGGATGTGGGAGGTGCTCGGGAAGCCCGGCGAATCACGTCCACATGTTCTGGTCATGCCTGGCATTGGATGGGTTTTGGAGGGGTTTCGCGAGGACTATGTCCAAGGTGGTGAAAGTCCAGGTCAAGCCGAGTTGGGGGTTGGCACTATTTGGGGTAACGGATGAGCCGCAGGAGGCGAAAGAGGCAGGTATCCTGGCCTTTGCGTCCCTGGTATCCCAGCGGAGGATCTTGCTATTATGGAAGGACGCGAAGCCACCCAGTGTGGAAGCCTGGATAAATGACATGGCAGGGTTCATTAAGCTGGAGACGATAAAGTTTGCCTTACGAGGGTCTGTGCAGGGGTTCTTCAGGCGGTGGCAACCGTTCCTAGACTACCTCGTGGAGAGTTAGGAGCAGGTCAGCAGCAGCAACCGAAGGTGGGGGGGGGGGGGTCTCTTTCAGGGGGGAATTCGGGTGGGTGGGGGGGGGGGGGCTTCCCTACGGGTATCTTTGAATGTCATATGGGGGGTTACTGTATACGGGGAAACCCAATGTAAAAGTTTTGTATCATTTTTGACTGTTGTGTTTGCGTTTCTTTCTTTTTGTTATTGGGGGGGGGTTTTGTTAAAAATGTTGCTGGAAAATTTGAATAAACATTTTTTTTTTAAAAAGCAGACTGTGGAACAAAGGGACAAAGTTTAACAATGATAATGCATCATTGAGTAATCTTAGCTCAAGGAAAATGGTAACAATTTAAAAGTAAAGACTCTTTATCTAAAAACACAAAGCGTTGATAATAAGTTGGATAAATTGGTGCAAATAGAGACAATGGGTTTGAATTAATAGCTGTTATAGAGATGTGGTTGCATATTTACCGAGGTTAGGAACTAAGTGTTACTTCGCATTTTGAATTTTAGAGTGCCCGGCATTAGTCCGAAACAACATTATTAGACTTAAGTTAAACTAATTGCACCGATATGAGGGGTTAAGATAGGGTGGGAAATGAAATTAAGGGCTGGATTCTCCCGCCACGCCCACCACAAGAACGCCACAGGAGAGACGCCGATGATGGAAAAATCCATTGACCTTGGGCGGGATTTTCTGGTTGCCGGGTGGACGCGGCCAGAAAATCGTGCCTTAAAGTTATTACGGTAGATAATCAATGGTGAGCAGTTAAAGAAATATTTCAGAATTTCATGCGAATATCATAGAGTCATAGAATTTACAGTGCAGAAGGAGGCCCATTCGGCCCATCGAGTCTGCACCAGCCCTTGGAAAGAGCACCCTACTTAAGCCCACACCTCCACCCTATCCCCTAAACCCAGTAACCCCCCCTAACCTTTTTGGACACTAAAGGGTGATTTAGCATAGCCAATCCACCTAACCTGCACATCTTTGGACTGTGGGAGGAAACCGGAGCACCCGGAGAAAACCCACGCAGACACTGGGAGAACGTGCAGACTCTGCACAGACAGTAACCCAAACTGGGAATCGAACTTGGGACCCTGGAGCTGTGAAACAACAGTGCTAACCACTGTGCTATCATGCTGCCCATTGTGCTACCAAGCCGCCTTATACATTTCATTAAAAATTACAAATTCCATCGGAAAAGTGATCCATCTGAATTTAACTGAAGAGGTTAAGGCTGGTATTAGATTAAAAGAGGCTTAAAAAATTGCTAAAAAAATAGTGGATGCGATTCTTCCAAAAAAGTTCTAAGTTAATTTGTGGTGGGTTTTTCAAGGAGTTCCCCGCCGATGAGCTCCCCACCGCTATTCAATGATTCTTGGTCACTTTTTGGGGACCTGGGCAGTTTCTCACCGGTTTTGCCCACACTTAGAATTTTTTTAGCACTGGGGAGCTGAACTCGGAGATTGAACCGCCATTTTGAAAGGGTGCTCCGATGAGTTTGTGAGTCCCTCACAGCCCCCACCGCTGAGCAATGTGACCCCCACACATATGGGCACAACCCCCCCCCCCCAAGTGAGGACACCCCGTTCTAGAACCCCCCCTCTTCAGGACCCCCCACGGCCACTTACATGCCCCTCCCCTTCCAGGACCCCACCCATGAGGGGACTTTGTTCCTTTTTGGGAAGATTGAGACCAACTTTTTTTTAAGTGATCACTGTTGAAATGTATGAAATGTGGAAACCAATTTGCACACAAAGGAAAACCAGGGGAGGTGATTTATTTAGATTTCCAGAAGGCCTTTAACAAGGTCCCGCTTAGGAGACTGTTAAATAAGTTAAGAGCCCATGGTGTTAAGGATAAGATCCTGGCATGGATAGAGGATTTGCTGAAGGCAGAGAGTTTGGATAAAGGGGTCTTTTTCAGGATGGCAGGCAGTGACTAGTGGTGTGCCTCAGGGGTCGGTGCTGGGACCAAAACTTTTCACAATATACATTAATGATCTGGAAGAAGGAACTGAAGGCACTGTTGCTAAGTTTGCAGATGATACAAAGGTATGTAGAGGGACAGGTAGTATTGAGGACGCAGAGGGGGCTGTGGCTTAGGAAATCAGAAGTACATAGGGACTTGAGAGTCCTTGTTCAAGATTCTCTTAAGGTTAACGTGCAGGTTCAGTCGGCAGTCAGGAAGGCAAAATGCAATGTTAGCATTCATGTCGAGTGGGCTGGAATACAAGAACAGGGATGGACTTCTAAGGCTGTGGAAGGCTCTGGTCAGACCTCATTTGGAGTATTGTGAGCAGTTTTTGGCCCCATATCTAAGGAAGGATGTGCTGGCCTTGGAAAGGGTCCAGATATTATTATTATAGGAGGTTCACAAGAATGATCCCTGGAATGAAGAACTTGTCGTATGAGGAAGTTTGAAGACTCTGGTCTCCACTCATTGGAGTTTAGAAGGATGAGGGGGGATCTTATTGAAACTTACAGGATACTGCGAGGCCTGGATAGAGTGGACGTGGAGAGGATGTTTCCACTTGTAGGAAAAACTAGAACCAGAGCACACCATCTCAGACTAAAGGGACGATCCTTTTAAACCGAGATGGGGAGCAATTTCTTCAACCAGAGGGTGGTGAATCTGTGGAACTCTGCAGTAGAAGGCTGTGGAGGCCAATTCGCTGAGTGTCTTTAAGACAGATATAGATAGGTTCTTGATTAATAAGGGGATCGGGGCTACGGGCAAAAGGCAGGAAAACAGGGATGAGAAAATATCAGCCATGATTGAATGGCGGAGCAGACTCGATGGGCCGAGTGGCCTAATTCTGCTCCTATGTCTTAAGAAGGTAAGTGTGTTATGCCAAGACTGACACCGTTGAGTATAAGTTACGTACTTTAAAGTGATCACCAGCACACAGTTCTCAGTATATTTTATTCTGCACTACTGTTTTACTAATATGCTATTTCTTTACCCCGTGCTGTTTTACCATTTATTTCAGCTTTAACTGTTTGACTAGATTTTGTTAATGTTGTAATTAACTCTGTTGCAGAATTGATGATCTCTTTTATTGTTTTCATTTTCTATTCCCATAACCGTTCTTCTGCAAAACTACTCTTCCTCCTGTCCCTCTTGTCAGTTCCCGTTCATTTAACTTGTCTATTTTCTTTAGTATATCCATTTGCCAACCTGACAGTTTCCTTCATCCAATGTTTTCACAGTCCTTACAGCTGTCTCTCTTTAATGTATTTACTGCCAAACGTGGAGGTTCTTTGAATTGAAAACAACCAATGGTGATGCAGCCTCTCTGAAGAGGGCATCCGGAGGTATGCCAGAGAAGCCCATAGTGATTCAACCACATGTTATTCTGGCCATTGCTTTGTCCATTGCTGTGTGTCCAAAATATGTGCAGGTTTGAGCCTTCTTCATTCGCTTTCCACAATTTGCTTTTGTTACAATTGCTGTTTGATTTCAACCCTTTAAGGTTTAGCATGCTGGAATGGTATACACAGTATGTTGTGGTACATGGTGTAGTTAGAACATAGAACATACAGTGCAGGAGGCCATTCGGCCCATCGAGTCTGCACCGACCCACTTAAACCCTCACTTCCACCCTAACCCAGTAATCCCTCCTAACCTTTTTGGTCACTAAGGGCAATTTATCATGGCCAATCTACCTAACCTGCACGTCTTTGGACTGTGGGAGGAAACCGGAGCACCCGGAGAAAACCCACACAGACACGGGGAGAACGTGCAAACTCCTCACAGACAGTGACCCAGCGGGGAATCGAACCTGGGACCCTGGCGCTGTGAAGCCACAGTGCTAGCCACTTCTGCTACCGTGCTGCTCTTTATGCAGTACGTGGGATATTTGCTCTACATTGTGGTACATGGCATAGTATACAAAATGCATTGTATATACACAGCAAATTGAGCTATATGGTAGAGAATACTCGAGCATTCGGGAACCTTGGATAACGAGACATATTGTAAGCCTCGTCAAAAAGAAAAAGGAAGCATTTGTCAAGGCTAGGAGGCTGGGAACACACAAAGCAAGTGTGTAATACAAGGAAAGTAGAAATAAACTGAAGCAAGGAGTCAGGAGGGCTAAAGGGGGGTCACGAAAAGTCATTGGCCAGCAGGATTAAGGAAAATACCAAGGCTTTTTACACATTTATAAAGAGCAAGAGGGTAGCCAGGGAGAGGGTTGTCCCCCTCAAGGTCAGGGGATGGAAGCTATGCGTGAAGCCAGAAGAAATGGGCGGGGTATTAAATGAGTATTTTGCTCAAGAGTAAAGAGATGGACTTGGTGGATGATGAGTCTGGGGAAGGGTGTGTAGATAGTTTGAGTCATGTTGAGGTCAAAAAGGAGGAGGTATTGGGGGTCTTGAAAAACATTAAGGTAGACAAGTCCCCAGGACTTGATGGGAGATACCCCAGAATACTGAGAAAGGCAAGGGAGGAAATTGGTGTGGCCTTGAGAGAAATCTTTGTATCCTCACTGGCTACATGGAAAGCTCCAGATGTGAGAATAGCCAGTGTTGTTCCTTTGTTTAAGAATGGTAGGAAGGATAATCCAGGTAATTACAGGCCAGTCAGCCTTACGTCAGTGGTACGGAAATTATTGGAAATGTTTCTTAGAGACAGGATTAACTCCCACTTGGAAATAAGTGGGCGTATTAGCGAGAGGCAATATGGTTTTGTGAAGGGGAGGTGGTGTCTCACTAACTTGATCGAGTTTTTCGAGAAAATGGCAAAGATGACTTATGAAAGGTAGGACAGGAGATGTTGTCCACATCGACTTCAGTAAGGCCTTTGGCAAGGTCCCTCATGGCAGACTGGTACAGAAGGTGAAGTTGCATGGGATCAGAGGTGAGCTGACTGTTGTTATGTAATTTGGAATAACACAAGCTGCCACTTGATGCAGTTTTGAGTAAAAGATGCTCCAGACTTTGAAGTGAGTTCAATGTGTTTTATTGAATTATTAGTACAGTTCCCAATGAGTTCGACTCTCTGCTAATCTAAATGTAGTAACTCAGTCTAACTGAACCAGCCTTGCTCTAAGCCACGTGCTGGGGTGTGATGCTGAGGATACACTCTGTCTCATTCTGTAGATGTTGGTCTGTGGAAAGAGGCGGGGTGTGAGTGCCTCATCCCTTTTATAATGAGATACCACCCCTGAGTGTCCTGACTGCTCATTGGTCGTGTCCTATTCTATGTGTTCATTAGCTGCATGTTTGCATATCACGACATCTCCCCTTTTTTTAATGTTTTGTTGGCATATGTGAATGTATTTACATGTGAATGAGTCTGTCTAACGTGACTGACGGAGGACAACAGAACAGAGTAAACAAAACAAACATTCAACAAGTCCAGTCTCTGAGGCTGGCGTCTGACCTGGTCAACTGCCGGAGAGGTGGCGGAGGGGACGACAGCGCCTTGACAGGCGGGATGGAAGCCTGACTGGTGGTCTCATGGTGCGAGGTATCAGGAGGTGGCAATTCAACATACGGAAATGGAGGAGAAAGTGGTTGCGGGCAGGCAACATTGCCCAGTGCCCGTCGATTCCTTCGCACGATGGAGCCATCAGCCATATGTACAAGATAAGAGTGGGGCGCGGCCTGTCGAACAAGACAGCCGGGGCAGACCACTCACCATCCGGTATCTTGATCCTGACAGTGTCTGCTGGGGATAGCACGGCCAGATCGGTGTCATGGGCATCATAGCCCTGCTTTTGATGGTCTCTGAGCTGCTGCATTTTCTGCAGCACTGGGAGGTGATTCAGGTTTGGCAGGTGTATGGCTAGAAGCGACGTCTGCAGGTCCCTATTCATCAGGAGTTGAGCTGGTGACATGCCAGTGGACAATGGAGTCGCCCTGTATGCGAGCAGTGCAAGGTGTATGTTGGAAGCAGAGTCCGCGGCCTTGCAGATGAGCTGTTTCACAATGTGCACCCCTTTCTCGACTTTTCCATTGGACTGCGGATAGTGCGGACTGGAGGTGACATGCTGGAAATTGTATGGCCTGGCAAACGTGGACCATTCTCGACTTCTAAAGCACGGGCCATTATCGCTCATGACGGTGATTGAGATGCCATGCCTGGAGAACGTCTCCTTACAGGCTTTGCTGACAGTCCGAGAGGTGAGGTCCGAGAGATTCAGCACCTCAGAGAATTTGAGAAATAGTCGATGATCGATACGTAGTCGCGACCATTCGCATGAAAGAGGTCGATGCCAACCTTGAACCACGGAGAGGTCACTATGTCATGCTGTTGGAGCGTCTCCTTGCTCTGCACTGGCTGGAACCGCTGACAGGTAGCACAGTTCAGGACCATGTTCGTGATGTCCTGGCTGATGCCGGGCCAGTAGACAGCTTGCCGGGCTCTGCATCAGCACTTCTCGACACCCAGGTGTCCCTCATGAATCTGGCGCAGCACCAAGCTCTGGAGACTGAGTGGAATGACAATCCTGTCCAGCTTGAGGAGGGTACCATCAATCACCGTCAGGTCATCCTTCACATTGTAGAATTGTGGGCACTGCCCTTTCTGCCAGCCATTGGTGAGGTTGTGGATGACGCGCTGCAAGAGGGGGTCTTTGGCTATCTCATCACGGATGAGAACTACCTTCTCATCTGTCACCTGGAGAGTGCTAGCACACAGCTGTACCTGCGATTCGATGTGCTGGATGATATCCAGCAGCTCACTGTGCGAGGTGACGGAGCAGGACAATATATCAGCGATGTTGAGCTCCTTGCCAGGTGTGTACACCAAGTTGAAGTCATACCTCCTAAGTTTAAGCAGGATTCTCTGCAACCGGGGCGTCATGTCATTCAGGTCCTTGTGGATGATGTGGACAAGAGACCTATGATCCGTCTCGACAGTGAATGTCGGCAAGCCATAGACATAATCATAAAATTTGAGGATGCCGGTGAGAAGGTCCAAGCACTCCTTCTCAATCTGTGCATATCTGGTTTCAGTGGGCGTCATCGCCCTCGATGCGTATGCTGCTGATGCCCAGGATGATGTATCATCTCGTTGAACCAACACCGCACCAATGCCATCCTGACTCGCATCTGTGGATACCTTTGTCTCCCTGTCCGGGTCGAAGAATGCCAGGACTGGTGCAGTGGTGAGCTTGGCTTTCAGCTCCAGCCACTCTGTCTGGTGTGCCGCCTTACACTCAAAGGCAGTTGACTTTTTCACCAGGTTGCGTAGGGCCGTGGTGTGTGTGGCCATGTTTGGAATGAACTTGCCCAGAAAACTGACCATACCCAAGAAGCGCAGCACCACCATTTCTGTCCTCCGGGACCTTCATCGCCTCGATGGCCTTGATTTTGTCTGTGTCCGGGCGCACACCATGCTGTGAGATCTGGTCGCCTAGGAACTTGAGCATCGATGTGCCAAAACAACATTTGGACCCGTTTAACTTTAGGCCATTGGCATGTACATGGCGGAATACCTTCTGGAGATGGGACACATGTTCTTTAGGGGTCGTGGATCATATGATGATGTCGTCCACGTACACACAAGCCCCTTCAATGCCTTCCATCATCTGCTCCATGATGCGATGGAATATCTCCGATGCCAAGATGATGCCAAATGGCATGTGATTGTAGCAGTATCTGCCAAAAGGCGTGTTGAAGGTGCAGAGCCTTCTGCTGGATTCTTCCAGCTGGATTTGCCAAAATCCCTGTCTTGCATCCAATTTGGTGAAGAAGCGCACGTGTGCCATCTCACTCGTGAGTTCCTCCCGCTTCGGGATGGGGTAGTGTTCTCGCATGATATTCTTATTGAGATCCTTGGGATCAATGCAGATGCACAGGGCCCCCAAAGGCTTCTTTACGCACACCATCGAGTTGACCCACTCAGTCGGTTCAGTGACCTTGTTACCTTTTTGCTGCAGATTCTTGAGCTGTACCTTCAGGCGCCCTCTCAGTGGAGCAGGGACTCGTCATGGACCACTGGCTTGGCATCAGGCCGTAGCAGAATCTTGTATCGATATGGCAGCGTGCCCATCCTGTTGAACACATCTGGATCCTGGGCGAGGATGTCGTCGATGCCGGCCTGAAGATCCACATGGGAGGATGTCGAGTGTAAACCCTTTGAATGAGGTTCAGCTGCTTGCAGGCGTGCGCACCTAGTAGGGATGCCCTGTCCGGCTTAACAATTTCAAAGCGTAACCGTGCGTCGGTTGGATACGTGCAGATGGCAGGATCCCAGTGCCGTGATGGCATTCCCGTTGTAATCCAGGAGTTTTCAGGCAGCTGGAAGGACCGTGGGGGGCTTCTTAATGCGTCTGAAGAGTGCCTGTGAGAGGAGGTTGGCAGAGGCACCTGTGTCCAGCTTGAACAGGATGGGGCAGTGGTTGACTTTCATCACTGCTCGCCATTCGTCCTTGGAATCCTAGGATGGGTTGGACTTGCGATGTCTGGTGTGGCATATTCACATGTTGTAATAATGACCACACGGTAGGCGTTGTCCAGGCATTCATCATCTGGATCCGTTGCACTGCCGGGATCAGAATCCTGTAGGCTTTGTTGCACACTCCGGATGCGCCGTCGTCTGAATTGGGAGCGCTGGCTCCTGACTGGTGGTGCAGATCTGCACAGGGCTGCATAGTGGTCTGGCTTCCTGCAGTTTAAACGGCGTCTGCCCCTTGCAGGGCAGTGTTTCTTTAAATGGGCAGTGCCACAGTTTGAACACATCATGACATCGCTGTCCTGACGCTCCGTGCGTCGTTGCATATACGCAGTGCGGTTCTCAGAAGTCTGCACCTGCGCAGTGCATCAGGCCCCGGGAAGAGCGCGCAAAATGGCCGCTTTCATCAATGTTGAGGCGCTGCATCCGGGAGATGGCCTGCACACACTCCGCCTCGTGGGAGGCTAGTCTATCATTTTCTGCCATTTTGTACTGGGAATAGTGATTTTTAGCATGCTCAAGCACTGTGCATGTTTCAATCGCGACCAACAGGGTCGTATGCTTGGTCTTCAGTAACTGCTCTCTCAGAGGATCAGAGTGAACTCCAAAAACGATTTGGTCTCTGATTATGGAGTTAGTGATATCACCGAAGTTGCAGGATTGCGCTAGCAGTCTAAGGTTAGTTAAATATGAGGTGAAGGATTTGTCTTTACCTTGCAATCGCTGCTTGAATATGTAGCGCTCTTGATTTTGTTGGTGTTCACCTCGCAGTGGCTGTCAAACTTGTACAGGATGGTCTGCAACTTTGTCTTGTCCTGGTCTTTGGCGAAGTGAAAGGAGTTGAATATTTCCAAGGCGTGATCACCCGCTGTGGTGAGGAAAAGAGCTGTCTTCTGTGCATCAGACCCACCATTGAGGTCTGATGCTTCGACTTAAAGCTGAAATTTCTGCTTGAATGTCCGCCAGTTGGCACTGAGATTGCCGGAGGTCCTGAGCTGGTGAGGAGCCTGAATCTTTTCCATTGTGCCAGTATACATTCGCTGGTCGTCACGGATCTTGCTGAGTTGCACTAACTAGATTGAACAGACTCCTGGTATCATGTTGTGTTATGTAATTTGGAATAACACAAGCTGCCACTTGATGTAGTTTTGAGTAAAAGATGCTCCAGACTTTGAAGTGGGTTCAATGTGTTTTATTGAACTATTAGCACAGTTCTCAATGAGTTCGACTCTGCTAATCTAAATGTAGTAACTCAGTCTAACTGAACCAGCCTTGCTCGAAGCCACGTGCTGGGGTGTGATGTTGAGGATACACCCTGTCTCAGTCTTCAGATGTTGGTCTGTGGAAAGAGGCGGGGTGTGAGTGCTTCATCCCTTTTTTTTTAAAGAATATTTTATTGAAAATTTTTGGTCAACCATCACAGTACATTGTGTATCCTTTACACAATAATATAACCGTAGAAATAACAATGACCTGTTTTATAAACAAAGAATAAATAATATATAACAAAAACGAAAACTAAAACTAAATGGCAACTGCCTTGTCTCGGATAAACACTCTCCAAAAATATGATTTAACAGTCCAATATACAATTATTTATAGCAACAACCTATGCATATTATACATATATATTAACAACCCTGAGAGGCCTTCTGGTTCCGCCCCTCCCCCCCCTGGGCTGCTGCTGCTACCTTCTTCTTTTCCATTCCCTCTATCTTTCTGTGAGGTATTCGACGAACGGTTGCCACCGCCTGGTGAACCCTTGAGCCGATCCCCTTAGGACGAACTTAATCCGTTCCAGCTTTATAAACCCTGCCATGTCATTTATCCAGGTCTCCACACCCGGGGGCTTGGCTTCCTTCCACATCAACAGTATCCTGCGCCGGGCTACTAGGGACGCAAAGGCCAAAACAGCGGCCTCTCTCGCCTCCTGTACTCCCGGCTCTTGTGCAACCCCAAATATAGCCAACCCCCAGCTTGGTTCGACCTGGACCCCCACTACTTTCGAAAGCACCTTTGTCACCCCCACCCAGAACCCCTGTAGTGCCGGACATGACCAGAACATGTGGGTGTGATTCGCTGGGCTTCTCGAGCATCTCGCACACCTATCCTCTACCCCAACAAATTTACTGAGCCGTGCTCCAGTCATATGCGCCCTGTGTAACACCTTAAATTGAATCAGGCTTAGCCTGGCACACGAGGACGATGAGTTTACCCTACTTAGGGCATCCGCCCACAGCCCCTCCTCAATCTCCTCCCCCAGCTCTTCTTCCCATTTCCCTTTCAGCTCATCTACCATAATCTCCCCCTTGTCCCTCATTTCCCTATATATATCTGACACCTTACCGTCCCCCACCCATGTCTTTGAGGTCACTCTGTCCTGCACCTCATTCGTCGGGAGCTGCGGGAATTCCCTCACCTGTTGCCTCGCAAAAGCCCTCAGTTGCATATACCGGAATGCATTCCCTTGGGGCAACCCATATTTCTCGGTCAGCGCTCCCAGACTTGCAAACTTCCCATCCACAAACAGATCTTTCAGTTGCGTTACTCCTGCTCTTTGCCATATTCCAAATCCCCCATCCATTCTCCCCGGGTCAAACCTATGGTTATTTCTTATCGGGGACCCCACCAAGGCTCCCGTCTTTCCCCTATGCCGTCTCCACTGTCCCCAAATTTTCAAAGCCACCACCACCACCGGGCTTGTGGTGTATTTCTTCGGTGAGAACGGCAATGGGGCCATCACCATAGCTTGTAGGCTAGTCCCCCTACAGGACGCCCTCTCCAATCTCTTCCACGCCGCTCCCTCCTCTTCTCCCATCCACTTACTCACCATTGAGATATTGGCGGCCCAGTAGTACTCACTTAGGCTCGGTAGTGCCAGCCCCCCCCTGTCCCTACTACGCTGTAAGAATCCCTTCCTCACTCTCGGGGTCTTCCCGGCCCACACAAAACTCATGATACTCTTTTCGATCCTTTTGAAAAAAGCCTTCGTGGTCACCACTGGGAGGCACTGAAACACAAAGAGGAATCTCGGGAGGACTACCATTTTAACCGCCTGCACCCTCCCTGCCAGTGACAGGGATACCATGTCCCATCTCTTGAAGTCCTCCTCCATTTGTTCCACCAATCGCGTTAAATTTAACCTATGCAATGTACCCCGATTCTTGGCTATCTGGATCCCCAGGTAACGAAAGTCCCTTGTTGCCTTCCTCAGCGGAAAGTCCTCTATTTCTCTGCTCTGCTCCCCTGGATGCACCACAAACAACTCACTTTTCCCCATGTTCAGTTTATATCCTGAGAATTCTCCAAACTCCCGAAGTGTCCGCATTATCTCTGGCATCCCCTCCGCCGGGTCCGCTACATATAACAACAAATCATCCGCATACAGAGATACCCGGTGTTCTTCTCCTCCTCTAAGTACTCCCCTCCACTTCTTGGAACCCCTCAATGCTATTGCCAGGGGCTCAATCGCCAGTGCAAACAATAATGGGGACAGAGGGCATCCCTATCTTGTCCCTCTATGGAGCCGAAAGTATGCAGATCCCCGTCCATTCGTGACCACACTCGCCACTGGGGCCCTATACAACAGCTGTACCCATCCAACATATTCATCTCCAAAACCAAATCTCCTCAGCACCTCCCACAGATAATCCCACTCCACTCTATCAAATGCTTTCTCGGCATTCATCGCCACCACTATCTCCGCTTCCTCCTCTGGTGGGGGCATCATCATTACCCCTAGCAGCCTCCGTATATTCGTATTCAGTTGTCTCCCCTTCACAAACCCAGTTTGGTCCTCATGGACCACCCTCGGGACACAATCCTCTATCCTCATTGCCATTACCTTGGCCAGAATCTTAGCGTCTACATTTAGGAGGGAAATAGGTCTATAGGACCTGCATTGCAGCGGGTCCTTTTCCTTCTTTAGGAGAAGCGATATCGATGCCTCAGACATAGTCGGGGGCAGCTGTCCCCTTTCCTTTGCCTCATTAAAGGTCCTCATCAGTAGCGGGACGAGCAGGTCCACATATTTCCTGTAAAATTCAACTGGGAATCCATCCGGTCCCGGAGCCTTCCCCGCCTGCATGCTCCTAATTCCTTTCACTACTTCCTCTATTTCAATCTGTGCTCCCAGTCCCACCCTTTCCTGCTCCTCCACCTTGGGAAATTCCAGCCGGTCTAGAAAGCCCATCATTCTCTCCCTCCCATCCGGGGGTTGAGCTTCGTATAATTTTTTATAAAATGCCTTGAACACTCCATTCACTCTCTCCGCTCCCCGCTCTATCTCTCCTTCCTCATCCCTCACTCCCCCTATTTCCCTCGCTGCTCCCCTTTTCCTCAATTGGTGGGCCAGCAACCTGCTCGCCTTCTCCCCATATTCGTACTGTACACCCTGTGCCTTCCTCCACTGTGCCTCTGCAGTACCCGTTGTCAGCAGGTCAAATTCTACGTGTAGCCTTTGCCTTTCCCTGTACAGTCCCTCCTCCAGTGCCTCCGCATATTGCCTGTCCAGCCTCAGAGGTTCTTGCAGCAACCGCTCCCGTTCCCTACTCTCCTGCTTTCCTTTATGTGCCCTTATTGATATCAGCTCCCCTCTAACCACTGCCTTCAGCACCTCCCAGACCACTCCCACCTGGACCTCCCCATTATCATTGAGTTCCAAGTACTTTTCAATGCACCCCCTCACCCTTAGACACACACCCTCATCTGCCATTAGTCCCATGTCCATTCTCCAGGGTGGGCGCCCTTCTGTTTCCTCCCCTATCTCCAAGTCCACCCAATGTGGAGCGTGATCCGAAATGGCTATAGCCGTATACTCCGTTCCCCTCACCTTCGGGATCAACGCCCTTCCCAAAACAAAAAAGTCTATTCGCGAATAGACTTTGTGGACATAGGAGAAAAACGAAAACTCCTTACTCCTAGGTCTGCTAAATCTCCACGGGTCTACTCCTCCCATCTGCTCCATAAAATCTTTAAGCACCTTGGCTGCTGCCGGCCTCCTTCCAGTCCTGGACCTCGACCTGTCCAGCCCTGGTTCCAACACCGTATTGAAATCTCCCCCCATTACCAACTTTCCCACCTCTAGGTCCGGGATGCGTCCTAGCATACGCCTCATAAAATTGGCATCATCCCAGTTCGGGGCATATAAGTTTACCAAAACCACCGTCTCCCCCTGTAGTTTGCCACTCACCATCACGTATCTGCCCCCGCTATCCGCCACTATAGTCTTTGCCTCAAACATTACCCGCTTCCCCACTAATATAGCCACCCCCCTGTTTTTCGCATCTAGCCCCGAATGGAACACCTGCCCCACCCAACCTTTGCGTAGTCTCACCTGGTCTATCAGTTTCAAGTGCGTTTCCTGTAACATAACCACGTCTGCCTTAAGTTTCTGAAGGTGTGCGAGTACCCGTGCCCTCTTTATTGGCCCGTTCAGCCCTCTCACGTTCCACGTGATCAGCCGGGTTGGGGGGCTTTTTACCCCCCCCTTGTCGATTAGCCATCTCCTTTTTCCAGCTCCTCACCCGGTTCCCACGCAGCTGTGTCCCCCCCAGGCGGTGCCCCTGAGCCCATCCCACCCCATACCAGCTCCCCCCTCTCCCCAGCAGCAGCAGCCCAATAGTTCCCCCCTCCCACCCACCCCCCGCTAGATCCCCCACTAGCGTAGTTACACCCCCATGTTGCTCCCAGAAGTCAGCAAACTCTGGCCGACCTCGGCTTCCCCCCGTGACCTCGGCTCGCACCGTGCGACGCCCCCTCCTTCCTGCTTCCCTATTCCCGCCATGATTATCATAGCGCGGGAACCGAGCCCGCGCTTCCCCTTTGGCCCCGCCCCCAATGGTCAACGCCCCATCTCCTCCACCTCCTTTCCTCCCCCCACCACCTCCTGTGGAAGAGAGAAAAGTTACCACATCGCAGGATTAATAACATAAAACTCCTCTTTCCCCCCTTTTTACCCCCCTCTTCGCCCCCCATACTCGCCCCACCACTTTGTTTCAAACGTTCTTTTTTTAATAACCCGCTCATTCCAATTTTTCTTCCACGATAAAAGTCCACGCCTCATCCGCCGTCTCAAAGTAGTGGTGCCTCCCTTGATATGTGACCCACAGTCTTGCCGGTTGCAGCATTCCGAATGTTATCTTTTTGTGAAGCACCGCCTTGGCCCGATTAAAGCTCGCCCTCCTTCTCGCCACCTCCGCACTCCAGTCTTGGTATACGCGGATCACCGCGTTCTCCCACTTACTGCTCCGAGTTTTCTTTGCCCATCTAAGGACCATCTCTTTGTCCTTAAAACAGAGGAATCTCACCACTATGGCTCTAGGAATTTCTCCTGCTCTCGGTCCTCGCGCCATCACTCGGTATGCTCCCTCCACCTCCAGCGGACCCGCCGGGGCCTCCGCTCCCATTAACGAGTGCAGCATCGTGCTCACATATGCCCCGACGTCCGCTCCCTCCGCACCTTCAGGAAGACCAAGAATCCTTAGGTTGTTCCTCCTCGCGTTGTTCTCCAGCGCCTCCAGCCTTTCCACACATCGTTTATGGTGTGCCTCGTGCATCTCCGTCTTCACCACCAGGCCCTGTATGTCGTCCTCATTCTCAGCAGCCTTTGCCTTCACGACCCGAAGCTCTCGTTCCTGGGTCTTTTGCTCCTCCTTTAGCCCTTCGATCGCCTGTAATATCGGGGCCAACAGCTCCTTCTTCATTTCCTTTTTGAGTTCTTCCACGCAGCGTTTCAAAAACTCGTGTTGTTCAGGGCCCCATATTAAACTGCCACCTTCCGACGCCATCTTGGTTTTTGCTTGCCTTCCTTGCCGCTGCTCTAAAGGATCCACCGCAATCCGGCCACCTTCCTCTCCTTTTTTCATCCGTATCCAGGGGGGATTCCCTTCTGGTTCACCGCACAGTACTTTTAGCCGTTAAAATTGCCGTTGGGGCTCTTATTAAGAGCCCAAAAGTCCGTTCCACCGGGAGCTGCCGAAACGTGCGACTCAGCTGGTCATCGCCGCACCCGGAAGTCCCTGCTTCATCCCTTTTATAGTGACATACCACCCCTGAGTGTCCTGACTGCTCATTGGTCGTGTCCTATTCTATGTGTTCATTAGCTGCATGTTTGCATATCATGACACTGGCAAGCTGGATATAGAATTGGCTCAGTCATGGAAGACAGAGAGTAACAGTGGTAGTGGCGTTCCTCAAGGATCAGTGCTGGAACCTTTGCTGTTGGTAATATATATAAATGATTTGGAGGAAAATGTGTAATATATATAAATGATTTGGAGGAAGATGTAACTGGCTTGATTAATAAGTTTATGGACGACTCAAAGGTTGGTGGAATTGCGGATAACGATAAGGACCGTCAGAGGATACAGCAGGATATTGATCGGTTGGAGACTTGGGCGGAGAGATGGCAGATGGAGTTTGATCCGGTCAAATGTGAGGTAATGCATTTTAGAAGGACAGATGGGAAATATACAGTCAATAAGACCATAAGACGTAGGAGCAGAATTGTGCCACTCGGCCCATCGGGTCTGCTCTGCCATTCAATCATGTCAGTTCCCCATAACCCCTGATCCTCTTATTAATCAAGAACTTATCTTTCGCTGTCTTAAAGACACTGTGATTTGGCCTCCACAGCTTTCTGCGGCCAAGAGTTCCACAGATTCACCACCCTCTGGCCGAAGAAATTCCTCCTCCTCTCTGTTTTAAAGGATTGTCTCTTTAGTGTGAGATTGTGTCCTCTGGTTCTAGTTTTTCCTACTAGTGGATTGATGGACAGAGGAATCTGGGTGTACAGGTACACAGGTCACTGAAAGTTGCAATGCAGGTGGAGAAGGCATAAGGCATGCTTGCCTTCGTCGGCCGGGGCATTGAGTTTAAAAAGCGGGAAGTCGTGTTGCAGCTTTATAAAACCTTAGTTAGGCTGTACTTGGAATATTGTGTTCAATTCTGGTCGCCACACTACCCAAGGATGTGGGGGCGTTGCAGAGGGTCCAGAAAGGATTTACCAGAATGTTGTCTGGTATGGAGGCCATTAGCTATCAGGGGAGGTTGGATAAACGTGGTTCATTCTCAGTGGAACGAAGTCTACAAGACTATGTGGGGCATGGACAGAGTGGTTAGTCAGAAGCTTTTTGCCCAGAGTGGAAGAGTCAATTACTAGGGGGCATAGGTTTAAGGTGCGAAGGGCAAGGTTATAAGAAATGTACGAGGCAAGTTTTATTTACAGTGTGGTGGGAGCCTGGAACTTGCTGCCGGGAGATGTAGTGGAAGCAGATACGATAGTGATGTTTAAGGGCGTCTTGACAAACAGATGAATCGTGGGCGGCACGGTGGCGCAGTGGTTAGCACCTTTGCCTATGGCGCTAAGGACCCAGGTTCGATCTCGGCCCCAGGTCACTGTGTGGAGTTTGCACATTCTCCCTGTGTCTGTGTGGGTTTTACCCCCACAACCCAATGATGTGCATGTTAGGTGGATTGGCTACGCTAATGGGCGGCACGGTAGCACAGTCGTTAGCATTGTTGCTTCACAGCGCCAGGGGCCCAGTTTCAATTCTCGGCTTGGGTCACTGT
The DNA here is from genome assembly GCF_047496885.1 of Scyliorhinus torazame. Classification (NCBI taxonomy): domain Eukaryota; kingdom Metazoa; phylum Chordata; class Chondrichthyes; order Carcharhiniformes; family Scyliorhinidae; genus Scyliorhinus; species Scyliorhinus torazame. Next base: position 137,528,438 of record NC_092723.1, read on the forward strand.
CTGTGTGGAGTTTGCATGTTCTCTCTGCGTGGGCTTCCTCCGGGTGCTCTGGTTTCCTCTCACAAGTCCCAAAAGATGTGCTGTTAGGTAATTTGGACAGTCTGAATTTAAGTGCCCGAACAGTCGCCAGAATGTGGCGACTAGGGGATTTTCACAGTAACTTCATTGCAGTGTTAACGTAAGCCTCCTTGTGACAATAAAGATTATTATTATTATTATTCCCCTTAATTGGGAAAAAATTATTGGGTACTCTTAGATTTATTTATTTTTAAAAAGAGAAGAACAGAAATACATGAATAGGATGGGAATAGAGGGATATTGGCCCCGGAACGGTAGGGATTTTTAGTTCAGACAGTCAGCATGGTTGGTGCAGACTTGGAGGGCCGAAGGGCCTGTTCCTGTGCTGTAATTTTCTTTGTTCTATATCGTGTCAGACAGTACCTTGTGGTATATGATATAATGTACATGGTGCCTTGTCACAGAGATGTAGGGTTTTACAGCACAGGAAGAGGCTCTTAGGCCCATCATGTCTGTGCCGGCCATCAAACACCTATCTATTCTAATTCCATTTTCCAGTACTTGATCTATAGCCTTGTATGCCATGATATTTCAAGTATTCAGCTAAATGCTTCTTAAATGTTGAGGGTTCCCACATCTACCAGCCTGTCATGCTGCGAGTTCCAGACTCCCAACGCCCTCTGGTTGAAAAAGCTTTGCCTCAAATCCCCTCTAAATCTTCTGCTCCTTCCCTTAAATACATTCTCGCTGGTTGTTGACCCCTCTACGAAGGGGAAAAGGTTCTTCCTGTCTATATCCCTCATAATTTTGCACACCTCGATGAGGTCCCCATTCGGTCTTCTCTTGTTCTAAGGAAAACAACTCCAGCCTTTCTTCACAGCAGAAACACTCCAGCCCAGGCAACATCCTGGTGAATCCCCTCTGCATCATTTCTAGTGCTGGAATATGCACAGGACATTGCGGAACATGATATAGTATACCCAGTACAATGTGGTACATCAGAAACTGGAGTAGACCATCTGGCCCCTTGAGCCTACTCCGCCATTAAATGTGATCATAGCTTATCCTCTGCCTCAACTCCACTCTCTGGGGACTTCCTGTGGAGGTCGCACGTTTGGTGACTCCAGCTGGAGCCATGTTTTGTTTGGCTCTTTGTACCCAGTTTTTGGGGAGAATTTTATTTGATCATTCGTGGGAGAGCTGAAGGCAACTAAAGGATGCCGAAAATCCAGAAAAAGAATACAGGGAGAAAGGGGGTGAGCTAAAGTCCACCGGCACTTTTGGTGGGGAGTTCAGTGGGAGGAAAGATGGCAGGACTGAACTCGCCATGTGGGGCCGCACCCATTACAGTGGACAAACTGGTCAAAGTGATGATGGGGGAGTTTGAAACACTTTGATCAGCATCAAACGTAGATGGTGACTTTGCTCAAGGAATACTCCGATGAAGGAGGCTTTGGCAAAGACACCTCCCGCTGCCTGGGGTAAGCGGGCAGCATAATCAAAGACCCCTCCCACCCAGCTTACTCTCTTCCAACTTCTTCCATCGGGCAGGAGATACAAAAGTCTGAGAACACGCACGAACAGATTCAAAAACAGCTTCTTCCCCACTGTTACCAGACTCCTAAACGACCCTCTTATGGACTGACTTGATTAATACTACATTCCTGTATGCTTCACCCGATGCCGGTGTCTATGTATTTACATTGTGTACCTTGTGTTGCCCTATTATGTATTTTCTTTTTCTTTTCTTTTATTTTCATGCACTTAATGATCTGTTTGAGCTGCTAACAGAAAAATACTTTTCACTGTACCTCGGCACACGCAACAATAAACAAATCAATCCATCCATCTAGATGTTGACGGTAATGCGGGAGCAAGGAGAGGTGTTGGAGGGGGTGGAGGAGTATCAGTTCGCCCCGATGGGAGAGGAGCTGCCGAGGGTAGTGGAAAGTAACAAAGGGCTAAGAGCTAAGGTGGAGGCCCTGGAGAACAGGTCACAAAGGCATAATCTAAGGATCGTGGGACTGATTGAGGGGCTGGAGGTTCAGAAGCCGACAGAGTACTTTGTGGAGATGTTCGCTAAGTTGATGGGGGAGGAGGAGGCTCCCTCCCTCTACTATTTGGACAGCGCCCACCTGTCGCTCCAGCTGAAAGCAAAGGTGAATGAGCCACCAAGGGCTGTGATCATCTGCCTCCACAGCTATCAGGTGAAGGAGAAGGTGCTGAGATGGGCGAAGCTGAGACTAGAGGTGAAATGAAATGAAAATCACTTATTGTCACAAGTAGGCTTCAAATGAAGTTACTGTGAAAAGCCCCTAGTCCCCACATTCCGGCGCCTGTTCGGAGAGGCTGGTACGGGAATTGAACTGTGCTGCTGGCCTGCCTCGGTCTGCTTTAAAAACCAGCTCTTTAGCCCTGTGCTAAACCAGCCCCTGATGTGGGACGGTAGTGGTATACGTACATAACAGGATCTCACGGCGGAGCTGGCAATAAGACGGATGGCCTTTGGTCAGGAGAAGGCGGCGTTGTATAAAGGCGGCATTGTATAAAAGCAATGTGAGGTTTGGGATGGTCTACTCGGTGAGGCTGAGGGTCACACACAATTCCAAAGGCTACTATTTTTGGGGAGGCGGACTTGTTCTTGAAAGCTGAAGAACAGGGACTGATTTGAGTTTGGACTTTGTCGGTGTTATGCTTTTTTTCTTTTACTTCTTTTGGCATTGTTGCTGTTTTTTTCTCTTTGTTTTTTTTCTATTGTTAAGTGGTGTTTGGGAAGGGATGGTTTGGGTTTTATCGGTTGGGATTTGTTGCTTTTGGGTTTGAGGGATTATTATGTTGGGAGTTTGGAAGGTTTGGGTGTGGGGGGTTAGGGTGTTGGTTTGTTTTTACTATGTGGGGGAGGAGGCTCTAACAGGGGCCGCTGTGCTAGCAGACGCAAGTCGGCTAGTGAAGGGAAGCAAGGTGGGGGAGGGGCCGCTGCCATTGAAACCTGTATGGACAGGTCTCTATGAGCCTGGAAGGTGTGAATGGTGGGAATGGGCATGATGCTGGGTGAGGTGGTTTTGAGAGGAAGTCGCTGGGGGGTTTCTGGGAAGGAGATGGGGCAGGTAGTTGACGGTGAGTAGGGGAAGGTCTGGGTTCCGCTTCCCGGGTGGGGCCGGGATGATGGTTATGACTGACAGAAGGGGGGGTGAGAGACCCCCCCCCAATCTGGGTGGTGACGTGGAATGTGCGAGGTTTGGAGGGACCCATAAAGCAAGCAAGTGTTTTCTCACATTTGAAGAGTTTGTAAGCTGACGTCGTGTTGTTGCAAGAGAGTGAGGGATCAGGTGAGGCTGCGGAAGGGTCGGTAAGTCAGGAATTCCACTCTGGCTTTGATAGCAAGGCCCGGGGATAGCAATTGTTATGGGCCAGGGTTTAGAGAACTCCAAAGTGTATCATGGAGTTTACCTGACCCACAACTTTTAATAGATTGTGGTATGGGGGGCACACGGCCCACTCTACAGGTGTGACACAGCAGAAATGGAAAAGTGTTTTTTAAAGCAAAACAATGTTTATTCTCTGAACTCAAGTTAACCTTTTCAAAACATACAGTGAACATCGTAGCAACCATTAATTCAAATACAACACTAAGTAATCCTTTAACTTCCCAAACAACATCCAGAAGACAGAAGAAACACCTTTCAACAGAAGCACATTAGGTTTACGTTCACTACTGAGAACATTTACAAATCTGAATTCACCAAATGATCAAGAGATAGTCTTTTGATGGCAGAGAGAACAGTAGTACACCTGCTTGGTCTGGCTTCAGATCCAACTCTGAAAACGAAACTAAAACACACCCTTCAGCAAACAGCCTAAAACGAAAGTAAAAAGCTGACAGACAGCCCAGCTCCATCCACGCTCTGACATCATTGCAGTAGTAAACACCCATTTCTTAAAGGTACTCTCACTACAGATATTTATATCCACACCCATTTATAAACACCCACTTCTTAAAGGTACTCTCACATGACACAATACTGGTGGGTAAGAGTGAGGTTCCAGATGGAGGACGTGGTGGCGGATTAGGGGGGTAATAGTAAAAGTAATGGGTGCTTTGGAGGGGAGGTCGGTGATGCTGGTTAGCATATATGCCCCAAATTGTGATGATGTAGGATTTACAAAAGTGATGTTGGCTGCCATACCAAATTTGGAAACCCACCAGCGGCGCTGATGTTGACTGTGTTCATGAGGGAGATGATGGGGGCGGGGTTGGACCCTTGGAGGTTTCTGCACCCACAGGAGAGGGAGTATTCATTCTTTTCGCCAGTACACAATGTGTAATCGAGGATAGACGACTTTGTTATGGGAAAGGCGCTGTTGGCAGGGGCGAGGAAGGCAAAATATTCTGTGATTGTAATCTCGGACCATGCTCCACATTAGGTAGATGTGAACCTGGAAAAGGGGTTGGCACAGAGGTCTGCCTGGAGGTTGGATGTGGGGTTGTTGGCGGACCCATACTTTTGCACCAAAATGGGAAAGGTGATTGAGGATTATGTAGGATTTAACAGGAATGGAGAGGTGTCACCGTCAGTGGTGTGGGAAGCGTAAGACAGCAGTAGTGAGGGGTGAAGCTATCTTGTTTAAGGCTCAGGTTGACAGGGAGGCAAGGGAGGAGCAGCAACAGGAGGTCGAGGAGATTGTGGAGGTGGATGGAAGGTATGTGGAGCATCCGACTCCGGATCTTCAGGTGAGGAGGAAGGAGCTGCGGGCAAGGTTTAACCTGCTATCCATGGGAAAGGCAATCAAAGAACAAAGAAAAATACAGCACAGGAACAGGCCCTTCGGCCCTCCAAGCCTGCGCCGACCATGCTGCCCGTCTAAACTAAAATCTTCTACACTTCCAGAGGCCGTATCCCTCTATTCCCATCCTATTCAAGTCTTTGTCTAGACGCTTAAACGTCACTATCATCCCTGCTTCCATCACCTTCTCCGGCAGCGAGTTCCAGGCACCCACTACCCTCTTTGTAAAAAAAAAAAACTTGCCTCGTACATCTCCTCTAAACCTTGCCCCTCGCACCTTAAACCTATGCCCCCTAGTAATTGACCCTCCTACCCTGGGGAAAAGCCTCTGACTATCCAAGCTGTCTATGCCCCTTATAATTTTGTTGACCTCTATCAGGTCGCCCCTCAACCTCCATCATTCCAGTGAGAACAAACCGAGTTTATTCAACCTCTCCCAGCAATTAAGGTGGGCAAAGGGGGTTGTATATGAGTATCGGGAGAAAGCCAGCCTTTATGCATTCTTGGTGGGCCTGCTCCGCCGGCAGGTGGCGGCGAGCGAGATGGTTCAGGACAGGATGGGAGTTGGTGGCGCAGGTCAATGTGGTGTTTGAAGAGTTTTAGAAGAACCTGTATAAGTCCGAGTCTCCAGAGGATGAACCAGACATGAGGGAGTTTCTGGGGCAGTTGGATGTCCTGAGGTGGGAGAGGAGGAGAGTGTAGGGTTGGAGGAGTCTGTGGGATGGAGGAAGTTAGTGTGGTGGTAGGGAAGTTGCAGACAGATAACTTACCAGGACGGATGGCTTTCCAGTGGAGTTTTATAAGAAGTTTCTGGATGGGTTGGTGCCGTTGCTGGTGGGGATGTTCGAGGATGCGGAGATTATGGGACAAGCATCCATTTCTCTGCTGCTGAAAAAAGCTAAGGACCCAGATAGAGTGTGGGTCGTACAGGCCAATATCGTTATTGAATGTGGATGCCAAGATTCTGCTGAAGGTGTTGGCCCTTATGTTGGAGGAGTACCTCCCGAAGGTGATTGGGGAAGAACAGACCGGGTTTGTGAAGGACAGACAGTTGTCGTTCAATGTGCGGTGTCTGTGGAATGCTTTCTCTGGCAGAAGGGAAGGAGTTTGAGGTGGTGGTGGCGTGGGTGCAGACACGGTGTTTGATCATGTGGTGTTGTAGAGGTTTTGGATTGGGCCTAAGTTTGTGGTTTGGGTGAAACTGTTGTATAAGGACCCGATGGCCCATGTGCGTACAATCAAGATGAATTTGGGATACTTTCCTCAGCACAGGGGAAGAGGCAGGGGTGCCCATTTCACCCCTTCTGTTCACACTGGCAATAGAGCCCTTGGCCATTGCACTGTGCTCCGATAAATGGAGAGGAATAGTGAGCAGGGGGAGGGGGGGGGACGCGGCATAACATGGGGTGTCCCTTTACAGTGATGATCTGTTGTACATCTTAAATATGGTCTCGTCAGTGGGGGACTGCTTAGGAGATTTGGGGTGTTTTCAGGCTACATGTTAAATTTAGGAAAAAGTGAGTATTTTGTGGTATCTTCAAGGGTGGGAGTTGGGGCGGGGAGTTTGCCATTTGGGTGCCAACAACCCCCTTTAGGTAGCTGAGAATGGCTTGGGAATAAGTTCGGCTCCGTAAATTGAACTTCACGGGTTTGGTGACAGGGTTAAGCCGGATTTGCGCCTTCCCCTATCTTTGGCAGGCTGAGTGCAGGTGGTTAAGATTAACATTTTGCCGCAGTTTTTATTCCTGTTTCAGTGCCTTCTGGTCTTTTTGCCCAAAATGTTTTTTATGGGGGTGGAGAGGCTGATTTTGTCATTTGTGTGGGCAGGTAAGGTAGCAAGGATTAGGAGGTCAGTGCTCCAGAAAAGGCGACAGTTCAGGGGCTTGGCCCTTCCAAATTTATTATACTATTACTGGGCAGCGATCGCTGAGAAGGTAGAGTAGGGAAACGGAAGGCTTTGTGGATGAAGATGGAGGCAGGTTTTTGTAAATGGTCGGGGTTGCGGGCATTGGCAACAGTGCCGCTTCCGTTTGCCACAGGGAGTCCGGTGGTCGTGGCCACGCTGAAAATATAGAGACAGTTTCTGCAGCACTTTTAAGTTGGGGGCGGGCTTGAAGTTGATGGTGATTCGGGGGAACCATGGGTTTGAGTCTGGGAGGATGGATGCGAGATTTTGGGGATGGAAGGAGTAAGGGGTGGTGGAAATCAAGGATCTGCTCCTAGAAGGACGGTTTGCAAGTCTGGAGGAGCTGAGGTAAAGTTTGAGGTGAGTGGAGGGATTCGGGTACATGCAGGTGTGGGATTTTGTGAAAATGGTCCGACCTTTCCGGTTGCACTGCCCTCCTTTTTGCTGGAGGGAGGTGGATGGGGTTGGAGGGAGGGATTAAGATTTTGGAGGAGGATAGGGCCTCCCTGGAGACGGGTTTAAGGTCAAGTGGGAAGATGGCGGGGGATGGCGCTGGAGGAAGGACTGTGGTGTCAGGTGCTGCGAAGGGCGAATGCTTCAACCTAGTGCGCGAGGCTGGGGTTGATGCAGCTAAAGGTAGTACACGGAGTGCACCTAACGAAGTCGAGGATGAGGTGGTTGTTTGAGGGGGTGGAGGATATTTGTGGGTGGGGCCCAGCCAATTATGGATTGGATTGGATTTGTTTATTGTCATGTGTACCAAGGTACAGTGAAAAGTATTTTTCTGCGAGCAGCTCAACAGATCATTAAGTGCATGGGAAGAAAAGGGAAGAAAAGAAAATATATAATAGGGCAACACAACATATACAATGTAATTACATAAGCACTGGCATCGGATGAAGCATACAGGGGTGCAGTGTTAATTGGGTCTGTCCATAAGAGGGTCATTTAGGAGTCTGGTAACAGCGGGGAAGAAGCTGTTTTTGAGTCTGTTCATGCGTGTTCTCAGACTTATGTATCTCCTGCCCGATGGAAGAAGTTGGAAAAGTGAGTAAGCCGGGTGGGAGGAGGTCTTTGATTATATTGCCCGCTTTCCCCAGGCAGCGGGATGGAGTCAATGGATGGGAGGCGGGTTCGTGTGATGGACTGGGCGGTGTTCACGACTCTCTGAAGTTTCTTGCGGTCCTCGGCCGAGCAGTTGCCATACCAGGCTGCGATTCAGCCAGATAGGATGCTTTCTATGGTGCATCTGTAGAAGTGGGTATGGGTTAATGTGGACATGCCAAATTTCCTTAGTATCCTGAGGAAGTATAGGCGCTGTTGTGCTTTCTTGGTGGGAGCATCGACGTGGGTGGACCAGGACAGATTTTTGGAGATGTGCACCCCAGGAATTTGAAACTGCTAACCATCTCCACCTCGGCTCCGTTGATGCTGACAGGGGCGTGTACAGTACTTGCCTTCCTGAAGTCAATGACCAGCTCTTTAGTTTTGCTGGCATTGAGGGAGAGATTGTTGTCGCTACACCACTCCACTAGGTTCCCAATCTCCCTCCTGTATTCTGACTCATCGTTATTCGAGATCCGGCCCACTGTGGTCGTATCAGCAATTGACTTCAGTCGTAATGAGGCACGTTGCCTGGTTCTTCTTTGGCACCGGTATGATGGTGGTCTTCTTGAAGCAGGTGGGGACATCGGAGTGGAGTAGGGACAGGTTAAAGATGTCCGCGAATACCTCTGCCAGCTGGTCCGCGCAGGCTCTGAGTGCACGACCAAGGATCCCGTCCGGGCCCGTTGCCTTCTGAGGGTTCGCTTTCAGCAAACTTGTAGATGGAGTTGGAACCAAATTTTGCCACGCAGTTGTGTGTGTACAGGGAGTAGAGTAGGGGGCTAAGTACGCAGCCTTGCGGGACCCCGGTATTGAGGACTATTGTGGAGGAGGTGTTGTTGTTCATTCTTACTGATTCTAGTCTGTTGGTCAGAAAATCGAGGATCCACTTGCAGAGTGGGGAGCCAAGTCCTAGGTTTTGGAGCTTTGATACGAGCTTGGCTGAGATTATGGTGTTGACGGCGGAGCTGTAGGTAATAAATACGAGTCTGAGTAGGAGTCCTTGTTGTCGAGGTGCTCTAGGGATGAGTGTAGGGCCAGGGAAATGGCGTCTGCTGTGGACCGCATGTGGCGGTATGCGAATTGCAGTGGATCAAGGCGTTCTGGGAGTATGGAGGTGATGCGCTTCATGATCAACCTCTCGAAGCATTTCATTACGACTGAAGTCGGCCACTGGATGGTAGTCATTGAGGCACGTTGCCTGGTTCTTCTTTGGCACCGGTATGATGGTGGTCTTCTTGAGGCTCTGAGTGCACGACCGAGGATCCCGTCCGGGCCCGTCGCCTTCCAAAGATTCACTTTCAGGAAGGCCGATCTGACTTTGGAAGCTGTGATGGTGGGTATGGGTGAGTTATGGGCTGCTGGGGCACTCAACAGCGGATTGTTCGTTACCTGCTCGAACCGAGCATAGAATGCATTGAGTTTATCGGGGAGGGGTGCGCTGTTGCCGGAGCTACTGCTCGGCTTCGCTTTGTAGCCCGTTATGTTGTTTAGTCCGTGCCACAATCGCCGAGAGTCTGTGACTCTAGCTTGGTTTGATATTCTCTCTTGGCATCTCGGATGGCTTTGCAGAGGTCGTACCTGGATTTCTTGTGTAGGTCAGGGTCGTCTGTTCGGGCAGCACGGTAGCTGCCCGAACAAGTGGATAGCACTGTGGCTTCACAGCGCCAGGGTCCCAGGTTCGACTCCCCGCTGGGCCACGGTCTGTGCAGAGTCTACACGTTCTCCCCGTGTCTGCGTGGGTTTCCTCCGGGTGTTCCGGTTTCTTCCCACAGTCCAAAGATGTGCAGGTTAGTTGGATTGGCCATGATAAATTGCCCTTTGTGACCAAAAAGGTTAGATGGGGTTATTGGGTTACGTGAATAGGGTGGAAGTGAGGTCTTAAGTGGGTCGGTGCAGACTCGATGGGCCGAATGGCCTCCTTCTGCACTCTATGTTCTGTGTCTGACTTGAACGCCTCCGATCTGTCCTTCAGTAGGGAGTCAATCTCGCGATTGAGCCATGGTTTCCGTTTGGGGAACGTACGTACTGCTTTCTTTGGCACGCAGTCGTCCACACATTTGCTGATGAAGTCTGTGACGATGGTGGCATACTCATTGAAGTTGATCGCTGAGTTCTTAAATATGGACCAGTCCACTGTCTCGAAGCAGTCACGTAAGAGCTCTTCTGTTTCCTCGGACCAGCATGCACGACCTTCTTAGCTGGATTCTCCCGCTTGAGTTTCTGCTTGTATGCTGGGAGAAGGAGCACCGTCTTATGTTCTGATTTCCCAAAGTGCGGTCGGGGGATGGAACAGTAGGCGTCCTTGATTTTTGAGTAGCAGTGGTCAAGAGTGTTGTCGTCCCTGGTGGGACAGGAGATGTGCTGGTGGAATTTTGGCAGTACACTCTTGAAGTTGGCCTTGTTGAAGTCTCCGGCCACGATGAACAAGGTCTCCGGGAGTTCTGTTTCGTAGTTGTTTATTACTGTGTACAGTCTGTCCAGCGCCTTCCTCACTTCTGCCTGCGGTGGGATGTAGACCGCTGTGATAATGGCTGAAGTTAACTCGCGTGGAAGATAGTATGGGCAACACGTCACGGTCAGGTATTCCAGGTCCAGGGAGCAGTAGGTCGCCAGGGTCGCCACATCCAAGCACCAGGAGGAGTTGATGAGGAGGCATACCCTCCACCCTTCGCTTTGCCTGATGACGCAGTGCGGTCCGGCCGGTGATTTTTTTTATTTTTAAAATAATTTTTATTCAAATTTTCACAAAATATCAACAACAAAATACAGAAAGAAAAGAACAACCCCCCCCCATATACATAAATAATAAATTAACAGCCTTCATCAACACAAAGGCAAAAATACACGCCCACTCAAGACAAACAAACCAGCCCCCCCGCCCTCCGGGGTTGCTGCCGCTGCTGACCATCTTCTAACGTTCTGCCAGGAAGTCTAGGAACGGTTGTCACCGCCTGACGAACCCTTGTACCTATCCCCTTAAGGCGAATTTCACCCTCTCCAATTTAATAAACCCCGCAATATCGCTGATCCAGGATTCCACGCTTGGGGGCCTCGCATCCTTCCACTGAAGAAGAATCCTTCGTCGGGCTACCAGGGATGCAAAGGCCAGAATACCGGCCTCTTTCGCCTCCTGCACTCCTGGCTAAACTGCCACCCCAAATATTGTGAGCCCCCAGCCCGGCTTGACCCTGGAACCTACCACCCTCGACACCGTCCTCGCCACACCCTTCCAAAAGTCCTCCAGCGCTGGGCAGGCCCAGTACATGTGGGTGTGATTTGCTGGGCTCCCTGAGCACCTAACACACCTGTCCTCGCACCCAAAGTACCGGCTTATCCTTGTCCCGGTCATGTGAGCCTTATGCAGCACCTTAAATTGTATGAGGCTGAGCCTCGCGCAAGAGGAGGAAGAGTTCACCCTCCCCAGGGCATCTGCCCACGTCCCCTCGTCAATCTCCTCGCCCAACTCCTCCTCCCACTTACCTTTCAGCTCCTCCACCGAGGCCTCCTCCTCCTCCTGCATCACCTGATATGTTGCCGAGATCCTTCCCTCTCCAACCCACACCCCTGACAGCACCCTGTCCTGGACCCCGCGTGGCGGCAGCCGTGGGAACTCCACCACCTGCCGCCGAACAAACGCCCTTACCTGCATATATCTGAAGGTGTTCCCTGGGGGGAGCCTGAACGTCTCCTCCAGCTCACCCAGGCTCGCGAACTTCCCGTCCACAAACAGGTCCCCCACCCTTCTAATACCTACCCTGTGCCAGCTCAGAAACCCTCCGTCCATCCTCCCCGGGACAAACCGGTGGTTCCCCCGAATCGGGGACCACACCGAGGCCCCCACCTCCCCCCTGTGATGTCTCCATTGCCCCCAAAATTTGAGGGTAGCCGCTGCCACCGGGCTCGTAGTGTACCTCGTCGGAGGAAGCGGCAGCGGCGCCGTCACCAGCACCTCCAGGCTCGTGCCCACACAGGACGCCATCTCCAGCCTCTTCCATGCCGCCTCATCCCCCTCCATCACCCACTTACGCACCATTGCCACGTTGGCGGCCCAATAATACCCACAGAGGTAAGGCTGCGCCGACCCCCCCCCCCCCCCCCCCATCCCTGCACCGCTCCAGGAACACCCTTCTCACCCTCAGGGTCTTCTGCGCCCATACAAACCCCATAACGCTCCTGTTAACCTGCCTGAAGAAGGCCCTAGGGATCAGGATGGGGAGGCATTGGAACTGGAACAAAAACCTTGGGAGCACCGTCATTTTAACTGACTGCACTCTACCCGCCAGGGAGAGTGGCAGCACATCCCACCCCATTAACTCCTCCTCCATCTGTTCCACCAGCCTCGTGAAGTTAAGCTTATGTAGGGACCCCCAGCTCCTAGCCACCTGGACCCCCAAGTACTTGAAACTCCTCTCCGCCCTTTTTAGCGGGAGCTCACCAATCCCCCTCTCCTGGTCCCCCGGGTGCACTACGAACAACTCACTCTTCCCCATATTAAGCTTGTCCCCAGAGAAATCTCCACCGCCCAGTGAATTGAGAAGCCTTCAGGTTGTATGGCACAGTCTGGTGAGGCGGGGGTGAGCCATGTCTCTGTGAAACAGAACACCCAGCAGTCTCTTACTTCCCTATGAGAGGTAAGTCTGGCATTAAGTTCATTCAGCTTGTTTTCGATCGCTTGGACGTTTGCCAGGAGTATGCTGGGGAGAGGGGTCTTGAAACCGCGTTGCTTCAGTCTAACCTGCAGACCACCACGTTTCCCTCGCTTCCACGGTCGGCGGCTGCGGCTGGATAATCCTGGGATCCGATGTGAGAAGTCTGACCTTGTGGAAGGTAGGTGGTTGCGTCTGGCGGAGTCCAGGGTGCTGGCGGGAACCAGGGCGCTGGTTACGTTTCCGGGGTCGCGTCTGGCAGGGTCCCGGGCAATGGTTGAGGTAGAGGGGTTGCTAGGGGGACATGTTTGCGATCCAGATGGGTCCCGGTGTTCTGCGGCACGTGAATACCTTGCAGCGCGTTTGGGTCCTTGCACGGGGTCTCTGCCATTTCGGGGGTCCTGGGCCGTGGGCAGGGGCTTCCTGGGGCAGGTTGGGCTGAGTCTCGTGTTCTGTTCCCTCCCTGGGCGCTCCTGGGGTCGGGTCTTGAAGTAGGCCCGGTCGGGACTCCACGTGGATTTTTCTTTCTTCCATCTCCAGGTAGGTCGGGTTGCTGGGCGGGTCTCTCGGGGTCGAGTTGGGCTGGGTCTTGTTGGTGAGGGTCGGGTTGGGAGCTCCGAGGACTGGGCCTGGCGATCCAGGGCCTGGCATCGGTTGTTAGGCCGGGATGGCAGCTCCGAGGTCCGTGTCAGCTCCAAATCGAGGTCAGGGCTTCACTTCCGGTTTGAGCCCAATCCACTTCCAGGTCGCAGAGGTCGGGTCGGGTCAAAATGTCTCCACGGGCCTCGGAAGATGTTCAAGCCTGCAAGAAAAGATAAAAGAGAGAGGTTCGTAATAATGTTAGTCTTGGAATTAAATTTTAAAAGATTAGAACGAGTATAAGTTGAGTAAAAAGTGGATCTGTTGGGGAGAGCTCGCAGAGTGTCGCCTCGCTCTGACGCCATCTTCTGGAACATTATGTGCTCGTGTTTCGGTCCTGCCCGAAGTTGGAGAAGTTTTAGGGGTCGTTCTTCAGCCCCATGTCGGCAATTTTACATGTGGACTTGGGAGCCAGTGCCCTGGGGGCCATACTTGAGGTGTGAGACATGCTGGAGTTGCAGACAGGACCGGGGCAGTGATTTAGCCTTCGTCTCGTTGATCGCTCATGGGCAGGTTCTGTTGGTGTGGAAGTCAGCTTCTCCACCCTGTGCGTCTACACGGCTGGAGTCCTAATGGAATTCTTGTATTTGGAGAAGGTGAAATTTGCTCTGAGTGGGGTGAGTGAGGGGTTCCACAAGAGATGGCGTTTGTTTGTATTACATTGTGGGGAGCTGGTTGTCGCCAGCTGCTAGGGGGGAGGGGAGAGGTGGGGAAGATGGTGGGGGGGCTTTAGGAAGTGAGGCTGGGGGTTTTGTTTTAGTTTGGGTTGGTTTTATTTGGTAAATGTTATGCGTGTTATGTTAAAATTTGAATACAAATATTTTTCAAAAAAAACCTCCATTCTCCTGCCTGATCCCCATATTCCTGGATACTTTTGAGACCAGAAATCTATCAGTTTTAAATGTACTCAGTAATGGACCCTTTGGGTAGAATCCACAACCTTCTTGGGAAAGACATTTCTCCTCATCTCGCTCCTAAAGTTCAACCCCTTATCCTAAAACTGTGCCCCCATATTCTAGGTTCTGCCATCGAGGGAAATAATATCTGTGCCTTCTCTGTTGAGCTCCTTCAGAATCTTGTATATTCCAATGAGATCCCATCTTCATTTTCTAAACTCTGAAGAGTATAGGCCCAATTTATACAGCCTCTCAACAAAGGACAACCTATTTAACCCAGTAACCAACCAAGGGAACCTTCACTGTGCCACTATGCTACCTCCAAGGCAAGCATATCCTCCCTTCAATATGGAAACCTCGCAGTAAAGGCCAACATTCTATTTGCCTTGATTTTTTGCTGTACCTTTACCTGTATTCCTTGTGCGAGTACAGCCAATGTCTCTCTAAACATCAACATTAAAAGTTTCACGCCTTGTAAACACATTATGCTTTCTATTCTTACTGCTAAAGTCAGTAACTCAAATTTTCTTACATTATACCCTATCCTCCATCTTGTTTCTTACTCACCGAACTTATCAATATCTATTTGCATCACTTTGCATGATAGAATTTTCAGTAGGTTTTCCGTGTTTAGACTGGGGGTACTTCACTGAATTAGTTTGCATGTTTTCAAGTTGAACTACCACGTGGAGGTTCTGTTTCCCTCTGGTGAGAATGATTCTTGTATGGAAACTTTTTTTTGTTGCATGTGGTAAAGTATGCGCAGTCGATTGTGCAACAGATACAGTACATACAGTGAATTGTAGTATGTGATATAGTAAACAGTTTCTGAACATTATGGCATATAATATATGCAATAAATGGTTCGTGTACATGGTACATTGTGGTATCCTGTCTACCACAATGGCCTGAATCCTCCAGTCAGCAGCAATGCTATGAGAGTTGTCATTGATGGCGAGGATTTCTTCTGGGATCTTCCAATTCCAGCTGTCAAAGAAATGTGCAGTGCAGCATCTGTCATGGCGCTCCGTTGAGTGGAGTAGAGCCAGGGAAATTTAAAGTCTTTCAGTGTGGGTTAGTGAACGGGTGAATGATTGGATAGGTGGGTGAGTGGCTAATTGGCTCCAGGACCCAGATGGGGAGGGTACAGCCAAATACCAGGGTCCGGCGGCTAAAAATGTTTCAAACAGCTTCTCGTCTACGCTGAGCAGCCGGAGCTGCAAATCCGAAAGACAGGCATTAGAATAGATCTGTCCGATTGATAATTCCGATATTTCTATGCCGACCTGTCAGTGTCAGGTCAATTTCACTAGTTGCTACTGTTGCTTCCGACTTTCTGGCAGTTTTGCAATTGTTTTTTTTAAATGCCTGCTAGGAAACCACACAGCTGCCTAAAGGTGACAAGCAGCAGCAGTAACTGAGTGGTCCTGCCTGAAAAATGATCAGTCAAATCCCTGTAATTTTGCAACCAATTGGATGCTATGTGGGGTGGTTTGGGGGAGTCTGGAGGAAGGTCGGAGGAGAGTTTGGGGGAAAGTTGAAGGGGGTCATAGGTTTGGGGGGAAGTTGGAGGGGGGGGATTTGGAGGAGGTTGGGGGCTTTGGTGGGAGATTAACTGAAGATTTGTAAATTCAGTTATTTCTTTTTCACCACTTTGCGAACATCAGTCAATTGCACTGTGATGAATTATCCTTGGAGAATCAGGATTAGGCCTCTAGTTTCACCATTGTTACAATCTCTGCCTACTGCACACTGGTGTCATGAAAGAAAGACGAACCGTACAGTGGAATTCTCCCCTGTCGCCACTGGTGGGTTCCATGAAGGGGAGGGGGGGGGGGGGCGGAGTGATTTCAGCTGGGGTCCAAAAATCGGTTTTATGCTGGTTGAATTTCCCACGGGATCTTTCACTAGTATTCTCCATGAAACCTGCTGGAAACTGGCATTAGAATGATTCTTATCCTTTTAATGGGATGCAGATGAAGGCCCAACCGGAATCTTCCACCCACACCCAATTCTCTGCTACATCAGCAGGGAGCAAAAAGTCCAGAACATGTCTGAAACAACGAGACATGCAGAAGTCGGGGCTCACCTGAAGAATGCTTGGGTTGTGCCTGGAGTTCAGGATGGAGGCTGCCAGTAAACTTGGACTCTGGAATTCCACAGCAGTGGGCGAGAGCATCGACAGGTGAATCACTCAGGTTCGGTATCATTGAGGAGGGCCATCTTCCAGCCTTCGTGTTCCTGAAGATCCATCTTTTTCAGGAGGTCCATCTTCTTTCTTCAATGTTGGGTCAGTTATAATGAGTGCCTTCTTAATACAGTGGCACAGTGGTTAGCACAGCTGCATGAGCGCCAGGGACCGGGTTCAATTCCAGCCTTGGTTCACTGTCTGTGTGGAGTTTGTGAGTTCTCCCTGTGTCTGCATGGGTTACTTCCGGGTTCTCCGGTTTCCTCCCACAGTCCAAAGATGTGCAGGTTAGGTAGATTGGCTGTGCTAAATTGCCCTTAGTGTTCATAAAAAAGGTTAGGTGGGGTTACTGCTTTACGGGGATAGGATTGAGGCATGGACCTGGATAGGGTGCTCTTTCAGAGGGTCGGTGTGGTCTCGATGGGATGAATGGCCTTCTTCACTGCAGTGATTCTATGATCCTATGGCACAGAGACATGACAGCTGGACCTGCGGCATCATGCCTGTCCTGCCATGGAATATGGCGCTAAATTCCCAGCTACATAATTAATATGGTTAATGTCAGAAAATGTGGTGTGGTTTCTCACCGGACTCCGCACTGGGGAAAACTCTCCATTCCCTTTCCTGCCAACAGACTTATTCCCAGATGGGAGAATTCTGTCCCTATGTTTAGACAGCACCTTTCATGATGTCCCAAATCTCTTTACAGCCAATTAAGTACTTTTGGGTTGTAGTGACTGGTATGATGTAGCAATGTTATTGACTGACAGCAGGCTTGAGGGACTGAATGGCCTACTCCTGCCCCAACTATGTATGTCAGGATGTCATTCTGGGATAGATGAGATGAATGGAGTTAGATGGCTTTTGCGTCCATAATTATCTTGCAAACAAAAAGTGGAATCATGGCTGCAGTTCTGTTTATTTTGTTGCAAGTAAAAGTTTACTATGGGCTTCATGGGGTGAGATTTCCAGGACAGGAGTGCATAATGGGCTCAAGGTGAATCATTAACCTGTTTTACACTGCACATGATTCTTACGAATCTTTTCTTCTAAAAAAAAATTTCTTACGATCATATTCTTAAGTAAATCCTTATCTATCGTTTAGTCCCTTATTCATTTTTCATTATTTTTTTCCTCTCAGCTGAGACCCTTCCCTGATTCGTTCAGAAAGGTGTCAATCACTTAATAGACAATTAGTTAATTAGACAGTAATCACAAGATTAATTATTATTCCCCTGACAGTACAGTTTCCCATGTACTCTCTCTCACGGCTCAAGTCTTTACTACATGACTAGTCTAGCCTTACTATGTTACTAGTTTGTTGCAATTTGCTGAATATGGCTTCATATTGTTTCTTTCAGTAGGGTTTACATGGTACATCCTTTGAAACATTGTTAGAATCCGTAGACATGACATTAAGGATTCAATAGTTCACTCGTTTTTTAATAAGTTGACTATACTTTTGCAGACTCAGCATTTCTGAGTATCATTTTATTTCCCAGTATGTGTTTAGTTGATTTTTTAAAGAACCCCAAACAGTTAGTAGATCCAACGGGGTGTGAGGTTGTGCTGGGTAGTCCAATTATGAAGGAGGTTAATCAGGTCATGTGGGAGTTACAAGCTGGGCCAGGAGGTAGTTGTGTTGGGTCAGGGGTGTAGTCAGATCTGATCAAGGAGGTGATTGGAGTATCTGGAGGTACAGGTGGCACGTGATTTGTGGGGGGGGGGGCGGTGCTCCCCAGGTACAACATTACTAGTCTTAGGGAGGGTGAAAGCAGATCTGACAAGGTGGGATGGTCTCTCTCTGTCGCTGACAGGTCGGGTGCAGGCAATTAAAATGAACGTGTTGCCGCGATTCTTGATTATTTTTTAATGCCTGCCGATCTTCCTGCCAAAGGCATTTTTCAAGGAGGTTGAAAAGATGATTACCTTGTTTATATGGGGGCGGGGGGTTGGTGGTGGTGGTTTTGATGAGGAAGGTGCTGTTGCAGAGAGGACGGTAGTCAGGGGGGTTAGGTCTTCCGAATTTACTATATTATTACAGCGCAGTGAAAGCGGAGAAGGTAAGAGAGCTGGGTTAGGGGGGGGGGGGGGGGGAGACTCCCAGTGGGTTAGAATGGAGGAGAGTGTATAAGGGGTCGGGGCTGAGGGCGTTGGCAAAAGCCCCGCTCCCGACGCCTCCAGGGAAATATTCAGGAAATCTGGTAGTAGTAGCGATGCTGAAAATCTGGAGGCAGCTGTGCCAGCAATTTAGGCTGGGGGTGGGGTCAAGAGAAATGCCGATTCGGAGGATTCACAGATTTGAGCCAGGGAAGTGGGATGGGGGTTTTCGGAGATGGGAGAAGGGAGTCGGGGTTTCTCGCGGGACGGTTTGCGGGATTGAAGGAGCTGGGGTGAAATATGGATTGGGGC
Source organism: Scyliorhinus torazame (assembly GCF_047496885.1). Taxonomy (NCBI): domain Eukaryota; kingdom Metazoa; phylum Chordata; class Chondrichthyes; order Carcharhiniformes; family Scyliorhinidae; genus Scyliorhinus; species Scyliorhinus torazame. The sequence continues at coordinate 137,547,035 of NC_092723.1, forward strand.
AGGGGGAAATGTTTAGGTATAGGCAGGTCTGAGATTTTGCAAAGAAGGAGATACAGAGCTTTCCAGTGGCGAACTGTTGAAGGAGGTGTTGATGATGGAGAAGGGGGTGGTGTCGGCTGGGAGATGAGAAGGCACTGCTGGAGAGGATTGAGACAAAGTGGGAGGAAGAGTTGGGAGAGGGCATGGAGGAGGGGTTGTGGTGTGAGGTGCTCTAGAAGGTGAATGCCTCAACTTCGTGTGCGAGGTTGGGGCTGATACAGCTGAAGGTGGTGTATAGAGCGCACCTCACAAAGGCGAGGATGAGCTGACTCTTTGAGGGATAGAGGATGTTTGTGAATGTTACGGGGGCGGGTGGGGTGGGGCCGCAAACCACGTTCATATGTTTTGGTCCTGCCCAAAGCTGGAGGGGTATTGAGGGAGGTGTTCAGGGTCATTTCGAAGGTGGTACATGTGAGGCTTGAGCCGGGTCCTCGGGAGGCCACATTTGGGGTATCAGATCGGCCGGGGTTGGAAGTGGGTGCGGGATCCCGAAGACGGATCCTGTTGGGGTGGAGGTCAGTTTCCCCACCCTGGTGAGGCGGGGGGGATCTGTTGAGCGTTTTTAACACTTGAGAATGTGACGTTTGAGATTAGGGGAAGGCTGGAAGGATTCTACAATTCATGGGCTTTGTTTATTATGCCCTTTCAAGAATTGGATGACATTGAACATTAGGGTGTAGGGTTGGACTGTGTATGTTGTTGGTGACTATGTATGGGTTGATGGTGGATTCCTGATTCCTTTTCTTTGATGTTTGTATTTAAAATGTTGAGGGTTGTTTGGGGGTTGGTGTGGGGGAAGGAATTGTTGGCCAGGGGATTGATATTGTATTTGTTATTGTTGATTGTTTGTTGGTGGGTGTAAATTTGGATGAAAATGTGAAAAAGGAGGAGAATAAAAATATTTTTTGAAAAAGGAGGTGATTGGAGGCAGTGGGAGGAGGTGTCAATTGCAGAGTTACTCAGATGTTAGACTAGGTTTTAATCTGTTTAACATATCCTGGATAACTCTTAAGGTAAATTGCATGGATCTGTGCCTGTCCCAAGTCTCAAAGTCTGAGACATTTACAGAGAGTCCCAAGCAGCAGGAGAATTGTCCACCGGAAGCTTAAACATCCTGGGCAATTCCCACATAGGTCTGTGCATCAGAATTTCCACCGGTTCTTGACGTGCATCTTCCATCGTATCTCCAGCATCTGACAATCTGGAGACCGGAAGATTTGTGCCAATGTTTCCTCTATCCCAGGAAATGTGTGGTTATGACTAGCTTGCCTTTAAAGACCTGGCTGAAATCAGAAACATGTACTACATTGATCTTTATGCAATACTATGATGTACTGTGTGTAGAAATTATCATAATATATGATATATAGCCCACTATGTACCCACAGTATACATGTTGTGTTGTACCATGTACTACCTAGTACTAAGTATATCATACCACATACCACACTGTAATTTTTATGTTACACCAAATGAGGTACAAAGTAAAGTCACCAAAGTTCCAGATGACTATAGGCTCCTTTCCCCTTTGAGGGGGAGAGCTGACTGGTGGTGATTTAACCTGAGGATCACCGCACCTCAGGTTGAGAAGACAGGGCCTTTGTGAATGACCTCAGTCGGTACGGGAATTGAACCCGTGTTGTTGGCTTTGCTCTGCATCACAAACCAGCTGTCCAACCAACTGAGCTAAACCAACCGCAATTGTACAAGTACACTATTGTGTCTTCATTGTGTAAGCACATTATACTGTATTGAATTTATCAGGTGTAACTTGACTTTATCTAACCTGTGCTAGCTGTTCTTCATTAACCTATGTCTTTCTGAGTGATGATTACATTTATCACGTCATAATCTCGAGAAGCTAACCCACTACGGTGTTAGCTTGACTGATGTATAATTATCTGGTTCATGACTTTCTCCCTTCCTGAATAGAGGTAATAAATTGGCAACCTTGTCACAACTTCCATATCCAAGGAGGTTTGACAAATTACGGCCGAACCTCCCATAGTTCCTCTTTGACTTCCTGCAGAAATATTAAGAGGTTCTATTTCTGTGAACTTAAACCCAAAATAGTTTCTACTATTGCTCATTGAACTGCACTAACTCTGGTGCAGCCTAATAAGACCATAATATAGGAGCAGAATTAGGCCACTCGGCCCATCGCGTCTGCTCTGCCATTCAATCATGGCTGATATTTTCTCACCCCCATTCTCCTGCCTTCTCCCCGTAACCCCTGATCCCCTTATTAATCAAGAACCTATCTATCTCTGTCTTAAAGACACTCAGTGATTTGGGCTCCACAACCTTCTGCGGCAAAGAGTTCCACAGATTCACCACCCTCTGGTTGAAGAAATTGCTCCTCATCTCTGTTTTAAAGGATCGTCCCTTTTAGTCTGAGATGGTGTCCTCTGGTTCTAGTTTTTTCAACAAGTGGAAACATCCTCTCCACGTCCACTCTATCCAGGCCTCGCAGTATCCTGTAAGTTTCAATAAGATTTCCCCCCCCCCCATCCTTCTAAACTCCGAGTACAGCCCCAGAGTCCTCAACCATTCCTCATACGACAAGTTCTTCATTTCAGGGATATTGCAGTCTATTAATATACTTTTTCCCCATAAATTTAAAGTACCCAATTCATTTTTTCCAATTAAGGGGCAATTTAGCATGGCCGATCCACCTACCTGGCACATCTTTGGGTCGTGGGGGCGAAACCCACGCAAACACGGGGTGAATGTGCAAACTTCACATGGACAGTGACCATGAGTCGGGATCGAACCTGGTATCTCGGTGCCGTGAGGCAGCACTTATAACCACTGCACCACCGTGCTGCCCCTGCAGTCTATTCATATACTAACACTCGGTTCACAATTCCTTTAGTTCCTTTGACCTCAGCCAAGTCGTGAAAGGTCAGCTAGTCATGCTCAAAGATGCAGAGGAAATTTCAGTGAATCAATTCAGCTTGTCTTGGCTCTCATCTCCTAGTGGTGCAAACATTTCTGCCTAACTTTCTTATTAGGGAATGCTCAAACCTTAAAAAACCAGTGGGAAGAAGGCAAAGTTGTGATAACTGACGAGAAATACTTGCAAAAGTGTAAACCCAGTGAACCCTGTGGAGTTCTCTTATTGCACTTTGAAATGAAACGCCAGGCAGATACATGGCTGCGAGGCCGGAGACTTTAGCTATGGAGGTGGACAGAAGGAGAGATGCCATGGTTCTGTGTGGATTGGCAGGTGGAAGTGGCAGGAAGTCCTCAAACACCACTCTCAGAATTTCGGAAGTCTGACCTGAGGACCTGACAGATGTGCCAAAAGATGCTTAACGAAAGAACAAGTGTGTTTGAGTCAGTGAATGCATCTTTGCACAGCACCTCCTACTCACCACACAACAAACCTCTCACCTGCTCAATGGCATCACACTCCCATTACTCACACATTAACATTCTCTGACACTCAGGACTCTCACCTCATTCCACCCTCACACACATTCCAATGATACTCACTTCACACCCAGTTCCCACTGCTTGTGCATACATCCAACTACTCCGCTGTCGTGGTTGACACATCACCACAGTACAACACAATTACTGACATTCTGCCCGCTTTCTTGCAGGACAAGGTAGCGCACGACAGAAGAGCACAAAGCAGAATCCTTGGGAGACAATGATGTTGTGGTGAAGTGGTATTGTTACTTGACTAGTAACCCAGAGACCCAGGGTACTACTCTGGGGACCTGGTTTTGAATCCCACCATGGCAGATGGTGAAATTTGAATTCAATAAAAATCTGACCAAGAAACCATTGTCGATTGGGGTAAAAATCCACCTGGTTCACTCATGTCCTTTAGGGAAGAAAATCTGCTGTCCTTACCTAACCTGGCCTACACATGGCTCCATACCCTCTGAAATGGCCAGCAAGCCATTCAGTTTACAGAGAATTAGGGATGGGCAATAAATGGTGGCCTAGCCAACGACGCCCACTCCCCTGAATGAATAAAAAAGAAAATGCATCTATCTCCCTAAGTCCGATGGAGGAGATGGTTCTCTGCAAAATGGGGAGAGCTGCATCATATCATTAAGAAAATTTGAGGATGGCGGTTCATGCTAAGAAAATTTGAGGATGGCGGTTCATGCTGTATGAACCTTCTCAAATTCCAGCTCGCCCACATCCTCCTGTCTGGCATGATGGTGTGACCATGGACCCCCTGCCTTCCTCTGCTCCCCCCTTTCCCTCATATTGACCTTTTCCCTTTCAGATTTCCTGCTTTCAGACACACAAAAACTGTCTGCCTGCCTGCCCACCACACACAGGAGGAAGGAAGAGAGCAACAGTGCAACACAGAGCAACAGTGAAACACAGAGCTATCAGCTCAGATACTGGGACAGCACATACCGAGTAGTGTTGGAATTTGTACCTGGTGAAACACTGGGCTGTAGCTGGACCAGGATAAATAGATCGTTTGTATGCAAGCCCACCAAAGAGTGAGATCACATTTATGTTCTGTTATGGTGAGCCCAGATAAAGGCCTCAATGGGGCAGCAGACAATGGAATGCATGTAGAGATGTTGGGTGTATTGGCTGGCCTGCCTGCAGCCTCCTGTCACTGTCGAGGAGCATGAAGGAATCCAGCTCTGCCATCATATATAGAACACCCGCTCTCCACACTTCTGCTCAGTCTTCCTGTCATGTTGCAGACCCTGATGAATTACAACTGTGGCCTCTGTACATATTGAGGCCTTTATGTGGACAGGCTACCAAATCCTCTTCCCTTCTTGTGAGAATGCAGCAACACTTCTCACAGAACTCTGGAACTAAACACAACACTTCCAAAAACATTGTACTTCCAGAGACAGTTGGCAGAAGCTATTCTAATTTATCTAACATGAAAGTTGGGTGCCTGACCCTTTAAGTAATACCAGTTCTGAACCCTCTTGCTGCTAAACACATCTTGTTAGGTGACTGACGAGCAGATACTTTGATAGATCCTGTGAGGTCTACGTTTGCAAATGGAATCATAGAATAGCTGCAACAGAAGGAGACCATTGACACCAGTCTATGGCAGCTTTCTGTGAGAGCAACCCTGCTAGTCCCAGTTCCATGCCCATTCCATGTAGTCCTCTAAATGTTTTCCCCAGGTCTAATAGCACAATTGAATCTGCCTCCACCACATTCTCAGGCAGTGATTCCGTATCCTAACCATTCAATGCATAAAAAGTGTCCCTTCTGTTGTTGGTTCGTTTGTCAATTATCTTAAACTGTGTCCTCTGATTCTCAATTATCCTGCCAAATGAACAGTTTCTCTCCATCTACTCTGTCAAGGTTCTTCATGATTTTGAACACCTCAATTATATCTCTTTCAACCTTTGAAGACCAACCCAAGCTTCTCCACTCTACCCACCTGACTAAAGTCCCTCATCCCTGTAATCAGACTCGTGAATCTTTTTTAACCCTTTCTAAAGCGTTCACATCCTTCTGAAAGTCAGGTGCTCAGAACTGGATACAAAAGCCTGGCCTTTCACCAAGTTGATATGTATGACTCAGGAGTCCTGTAAAAATGTCTGATTGGGGTCTGGCCAAATTCTCAGATTCCCGGCCCCTTTTCCAGGTTGTCTGATTTTCGGGAGTGCCTTTTAAGGTAGTAGGCTGGTTCCATTGTAGAGATAAACATGTCCTACTCCTTCGCAATTTTCATGAATTCAGGCCATGTTTTAAGAGTAATGGTTCACAGCCCCTCAGAGGCGTTATGAACCCCAGGCTGCATGAGTAAATCTTTCAAAAGGCGAGTTCAAAAGGTCGTCCACATGGCCCCTATACCGAGCTCTGCTCTTCCACCCAACCCACTATGGCCCATCATGTCCCCAATTCCAAGCTATGGCACTTCCATGCCTATTGACCCACTCACTATACACTGTACAAAATCAATGAACCCTACATAGTATGTGTAAAAAAAGCTTTATAAAAAATAACAAAAACAGAAAATACTGGACATCTCAGTAGGTCTGACAACATCTGCGGAGAGAGAGAAGGGAGCTAATGTTCCGACTCAGATCACTTTGTCAAAGCATCCATTGTAATTTGCTTTATAAAAAGTAATGCATCCATAACTTTTAGCTATTTAAAAATATGTAATTTCACTTGGAAGACAATACAAGTGGCAATCATCCAGACCCTTTAAAATATCAAAAACCACAAACCTTCAAAACCACTTAAGCTTATTTTAGATTAATTCATGGAATGTGGTGTGGTGTGCTATCTTCTTGAACCGCTGCATCCCATGTGTTGTAGGAACACCCACACTCCTGTTAGGAAGGGAGTTCTAGGATTTTGACCCATCAACAGTGAAGGAGCAGCGATATAGTTCCAAGTATGAGTAGTGTATGACTTGCAGGTGGTGATGTTCCCACGCATCTGCTGCCTTGTCATTCTAGGTGGTAGAGGTCACTGCTTTGGAAGGTGCTGTCAAAGGAGCATTGGTGAGCTGCTGCAGTGCATCTTGTAGATGGTACTCATTTCTGTCACTGTGCATCAATGGTAGAGAGAATGAAAGTTTAAAGTAGTGGATGGGGTGCCACATGAGTCAGCTGCTTTGTCCTGGATGATGATGAGCTTCTTGAGTTTTATTGGAGCTGCACTCATCGAGGCAATTGTAATGGATGTCTTGAGTTCTATGCCTCTATTTATAAAGCCCAGGATCATGAACGGCTTTTAACCACTTTCTCCACCTTCCCTGTCACTTTCAAGTTTTGTACATATCCCATTAAATCTCTGTTCTTGCACTACCTTGAAAAGTGTATCCTTTATTTTATATTTTATTTTATAAAGCTCCAAATCAACCAGAATGGCTGAGTGATGTCAAGATAGCACTAGTTCAGAGATTACTGGCGCAAGCAGTGGATGCATATCTGCTCATCCTTCCCGGCATAGTGCAGGGAAACTGGAGACCTTCTCTGATTTGGAAGGTCTCCAGCTGCACTATGATTCTGAATTTTGAACCCAATGAGTTAATTTTAAAGATTCCTATTTATGATAAGGAAGGCAATTATTTTGTCTGGTTCTGAGAGGTAAGAGGAAGATGTTTAAAGCACAGAGCAGCAGTAAGTAATTGCTGTTGCATCCATTAAATATTGTGTCAATCTTCCACGGTGGGTGTCTGGCAGAATTGCTTTGTTATTCTTACCTCCTGAGATCCAATGTTTTCCATTTGTTAAATCCTATTATTGTTTGTTCTATTTGATGGGGATTTTCTTTTGAGCAACTTTTAAAGTTGTCCGTTGAGTAACACATGGTGAGTGTTAAGGCAGAACATTTTCCTCAAATAAATGTCCCCAGCACTTGGATGATGGGTTAAGGGTGAAATAGGAAGAGGTAAAAGATCCCAATGTATGTAAGGAATGATAGCAGAGGCAACTCCAACCACTGGTTGAAGAATCATTCTGTGTTTCGGTTATCCTTCATGGGCTAAAATAGATTTGGTGGGATTTTCAGTTCTGCAAAGTTATCACTAGAAATGTTTACCATATTGGTACTATTGGTACACACTTTAGGAAAAAGAACATATTTAAACAAGTTGTGTTTTTAAAACTACCCAAGCAGATGTTGCGGAATGGGGGCACAATCATTTCATTCAGCAGTTGTCAGTTACAGCTGCTTTCATCCATTTTCCTCTTGCATACCAACCAGAATTATCATCTTCTTTATTTAGTGGCATAGCTTTAATATTATACAATACTCATCTTTTGCTAAAACCATTGCCCTGGAATACTCCTTTTGCGCAGTGATAACAATTACAGTATTTTAAATAATTCTTTCCTTATTTCATTCCTGGGTTGCCACTGGGATATAATTTTTTTCTAAATATCTTTTTGAGATTTTTGGATATAAAGCAAGGATAAGTGTGAACACACATTAGGAGATAAAGGATAAAGAAAAATATTTGCACATCGGTCTGTTTTGATCATTTACATCAGTTGTCTTACATTATTTACAATAGTGGCTACGGTTTCCTGCTTTTTGTTTTCCAGTAGTTTTTTGATTCTGGCTGGTTTCCCTGTTCCCCCTCCCATTTTCCTTCCTGGGTCCTCCTCTCTCTCTCTCTCTCTCTCTCTCTCTCTCTCTCTCTCTCTCTCTCTCTCTCTCTCTCTCTCTCCTCCACCCCGCCACCCCCCAATCCCCCACAACCCTAGTTGTCTGGCGTGCCTTCTTCCCTCGTCTGTTCTTGTACCCTGCTCCAGTTACGTTGGTGTGGTGCTATGTCTCGTGTTTTTTGTTGGGCATGGTTGGATTCCATGTCTCCCTGCTCACCTCTGGTGTTCTCTCCCTGGATGGGATCATAACGTTCAGCAGGCGTCTAATGTTTGATGTTAGCTGTCTACCCTTGACAAAGCCCTTTTGGTCTTCTGCTACCATCTCTGATACGCAGTCCTCCAGCCTCTTGGCTAGGATCTTGGCCAGTATTTTTACATCTGCGTTTAGCAGCGAGATGGGTCTGTCGGAACTGCATTCTGTTGGGTCTTTGTCTTTCTTCGGTACCAGCGAGATTGAGGATTGTGCGTCAGGGTGTCCCTCGTCAGTGAGTCGGTGAACATCTCCCGCTGGTTTAGGGCCAGTGCCATCGTGAATCTTTTGTAAAAATCTGCCGGGAAACTGTCCGGTCGCGGCGCCTTCCCTGCCTGCATGAAGCTAATACTCTCCATGACTTCTCCCAGTTCTAGCGGTGCTTCCAGACCCCATCTCCCATCCTCCCCCACGACTGGCATGTCCAGTCCATCGAGGAACTGCTTCATCCTCAAGTCCCTTGCTGGTGGCTCGGAGTTGTACAGCTCCCGGTAGACGGTTTCGAATGCCTCATTGACCTTATCCGGCTCCTCTACTAATTTACCTTTGTTGTCCCTAATCTGGGCAACTTCCCTCGTGGCTGCCTGCGTTCTCAGTTGATGAGCCTGCAGGTTGCTAGCCTTGTGTCCGTGCTTGTACAGGGTCCACCGTGCTGGCGGAGTTGGTGCACTGCTTTCCTTGTGTAGAGCAGGTTAAAGTCCATCTGTAGTTTTTCCCTCTCTGCTAGGACTTCTACGGTCGGGGCCTTGGAGTATCGCCGGACTACTTCCAGTATGGAGTCGACTAACTGTTACCTAGCCACCTTCTCTTCCCCATCTCTCCATGCTTTCTATGTGATAATTTCTCCCCTGATCACAGCCTTCAGCACATCCCAGAATGTGCAGGGTGAGACCTCCCAATTCTGGTTATTAGTAATATCCGTCTATAGCCTGTGATATTTTCTCGCAGAAAGCCTTATCGGCCAGGAGGGCGTGTCCAACCTCCATGGAGGGCATTGGACACAGCCCGACTCCAACCTCACATCCATGTAGCGTGGACTGAGATAACGATGGCTTTTACTAGCCCTGGAAGCACAGATTTCCCCACTACAAAGAAGTTGATCTGTGAATATACCTTGTGTACTTGGGAGGCGAAGAAGAACTCCTCCGTTGGGTGGGTGAACCGTCATGGGTCCACTGCCCCCATCTGCTGCCAAGTTCTTTTTCCATGTTGGTGGTCTTCCCCATTTTGGGATTCGACCTGTCTGTCCGTGGGTCCTGTACACAGTTAAGGTCTCCCCCATGATGATTTGGTGTGGGTCTGTCGGGGATTCCTGCCATGGTCTTCTTTATAAACTCCGTGTCATCCCAGTTGGGAGCGTACACGTTCACCAGTATGAGTGTCCTGTCCAGAAAACCTCTGACCACGTTCCCCTGGATCCGTAACCGTCCTTGTCGCCGTAAACATCATCCTCTTATTTAACAGTATGGCTGTCCCCCTGGCCCTTGTCCCATAGCAGGAATGGTAGGTCTGTCCCACCCAGCCCTTCCTTACTTGCAGTCGGTCCTTCTCCCTCAGGTGTATTTTCTTGGAGGAAGACAATGTCGGCTTTCAAACTTTTCAGGTGGTCAAAGACTTTGGATCTTTTCACTGAGCCATTAAGTCCTCTGACGTTCCAGGTGACTGTCCTGATTTGCGGGAGGGGGGGTGTTTATGCCCCTGCTCCTGCAGGATCAACCATACTTAGCTTGTGGACGTGCTCCTGCACTCCGTGGTTTCCCTTTGTTAAGGGGCCATCCAAGATAGCCACGGGCATCGTTCTCCCCGTGAGGTCGGGTCCCTGTGCTCCAGGGTTTCCCTTTGTCCCGGTAGCACCCAACATGGCCGCCCACTGTGAGTACACCATGTAGGTGAGCCCCTGCACTCCAGCGTTTCCCTTTGTTCAGCAACCCAGCAAAATGTTTGCTTGCAGAGCCATTTTGTTCCAGGTTGCTATGTGAGGCCTGTTGTAGCCAACCTAATGCTCTCACTCTATTTTTACCCATTTTTCACTTGTGTTTTCTTTCCCCCCCTCATCTTCCTTTCCCCCCCGCCCTGTAGCTGCCCCCCTTCTCCCTTCCCTCTGTTTCTTCCCCTAGTTGTCCCCCTGTTACCGATGTCTGACCCCCCCCCCGCTCACCTGGCGCTTTCCCCCTTGCGGGAGATGCACCGCGGCCTCTCCTGAATGCTTCCCAGTGCTAGCTACCCCACCAGTGTTGTGGCCCCTCTCCCGAGGCTAGTTGTGCATCCTCCCATCATCCGTTCCCTGAGCTTCGTGTCTGCCATTCCCCTCACCACCTTCTGTGCTCTGCTGCTCTCATTCTTATCTTCTTCTTTTTCCTCCCTCGTCCCCAGAATGAGGCAGTACAATCCCACACTAAGTGATCAACATGATGGGTCACAGTTGGCAATTCGGAAAGTAGAAAAGAAACAATAAGAGTCTCGTCCTGTTCATTGCTGTCCCTGCTGCATCTTCCCTAGTCCGTTCTCTGTGACGAACTTGTTCACATCCGCAGAGGCCGTGAGGAAGTGCTCACTGCCTAGCAGCATGACCCAGAGATTGGCTGGGCACAGCATCCCAAACATTGTACCGTTTTGTACAGCGCGGCCTTTGACCTATTAAATTCTGCCCGGCGCTGGGCCAGGTCAGCTCTAATGTCCTTGTATGTCCGAATCTGGTGGCCTTCCCAATTACAGTTTTCAGTTTGTCTCGCCCAGTGCAGGATTCGTCCCCGGCCCTGGTACCAGTGCATTTTGGCGATTATTGTCCTTGACTGCTCCTTGGCTTTGAGCTTTGTGCGAAGTGACCAATGTACTCTGTTGATTTCTGGTGGGTTGGGGAAGCTAACCCTTCCCACCAGGTTGCCCAGAATTTGGGCCACATAGGGTTCCTACCTTCAGTCCCCTCCGGCAGGCCCATGATCTGTCGGTTTTGACGCCTCAATCGATTCTCCCGGTCTTCGATTTTCCCCTTCAAATTCCCATGTCCCGACCAGCCTTGCCACCTCTTTCTCCAGGGCGACAATCCGGTCACCATGGTCTGTTGCAGCTTTTTCCAGTTCTTTGATCGCATTCTCCTGGGCTTCCAGTCGCCTCTCTGCTTTATCTAGGGCCGCCCGCATGGTCACCAGAGCCTCGCCAACCAAACCCTTGACCGCAGCTTGGATGCCTGATTTTGTCTCTTCCTGATGTTTCTCTCAATTCTCTTGAGAGAAACATTCTCCACCCATCTCCTGGTGCGGGGGAGTCTTGAGCGGTGGCCCGGTCCCCTCGCTCTGGCAAGGCTCGGGTTTCGCTGCCACGTGCGTCAGTTGGTTCGGTCTTTTGTTTGTCCAGGCTTTTTCCGCTCCTGGTTTCTACATGTCTTCTGGAATGACTGCTATTTGGCATTTTCTTCTCGTCGTGCTGTTGGTAGTGGTGTGGGGATGGTTTCTTTGGTGTCAGCAGGCTTTTTCGGGCGACGAGCCTACTTTTCAGATTTGTGGGAGGAGAGCCACCTGATGTGCGACTTCTCAGCAGATCCTCATCACCGGAAGTCCTCTGGGAGGCAATTCTGATGAATTGTCATGAGCCCGATGCACCTCATGAATTGGCCAAATGCACCTAATGAATTGGCTGGTGGTTCAGAAGCAGTCAGTGTATGCAGCTGGTAGTTATTATCCCGAGCTCTCCAAGCTTTGTCAAAAGCTGACGGGTACAATTGTTTCTTCAGCTTAATGAAATAATTTGTTTCAGTTGTAATTGAACTCTCACAAAGAGGACCCATTATTTCATGCACATTATTTGCAGAGATATTCTGGATGCTCTGTTGGTGTTCATTGTTATTTTGCACTGTAAATGGTTAAGATGGGGATTGAGCAAAGCTTAAACAATGCAAGTAAAATCAATTTTGCATTAAAGTGAGAAAAAGGTGCAGTATGTTTCTCACCTTTTCTCCCCCTTTCACTTTCACAAACATTGAGGCCAATTTTCAACTTCATGTGTAAATCAGTTCAAATTTTCATTTCAGAGTCATATGAATCCCAAGTGCAGTAAACACTCAATTATCTGTTCTAATGCCACTGATTGGTTGATGTGCATTGATTGGTTTGTATATTTTGATTGATGTGTCGGTTGATGCACTTGGATAGGTGTTGGCTGGTTAATTGGTGTATCATTTCACTGATAATATTCTATGTTCTCATTTACAGTTTGCTCCTTTGTAGTCCACAAACGATGTCATGAATTTGTCACCTTCTCCTGCCCAGGTGCAGATATAGGACCAGCCTCTGAGGTAAGAACATTTTCGTCAATGCTCAACAGATTTCAAGTATATCCATTGATGATTGTGTAGGAGTGAGTGTGCTACTAGTTTTATAAATGCTGAACTACAGGACACCGGGTTGAAAAAGGTGCATTGCTACGATGGAATTGTGTGGAGTTCAAAATGCAGCTTCAGTGATGACTAGGTTGTAGAGATTTGGTGCACTGTCAGTAATGTTTGCATTGTAGTGATAAATGTGGGAGTGTAATGGATTTTTGAGGATGCTCAAATGGAGTGGGTAGTAGATTGTTCAAATGAGTAATTTCCATTCATTGCTTTTAGGCTCTAACTATAATTTTCTTTCTGTGCCAGGAAGGCCATCACTATCTCTTCCTCATCCACCACATGTTAATGACAGCAGAAGTGTGGTACCCAGGCTTCTGCATGATTTCCTTTGCTACTGTCATTTTCAAGAGATGGGTTTCAGTAGCTCCTGGATAATGGTGACAATCGTTCTCACCACTCTACAGAGGCGAGGGCTTAGTATTGCCCCTACCCCACCCCACCTCCATCTGCTTACCAATTCAATCATTCCATAAGAATATTATTCCTATCTTCAGAATTCTTGTATCCTCTTTGAGGCCATCCTCTGTTTGCTGTGATGCTGCCTCATCTTTCTGTTCCTTCCAGGTAATGGAGATCTGACTGAGATCTCTCTCCAGTGTTAAGGAGCTCACCACCAGATAAACTATTTGAGAGGTGTGCAGTGATTGTGATTTGGTGAGAACAGTGGTCATACTTTTGCCTGCTTGGAGTGGAATTAGGAATGTGTGGGGCTTGGTGTTACTATCAATAACACCTAGCCCCTTCTATTCACGGCGGTATTTTCTGCTTCCCTCGCTGCAGGAATCATCGCGGGCGGGACCTAAAATTTGATGGTCCAGGAAAAGATCTGTTGACTTCAGTCAGGACTGGAAAATCCCACCCTTTTTGAGTGCACTACTGTTTTTTTAAAAACCAAGAGAGATAAGAGGTCCATTAAAAAAGAAAAGAAATGGTTATTAAATCTACCCAGTGAGCAATAGGAGGCTACCTTCTTTTTCTTGCTTTCTTAAAGAAAATCTGCATTCATTCTCATTAATGCTGAGCATTATGCTCTTCCTGAATGACCGGGTGATTCATTTCATACAATGATTAGATGTTTACTGGACATGATGATGCAAACATGTTTCCCACAGCTGGCAGGTGGAGTGAGTGGTGGGGTGGCACACAATACCAATTTCATTCTGTAGTATTTCCCTGGAATGTGTCCACACTATTTACTCTTGAGGCAGCTGTGCTAACTACTACGCCACCATGCTGCCCTGCAGTTGTCTGAGAACTAGTGTCACTGCATGTCCAGGAAACTGGTGAGTCACATCTGCCGCCTGCTGCAGGATTTAGTGCCATGGTAACTTGTCGGAGATTATTGCCAGTGTCACTGTAAGTGACTGTGGCACTCAATTTTTAGGCCAGTGGCTCATTCCAGGACTCCACAGGTGACCACTGTGAGATTTTGCAAGCTTCTGCACACAACTGCATCCAGGAGGTCACAGACAAAATCTTTTGAGGGCGCACAACTCCATGCATTTCGACTAGAATCAGGAAAGTCAGAAAGCAAGAGCAATGGAATTTGAGCACGTCTAGTTTTCAACAAGTGCAGGGTGCCATCGACTGCACCCATGTGGGCAGCAATGTGGCATCAATCTGTCAACTATGTAAACAGCAAGGGCTTCCACTCGCTGAATGTTCAGCTGATTTGCGACCATAGAAAACACATCCTGGACACATTGTGACCAGGATCAGGCAAGCCAGGCAGCAAGAACAATAGGATTTGTGTAGATCTCTGGTTTTCCACAGGTGTAGGGTGCCATTAACTGCATTCACAGAGCACTCAGAACACCGTGGCATCAAGCTGCCAATTGAGAATAGCAAGGGCTTCATCAAATGTTCAGCTGGTCTGCGACCATACCAAATGCATCCTGCAAGTGTGTGCACGAGTCTCGAGAATGTCCACAACTCCGACCTTCTCAACCGCGCTCAGATCCCTGACATGCTTCAGGGTCGACACAAGCTGCAGGGTTGGCTCTTCAGGGACAAGGGCTATGCACTGATGATTAAGCCTGTGCAGTGGCCACTGTACAGCTGAGACTAGATACAGCGAGGCACATGCTGTAGCTCACACTTTGATCGAGCAAACCATAGGGATGCTGATAAGGTTCTGAAGCCTGGAACAATCTGGTGGAGTCCTGCAATACAATTCGCAGATGGTGTCTCTCACATCGTTGTCGCATGCTGTGCCCAAAACAACCTGGCACTGCAATGGCACAGAAGTGCAGCACATCTCCGATGAGGAGGACATCAATGTGGATGAGGCTGAGGAGGTCCTCCAGGATGTCGGCCTTGAGGCCATGATGATGTCCAGATGAGCAGATGAGCTTGAGATGTGCTCATAGCTGCTAGATTTGTGGAGGGTAATGATGACATCCCATTATCTTCACATGGCATCTGTGAGCATTACACTTGCATCTGATTGATTGCACACCCTCTTCTAAGGCTCCAGTCATGGAGATACAGCGAATGCCCATAGTCTCTACATTCCGGGAGGACGATGACGACTTGCAGTGGGGTCAGTCCATTGAGGCACACGGTGCTTATGTAAATGTCTGACTCCTCTCTGGCTGGTGGCAGCTTGCTTGCTCTCAATGGCAATACAGTGGGGAACGTTTAACCTCTCCTGATCCTATGGCATCCTTCATAAGCTGAACCTTGCAGGAATACAGTGTGACTGGAGGCAGAAACGAATGGGATGGGGGTGTCGGCTGCACCTCAGAGGTGCAGAGAGCACACTGGGAGAACGACTGAACTCTGTGACGCCAGGCTAGGACATTGTGGAAGAAATCGTAATTCCCACTGAGGCATGGCTGATGTGTTCAGTCACTGTGAAGGAATGTCATGATGTGCTGGGAAGGTTGAACAAAGCACAGGGAAGAAGCCCTGGACTAACACCCCTGCCTTTATCTTGTGCAGCTATCAGGTTTACACTTCAAACTGGCAGTAACATAGCTCATAATAACAAGGAGCCATAGTAAGGGTGTAATTAATGGGAGTTTATTTACAGAAGTGAATATTATGTAGATGTGGTTTTAACACCTGTGCCCATTCTGTGCAACTACATTTCCATTACCCTGCCGTTACATCCTGGTGCTTGCTGTCTGCCATGTCCTGTTGTCTGTTAAACCATTGGTGGGCAT
This sequence comes from Scyliorhinus torazame, assembly GCF_047496885.1. Taxonomy (NCBI): domain Eukaryota; kingdom Metazoa; phylum Chordata; class Chondrichthyes; order Carcharhiniformes; family Scyliorhinidae; genus Scyliorhinus; species Scyliorhinus torazame. The sequence goes on from NC_092723.1 coordinate 137,562,956, forward strand.
TCTCTGGAGGACCAAGACCTGGAGGGCCCTAGCCTGCTTTCAGGTTCCTGTGTGACAGTGCCACTCTCCTAGGCCTGTAGAGCTGGAGCTGAAGCGGTCACAGGAATAGGTTATTCGGATGGGTGGGACACGCAGAGTCACCTGGATGGATGACCCCACGGGGTGCACCAGATGATCCTCCTCCCTATGGGTGCCTGAGGGTCTATGGCTGCCTCTTTGAGAGGGAGGGACAGCTGGAATGAGCGCAAACAGCCCTGCCCCCTCTGACATTGACACTGATAGACACCAGCAAGTGCTACTGCCATGGAGTGCAGCAGTGCAGGACAGAGATCTTGGGCCAGGTTTTCCATGATGGCCACCAGCCTATCAGTGTTGACCTCATTCCATTGGCCTGCCACCCTGTCATCTCTGACAGAAGGTGGACAAACGCCTCCATGGAACCTTGAGTGCAACAGTTAACCCTTCCTGATTTTCCATACTTTGCCTTAGGAGCTCCAGCAACTGAGACATGATTGAGTCCACAGGTACGTCATCTGACATGAACTCCGAAAAATCCTGGCCTCTCTTACTCCTCCGATTACCAAAATCCTTGGATGCCCCTGCCTCCGCCAGCTATGGATCAGCCATTGTGATGTGCTTACCAGATTGTGACCCTGAGGCTACTGTAGAACTAGGTCCCACCTAGCAGTGTGTCTCTGCGCTGGTGGAGGGTGTGGGTGAGCGCTATGACAGGTCTTAATTGTATGTGAAGTCTTATTTGTTGCTGCTCTCGAGGCTGAAGTCAGAGACCTGCTTCATGGAGCTGCTTCCCATATGTACCTGCGACAGAAAGGAGCGGTCATTAATAATAATAGAACATACAGTGCAGAAGGATGCCATTCGGCCCATCGAGTCTGCACCGACCCACTTAAGCCCTCACTTCCACCCTATCCCCATAACCTAATAACCCTCCTAACCTTTTTGGACACTTAGGGCAATTTAGCATGGCCAATCCACCTAACCTGCACGTCTTTGGTCTGTGGGAGGAACCCGGAGCACCCGGAGGAAACCCACGCAGACACACGGAGAATGTGCAGACTTCGCACAGACAGTGACCCAGCGGGGAATCGAACCTGGCACCCTGGCGCTGTGAAGCCATAGTACTATCCACTTGTGCTACCGGAAAACATGGGAAAGATCCCATGTTATTGGTGTCACAAGTAGGCTTACATTAACAATGCAATGAAGTAACTGTGAAAATCCTCTCGTTGCCACATTCCAGCGCCTGTTCGGGTACACTGAGGGAGAATTCAGAATGTTCAATTTTGGGACTTGTGGGAGGAAACTGGGAGCACCCGGAGGAAACCCACACAGGCATGGGGAGAACGTGCAGACTCCACATAGACAGTGACCCAAGCTGGGAATCGAACACGGGTCCCTGGTGCTGTGAAGCAACAGTGTTAATCACTATGCTACTGTACTGTCCTTTAGTGCATGCAGGGGCCTGGGAAACCGGTACCAGCACTCCTAGCAGGATTGTTTGATGGATGTTATAGTGCTGGATCCTCACTTGGTTGAGCACCGCCGACCTCGCCATCAGCACAGGAACGGTCCACGTCCTGATTGGCCAGCCAAAGGACTCTTTTCTCAGAGTCTGTTAGGATCTTGAGTACTGGCATCCCTCGACTCATCTGGCATCTTTCCCATTTGTTGAGTGCCAGTTTGTCCTGAAGGAAGACAGTTGGAGAAAGTGTAAACCGAATGGGTGCCAGGGCAAATGATAAGGGTGCCTGGTACGTGTGGATGTTGAGTGGGATCATGGAGGTGATGAGAACGTGACCCACAGAGAGGCGAAGATGTGTATGGGAGGACAAGTGGTGGTGTCCCTTGAGCTGGCATTAAGTGAAATCCTTGATGTGTGTGTGGGTTAAGAGTGATGAAAACAGAGATCATTCATCCTCTTGCAGCACTGGCTGGGTATCCTCTTCTGCATTGTGTTGGCACTGACCACTGCCACCACCACCTCCCATGCTGGATTGATCACCTTGGGTGCGGGTCTTCACCTGGAGAGTGGGAATAGAACATCGTGGCGGGCCTTAACTGCATCCAGTAGCAGGTGCTTGAGGGAGGCTCCAGAGAATTTTGGGGCTGTATGTTTCTTAGCTTTGGCAGCCATAACTTCACAGTGACTTCCTGAAGTCTGACATCTGTGTGTTGGGGCAGCATTTAAATATGGCTCCCGGGCGATTGGAACACTGCGGTGATGGTGAGGTTGGCGAATCAAGCAATCTGACTTGAAGCCCATGCCTGCTCATTTTTTTTTTTACGATATGTTGCACAATATTCCGGAAAAGAGCCCCCATTATCGAAGCTGAGTCAAGAGCCATTTTCCTTGCCCGAAATTGGACGTTGCTGATTTCTGGGATGATTCCACCATAGGTGTGGGTGGAATGATCACATGTTCAAAGCAACGTTTTCGCTTAAATTAACAATTGGTGGAAAAAATAACCAATATTTGCTGCCTGATAATTGCTGAGTTTATCACAAGTTAAGATGGGTCAATCTGAAACAGAAAAAGGCTTTAACTTATCAGCTTGTAAATTGCCTTGCATTAGATCCTGCTTGGTTATTTATCATAAAAGGGTTAATTAATCAGCAGAAAATATAAAACGACACCATGCTGTGTTAAACTTGCAAAGTCCCAGCTCTTATTAAAATGTTACAGCCTATTCAGCTGCTTCTAGTTGCTTTGCAATGTAAACGTTTCCACAATCTCAGCTCGCCAGACCCCTGGAGGGATCGTTTTTACCTTCACCGAAGTGGAAATTTAGTGGAGCAGATTGTTTGCCCATTATGGAACCCTAAAGCTGAAACCAATGGGATGAAAATCAACCCAATCTATAACAGTTCAGATGATTTGTTCTACTAGATCTACCCCCCAGGTGGCGAGGGTGAAATGAGCTCCATAGTGTCAATATGGTCCAGCTTGCCTCCCTCTAGACTGAAGACAAGGTAAGCTGGTCATTGCTCTGAGGTTAGAGTAGAGGTCTGTTGCAACAGCCGAACAATTTAAACCTGGTGTCACCAAAGGATCTGGATAGTGTGTAAACATGTATGCTGCGCTGTAAGGTGTATGAATAGGTGATCAAGAAAAAAAAAAATCCAGTGAGGCATCTGTGGGAAGTTGATTTGTGGACTGAATAATTTGGGACAGCTACGTTTCTGCAGAATATGAAACAAAATGTAGAAACTGTTATCTTAGAAAGATCAAAGTTTGTCTTAGAAAGATCAAAGTTGTCTTAGGAAGATCAAAGTTTGTCTTAGGAGTTTAAAACAGTCTTCTAAGAGTTGCAGTGGAAGTTTTATCGCTTCGTCCTTGATAGATTTATTATCTGATAAGATTAATTCAATACTTAAACCTGTCAATTATTATTGCATTGAGCCCAACTACTGTGATATTGATAGGTTACCCATTACATTTTGCTTTTGAGAGAAGGTTTTGTTCTGTGCTGTAGTATTATGACAATGACCTTGCTTGACTTGGAGCTCTAGTTCAAACCCTACATTGCTTCCATCATGTAGATAGATCTCTTTGAACCCTACCTCGACACCTCTGTCCCTGAAACCCCCAATAATATTTCTGTCAGCTTTTGACTGGATCCTCCAATATTTCATGTGACAGCATCCCATTCTCCACTCTCTGTAAATTTATTGCATCCTATTGTGATCAAACCCTCTGATTGTAAGACTGGGGAGAGGGGAGGGGGTGGGAAGAGAGTTTGTGAGACTGGAGTTGGGCCAGTGTTCACGCACATGTGGGGCGAAATTCTCCGGAAACGGCGTGATGTCCGCCGACTGGCGCCCAAAACGGCGCAAATCAGACGGGTATCGCGCCACCCCAAAGGTGCGGAATGCTCCGCATCTTTGGGGGCCGAGCCCCAACCTTGAGGGGCTAGGTCGGCGCCGGACAAATTTCCGCCCCGCCAGCTGGCGGAAAAGGCCTTTGGTGCCCCGCCAGCTGGCGCGGAAATGACATCTCCGGGCGGCGCATGCGCGGGAGCGTCAGCGGCCGCTGACAGTTTCCCGCGCATGCGCAGTGGAGGGAGTCTCTTCTGCCTCCGCCATGGTGGAGACCGTGGCGGAGGCGGAAGGGAAAGAGTGCCCCCATGGCACAGGCCCGCCCGCAGATCGGTGGGCCCCGATCGCGGGCCAGGCCACCGTGTGGGCACCCCCCAGGGCCAGATCGCCCCACGCCCCCCCCCCAGGACCCCGGAGCCCGCCCGCACCGCCTTGTCCCGCCGGTAAGGTAGGTGGTTTAATTTACGCCGGCGGGACAGGCATTTTAGCGGCCCGGATGGGCCAAAGAATCGAGCGGGGGTCCCGCCAACCGGCGCGGCGCGATTCCCGCCCCCGCCGAATCTCCGGTGCCGGAGACTTCGGCAACCAGCGGGGGCGGGATTCACGCCAGCCCCCGGCGATTCTCCGACCCGGCGGGGGGTCGGAAAACCTCGCCCGTGGTTCGTGGAGGCAGCTGGCCATTTAAATCATCAACTGCCTCCACTGAAGTGGGATCTTGGTAACCCAGGAGTGTTAAACCTGGCATGTGCAGATTAGACCACTTTGGTGATCTAATCTTGGAAGATTCCTTTGGATAGCCCGGTACACCTTCGAATATGGCTTGGGACACCCTTGGAAAGGCAACCTTTTGGAGAGGTCAGGTACCCTTTTAGGATTATTTAAAGTAAATATAATTGTGTGTAAAAAGTGCATAAACTCAAGTGCATAAAGTCATTAGAACTGTGAAAACTCATTGGAGCTGTCAATGGATTTAACTCTGGGCTTTAAATTAAAAAAAAATGTCTGGTGTTCAAAAGAAAAATTAGTGCTTGATGTTTCCGTATCAGATTAGTGCTGCAATGACTGATTTTACAAACTAACATTATCACAGTAGGGTGTTTGTTAAGCTTAGTTTGATTGACATCTCCAAGTGGTTATAGAAATTTTTGATTTTAGAAGAGATTCGTTTAAATAATATGTGTATTGAATGTATTCTACCAAGTGATTTTTGTTTAACATAGTGGCGTAATTAATGGACATTATTTTATGTCAGCATGGCTCCTGAGGTTTGCCCATGGTAGATACCAGGTGGGCTGGCATGGAGGGGGGGGCAAGGGGAAAGGATGGTGGGTGGGGGCATGGGTTGGCATTAAGTTGGCACTAAATCAGCATAGGGATTATAAAGGGATACGAGGAAATCCCCCCCCCCCCCCCCCCCCAAGACAGAAATCGAACTGCAGGCCACCATTTTTAAAGATTGGGTTTACAGAGTCGGGAAATGTCCTTTTGTCTCGGCACCCGACCCAGAAGCAAAACTCTGGACCTGAAAGTTTGTGTCCTATCTGACATCAGATTTCTGGGAAATCAGACCATGACCTCAGCTTGCCAAGGCAATGAACGCTGATTGAAACCAAAAGGAGAAAACACAGGGCTCAGAAATAAAATTTCAGCAGGCGGTCAGAGCAGGCTGGCATGTGTCTGTGTCTGTGTATGTGTGTGGGTGTGTCTGTGTATGTGTGTGGGTGTGTCTGTGTGACAGCTAAGAAGAGTGGTACCTGAAGGCTGAATCTTGTATCAGGGAGAGTGCTGATTCAGTTATTTTGGTGAACTCCTGCTGTCAGAATAACTGTGAGCTGAACTAAGAAGTGCATTCTTTTATTGATGACTGTATCGTGGATCCCGGTGAAGTAAGGCTGTTGTCAGAGGAAACTCTATGATCAGTTTTTTCATCAAGAGGAGTTGAGCTACCTGAGGAAGACAATGTTGAAGGACTGTGTGGCTGAGTGTGGTGGCCTGTGTTAAGGGGACAGCCAGTAAATCAGAGATCTATCTTTGTTGGGGCTATTTAAAATGTAATTTATCATTTCTCTTGAATACAATTTGACTGTTAATTCATGCTTGATTTATGTTGATTTTGGTTGGTTTGATGAGATAAATATTATAAAATGATATATTCTTCCACTGGGGTCATTGGATAAGTCCAGACCCACTTGCCAACCCTTCTCTCCCCAATCAATCTCACAACCTCCTTCATCCTTGCTTCCTTTCTTTAACTCCGATCTTTATGTACCTCCCTCCCTTTGCCACACCATTGGTGGAGGAAATTCTATAGGATCAGGAAAATACTAAGAGGAATCCAATTGAGGCCTAGTGCATCATGTACAGCCATCCAGTAATTATGGACATTGTGTGCTTAAAGTGGTTGAGGTTTAGCTGTGCAACTGTGCCATCTCCTTCAAAAAAATACTTCAGAGAGGCTGAATTTGCACCCAACTCCTTTTGCTGTTAATAATGGGGATATGTGCTGTGTCAGGCGATGACAGATGTATCACGTACCAGGGCCAAAATCTTTATCATGTTTGCCACTGAACAAATTGAGAGAAGACAGCTGCTGGCTCTCCCTAAATCCATGGTGCTATTGCTTTCACTCACCAGAGTTTCCTGTGCAAAGCAATCCCGAATGTGAACCAAAAGGGACATTATTCACTCACCGGCTGGTACATGACAATGCACAGAATTGCACAGGGCAGCACGGTGGCACAGTAGGTTAGCCCTGCTGCCTCACGGCGCCGAGGTCCCAGGTTCAATCCCGGCTCTGGGTCACCGTCCGTGTGGAGTTTGCACATTCTCCACGTGTCTGCGTGGGTTTCGCCCCCGCAACCCAAAGATGTGCAGGCTAGGTGGATTGGCCACGCTAAATTGCCCCTTAATTGGAAAAAAATGAATTGGGTACTCTAAATTTTTTTTAAAAGAATTGCACAGGACAGTGCCTTCCCTAGAAGCTGAAATGAAGCATTTATGGAATCGTAGAATTTACAATGCAGAAGGAGGCCATTCGGCCCATCGAGTCTGCGCTGGCCCCTGGAAAGAGCACCCTACCAAGCCCCTACATCCACCCCATCCCAGCAACCCCACCCAACCTTTTTGGACACTGAGGGCAATTTAGAATGGCCAATCCACCTAACTTGCGCATCTTCAGACTGTGGGAGGAAACTAGAGAACACGGAACCAACCCACGCAGACATGGGGAGAACGTGCAGACTCCGCACAGACAGTGACCCAAGCTGGGAATAGAACCTGGGACCCTGGAGCAGTGTAGCAACTGTGCTAACCACTGTGCTACCGCACTGCCCATTCATTTAAGGCAGCCTTTTGTGTCATCCTTATCTGAATGTGAAGAGAGAAAGTGCAAAGATGGTTTCTGGGAAATCAAGGTAACTGTGGCAAAGAAAGAATTCAAAATGATTATGAAAATTTGGTGCTAACCCAGCAATGCAGCAAAGAGAGATGGCACTTCCAAGTTTGAACACCAGTGAGTATCAAGCTAAAACATTTCTCCGTGCTGCAGTCTACAACCTTAAGTCAACAGTATCAAAACTACCTTCCTCACCATTCCAAAAATGGTGGGCTCTGATGTGTTAGGCAGGTAGGTTCGATGTGGACTGCACTCGATGCAGGGAAGCTAGAAACGGACGTCTAATGCTGGAGAAGATCCAACACTGTTTTATTCAACAATAGAACTGATATACATATTCAGCTGTGGGTCGACACTATACCGAACTGACTAGAGACCTTGTTAGTAGCCTGACCAGACTTACTAACTACCGCATGGCGTTTGCACTTGCTCGCTCGTGGACTCTGACTGTCTCAGTGGCAGGGTCGCGAGAGAGCGGGAAACCTAATGCACTCTGGCTTTATAGTAGTAGTGTCCTGTCTGGTGATTGGCTGCACTGTGGTGTGTGCTTACTGGTCATCCTGTGTGTCAATCACTGCCTGTCTGCATCTCATTATATACATGAGTGGATATTATGACAGGCTCCTTCTTTATCATAGCCAAGGGCACATAAATACTCCTTCAATTTTCCCTCTGTGCTATGATTCCACATGTACTATGATGTTGTGTACTGGTGAAGTTCTCTGCCACATAGGATTACAAAAACAAAAAACATAAATCCTCTTGAAATTGAATTAGGCAGTGCTGGAGCAGCAGAGAGCTATACAAATGTGTCACCTTTGAATAGAATCTGAGGTTGGTGCCGAACTGATTTGCTGAGATCAGCTTACAATCCTTGCATTTATAATAGCCATGTACCACAGAAGCAAAGTCAATATTAATTTTTTGGCTTTGTCACGAGAGGATTGTTCCTTAAATTTTCTTTACATGTGGCACCGAACTCCAATTAAATGCTGTAATCTCAAATCTGTATTCAATGTTCATAAATAATATTAGCAAAAAGTCCTCTCCCAGACATCAATTCCAGACCCACTGGGGTCTTTCAGAGAATGACAGATCAGTTGCTGAAATTGACTGTAAGAAATAGTACTAACCTTGGACAAACACAGCAATGTTTGCACAAGGATGCTGTCATTTCAGTTTTCTGTCTCCATTAACTCAGAACACAAAAGAGGCTGAAATTTTATTGGATCCAACAAAAACTAAACATTGGTTTCAGCACATGGAGCTCTAATCAAATCTCATTCTCCTGCGCACCCATTTCCTTTTTATTCCTTTTTTTTTAAAGCACTGCCGAATTAAATTTCAAGAGAATTTATGGATTCCATTTCAGTAACCTTACGTGGCAGAGAATTTCACATTCTAGCTACCCTCTGCAGAAAGACATTTTTGTTCTTATTTCTCCTTTGTTTTTGAGATCATTTTAAATTTGTGGTCTCTCATTGCTGACTTTTCACAGTGGAACCATCTACCACCATTTATCTTAACCCTTCAAAATCTTAGTGAGCTGTATCAAATTGCGGGAGGGATTTTCTGCGCAACCTGCCGACTGTTTCACGGCAGTGGAGGCAGTGTGCCATTGGCTGGCAGCAGGATCTTCTGGCCCCACCATTGTCAACGGTGGTTTTCCATTGAATGCACCCCTCACTGTCGGGAAACCTGCGGCAGGGGTGCGCCATTAGCCAGACTGGAAGATTCCGACGGAAAATTCCGGCCTATCTTTTTCTCTTTTGTCTGTTCCCTCAAATAATTCAACAAGGTTGGTGAAGAATGGCCTACATTTTTAGTACCCAGCTCATTCTCTTTAACTCCAACTCCTATTTCATACCTTATTTTATAATTACATCCCAGATGTAGTAATTAGCCAATTGCTGAAGACGGGTGATCCAGAACTAATCTCACTTTTAGACGAGAGGAAACATATTTGCCCTTCTCTAGCCTTGTGTTCCTTTCCACAAAATCTTGCTTGAGTCATAATTAGGACCTGCATGGTTTTTTTGCTTACCTCAGGGTCCTCCGCTGTAAACCACTAGGCTACAGTGAGTTGTCTTTAATGTGAGTAATCTCTTCAGTAGCAACTCTCCCAGAATAATAACCTTCACTACTGTAGCCACCTGGGTTGGCCACTTCCCGACTTAAAATGGAGAAACGCAAAGACTACAGGGAAATTCAGCTAACACAGGCAAAAACTAGCAAGTGCAGAAATCCTGTGTATTAGAACTTGCAAAAGCCCAGACAGCACTGAAACTCACAGCCATCTGCATACTAATGAGCGATCCCCGGGAACAATCAAAACATTTAAGGTGAATAAGGCCAAGCCAGACTCCTCGGCGCCAGCAGGAGCCAAGACAAAGGAAGGCCAACGGACACTCGGGGACCGCCCAGCGATCAGGGAATGACTCCAGTATTGGAGAAATCGATCCAAGTGATCGGAACGCAGTCCAATCACTTGGAACCAGGTACGGGGTCCGCCCAAAGGGGTGGGAAGCCCCTGGGGACTGTAAAATAGTGTCCCCAAGCTCAAATCGTCCTCCTTGGCAGGGTCACTCAGCCGCGAATCAACCCTTGAGAGTGAACTTCCCAAGCTGCCGCATCAACCAAGTAAGTCTCCAGTCAACGCACGCTATGAGATAGGCGCTCCTAGCTACCAGTCCATACCAGCTTTTGAATCCTGCAGACTCAGATCAAACAAAAGGCCATTTGTTCCCCTGACCTGGTGGGCCAATTCCGAAGCTAAGTATAGGTCTTTTAGTGATGGAGAATAGTCTAGAAAGTAGAGTTTATGCATGAATAGTGATTTGCTGTGTATAATAAATGTGTTTTGATTTGAATCTTACTAATTGGTGTGTTGAGTTATTGATCAGTACTTGAACTTGAACCTCGTGGCGGTATCATAAAGATACGTGGCGACTCTCGAGCAAAGGTCATAGAAACAGAGCAAATTCAGTAAAGACCCAACGGGCAACGAATTAAGAGCCAACCAAAAGTTAGCAACACTACACACTCTTGTGTTTCTACCATTCCTATTTCCGACTCATTGATGAAACCCAAGATAAAGGCCCCGACGTAATTGTTGGTTAATTTTTGGTGGATGAGACTTGGGCAGGATTTTGCCTTCAAACTCAAGAAGCCAACATCAGAGCCATTTTGAGGTCCTAGCCTCAGGAGGAAATTTGTCACAGTTTGAGATTTTGACAGAGATAATTGACGGGGGGGTGGGTTTGGCAGCCAGTCAGAACTGATGGAATGGTGGTGGGACTTCAAGTAGAGACTGGGTTTAAAGGCATCACAACAGCCTGGACTGTAGCAGCCATTTTGAAGAAGGATCCAGGGGGTTTAAAATGTAAATGATCCTCCCCAGTGAGCACAATCAACTGTGGTTGATACCCACTCAGTCAGGTTTTGCAGTAAGGTTCTTGAGGCCCTTACATACCACTGTCTAGCTGGGTCACACAGCCTTCAGTCTGCTGCAGGAGAATGTTTTGCAGCAAAGCCATCTAGTTATTTCCCATAAGGGGGTCCCCAGTATAATCAGCAGAACTACCAAAATATATTTGTAAAGGACTAAACCAGCAAAAGGCTTTAGAAAAAGCTACGAAAAGGCAATAAAGCCCTCTACACCAACTTTGTACCAGACATCTAGTAAATGGTTAATCCCATGCAATAACACAATTTCCCTCATTTGATCTATGCATTTATATACTTTTGATTGTGTTTTGTGTTTTTTTTTGTATTTTCTCGATGTGCTAACAACTCTTGTTTATCTTCTCGCATTCTGATTTTCTTTTCTACTACCCTGCCTTTTTAACTTCATTCAACCTTTCATTCAACCTTTCTACTGATGTGGAGTTACCTGTACAGCCAAAGCTTACCTTCCCTTCCCAGCAGCCTATGCCACTTCCGTTTGCTGTTATCCCCCTAAACTTTTTTGTTTAAACCCACCTCAAGAGCCCATGAGGATCTTTGCTCATCAGTAGAGCTTATTCCTGGTTTCAATGTCAGGCGTCTCTGAGAAAGAGAGCTAGATAGCTTTTATCTGTGGGCCTCTTTCTGGAGGATAAATGACATTATGTGATGGTGTAAAATGAGTTGTAGTGGGTTTTCAACTCATTTTACATATCGCATGATTGTTATTTCCATTTTCTCCCACTATTATCTCTCTCCCTCTTCTCCCTCACACTCTTTTCTGTTGTAAGGATTTATTTTGTAGGTCTCAGAGGTTTGTACAGTTGAATGGTACTGTTTATTAATAACACAACTATTTACGTATGTACACAATATAGCCCAAACTATACAATATAGCCCAAACTATGACCTAGCTCCATGATGCTACACATGATCTGCATACTTTTAGACTAACCCAGGTCCCTCATCATGTGATTACTAAATTGGGCATGTCCACATTAACCCTTATCAGCTTTTACAGATGCACCACAGAAAGCATCCTATCTGGCTGCATCACAGCCTGGTACGGCAACTGCTCAGCCCAGGACCGCAAGAAACTTCAGAGAGTCGTGAACACCGCCCAGTCCATCACACGAACCTGCCTCCCATCCATTGACTCCATCTACATCTCCCACTGCCTGGTGAAAGCGGGCAGCATAATCAAAGATCCCTCCCAACCGGCTTACTCTTCCAACTTCTTCCATCGGGCAAAGATACAGAAGTCTGCGAACACGCACGAACAGACTCAAAAACAGCTTCTTCCCCACTGTCACCAGACTCCTAAATGACCCTCTTATGGACTGACCTCATTAACACTACACCCCTGTATGCTTCATCCGATGCCAGTGCTTTTATGTCGTTTCATTTTATATCTTGTGTTGCCCATGTACTTAATGATTTGTTGAGCTGCTCGCAGAAAAATACTTTTCACTGTACCTCGCTACACGTGACAATAAACAAATCCAATCCAATCCATTATACTGGGTGTTCCTGTTCTCCAGCTCCAACTTATCCTCGCTATGCCAAACACCCACTACTATACTTCCCTCAAGTCTTTACCCAACATGTTTACAGTGTAATCTTTCTTTTAGTGCTACCCCTTCTCTCACCCTCAAGTCTTTGACTTTATAAATTCAGTCATTCTGGTCTCATTTTGAGGAGTTATAGTCTTGGTTACTTTGGGCAAACTTTGATGATTTGGAGTTGAAATCGTCGTATTCTGTGTTTCCAGCACTTGACTGTCTCCCTCTGATTTACTGTTTGTGCTCTTTGCGTTGAACTTTGCCTTATCAACAATCCATCTGCTTTATTCCGAGACCATAGGCTAGTCCAGTTTTCTCCTAGCATGAACATTTTGGGATCCTCCACACCTCGATGTCTTAGACTTGCACAACTTTCCAAAGTGTTCCAGCTGGTTGCAATTGAAACATTGCAGTTGAGATTGCTGGACATTGCTCTTTTGGCTCCACAACTCTGACATAGTCTCTCACCATCATGTGGTCTGTTTGAGTATTGCCTTCCTTGACATGGTGTGTACCTGCCCTTATGTTGCTTTATGAGCTGGACAGTTGGGTATTTTCTATGTCATGGTTTCACCTCACTACTTAAAATGGACTCTCATTCTTGCTGAATTTCAGACTGCCTTATCCAGAGTCAGATTTTCTTTCGCCAACGCCGCTCCGACTACTATTCAGTCTCATATGAGTTCTGACTTCATGGTGCTGTAGTCACAGCCTTCGGTCAATCTGTAAAATTTGTTTATGAAAGTTTCACCAGCTTCTCTAGGCTATTCACTTGTTCACCTTTCCTCACTTTAAAATGTTATTGCTGCTTAAATTAAAGTAGGTATTCGAGAATTTCTGAACACGGTCCAACTTACCTGAAGATTCATTTACTTCTTGCCTCACAGTGATGTCATCAGCTATTGGACTTTTGTAGACCACAAAGGAGACCACACAGAGTTGTTAAGAAGAAATAAAGGTTATTACAATAACTATTATTTACACAGCACAAAATATCCCAGCAGAGTCTCTCCCGCTGGTACCCAAACCGGCCAACTTTATACAGCAGATAACTATACATGGTTTAGGGTTCCCGCCTCCTTTAAGTTTTGTTTTAGACATATCGAAGCCCTATTTTTTTTTTTTTTTTTCATGCAATCATTTTCATAAATCAGTCTTAAAATAAACTAAAATATTGGGGGTTTGGTCCAGTATACTAGTCACTGTTGGGGTCTGGTCTGGGATCGTAATAAATGTAATTGGTTAAATGTGGCAAAATGGCAGGACAATTATCTGAACTTTCTGTTTTAAAGCTGTCAGATAAGTTAAGTGAATAAATCAGGATCAATACTATAGATGAAGATGATCACAACAGTCCAGAGTCATCAGAATGCCATCATGTAAACTAAGATTCAAGGAAGGAGCTGTAGTGATATGCATCACTGCATATACATAAGGGGTTAATGTAAATACACTACAACTAAGTAACCACTAGAGGGAGCACCAGAGATGTCATGACATGCAGACACGCAACCAATGGATCATTAGAACAGGACACAACCAATGGGTAATCAGGACACCCAGAGATGGCAGTACCACAAGGGGGCACTGCACAACCCATATAAAAGAACAGGGCACACAGGCTCTGCCTCTTCCACAGTTTTATGGATCAGAGTTTAGAGAACCCCAAAGTGTAGCATGGAGTTCAACTGACCCACAACTTTTAATAGATTGTGGTGTGGGGAGCACACGGCCCACTCTACAGGTGCGATACAGCATAAATGGACAAGTGTTTTTAAAAACAAAACAATGTTTATTCTATCAACTCAAATTAACCCTTTTAAAACAACCATTGAATATCTTAACACCCATTAATTCAAAGATAACCCCCAAAGACTAAGTAATCGTTTCAGCTGTCCTTTTAACAGCCAAAAGACTTAACCAACCTTCAAACAGGAGCACATTAGGTTACATTCAATATATATATAGTGAGAAAGGGTTCAACCGTGCTGCTGCTTTTGGATACTTCAGCTACAGCCCCTTTGTTTTCTTCATGCAGCTCACTGGAAACACACAGACACACCCAAGCTGCTCTCTCATACTGAAACTCAAAAAGCTCAGCTCCCCCCACACTCTGACATCACTTCAGTAACATAAGCAGTTCCATTTCTTAAAGGCACATTTCTTAAACACCCATTTCTTAAAGGTACTCTCACATGACAACAGACAGACACCTAGAGAGTTAGACAGGGTCGATCAGCAGCAGCATCACACCCTAGCACGTGGCTTAGAGCAAGCTGGTATAATTAGACTGAGTTACTAGAGAGGTAGATTAGCAGAGTGTCAAACTCATTTAAGAACTGTGTTAATAGTTCAATAAACACGTTGAACTCATTTCATAGTCTGGAGCATCCTTTCGTAGAGACTACATCAAGGAAGCAGCTTATGTTACACAATGTAACATAACACAAAAGGAACAGTTAAAATGTCACTCTGAAACTTGAATTCTAATCAAGACCTTTAACAATAATATATAGTTGGGAAGCTGTTTCTTCAATGATAGATTCTGACTTATAACAGGAAAATCTCAAAGACAATCGAATGTTTATTCCTTCAATGATATTCATAAGAACTAGGAGTAGGCCACCCGGCCCCTCAAGCCTGCTCCACCATTCAATACGATCGTGGCTGATCTTTTCATGTATTCAGTTCCACTTACCCGCCTGCTCACTATAACCCTTAATTTATTTGCTGTTCAAAAATGTATCTATCTTTGCCTTAAAAACATTCAACAAGGTGACCTCAACTGCTTCACTGGACAAGGAATTTGACAGATTCACAACCCTTTGGGCGAAGAGGTCAACTCAGTCCTAAATCTGCTCCCCCTTATTTTGAGGCTATGCCCGTAGTTCTATTTTCACCCGCCAGTGGAAACAACCTCCCGGCTTCTATCTCATCTATTCCCTTCATAATTTTATATGTTTCCATAAAGTCCCTCCTCATTCTTCTAAATTCCAATGAGTATAGTCCCAGTCTACTCCGTCTCTCCTCATAAGCCAATCCTCTCAACTCCGAAATCAATCGAGTGAATCTCCTCTGCACCTCCTCCAGTGCCAGTAACAGTACATCTTTTCTCAAGTAAGGAGACCAAAACTGTACACCGTATTCCAGGAGTGGCCTCACCAGCACCCCTGGTTTCCTTCCACAAGTCCCGAACAACATGCTGTTAGGTGAATCGGAGATTCTGAATTCTCCCTCAGTGCACCCAAACATGCGCCGGAATGTGGCAACTAGGGGATTTTCACAGCAACTTGATTGCCATGTTAATGTAAGCCTCCTTGTGACAATAATAAAGATTATTATTATAATAAAGATTATTACAGCTGCAACATAATCTCCCTATTTTTAAACTCTATCCCTCTTGCAATGAAGGACAATATTCCATTTGCCTTTTTAATTACCTGCTGCACCTGCAAACCAACATTTTGCAATTCATGCACAGGACACCTTGGTCCCTCTGCACAACAGCATGCTAAAAAAAATTACCATTTAAATCATAATCCATTTTACAGTTATTCCTACCAAAATGGATGACCTCACATGACCAACATTGTACTCCATCTGCCAGATCCTTGCCCACTTAGTTAAACTATCTCAATCCCTCTGCAGACTTTGTGTCCTCTGCACAGTTTGCTCTACCACTCATCTTAGTATCATCTGAGAACTTTCACACATTACACAAATCAACCGTGTAAATTGTAAACAATTACAGTTCCAATACTGATCCCTGAGGCACACCACTAGCCACTGATCGCCAACCAGAAAAACACCCATTCATCCCCACTCTTTGCTTTTTGTTAGTTAACCAATCCTCTACCCATGCTAACGCATGAACCTTTAGCTTGTGCAGCAGCCTTTTGTGTGGCACCTTGTCGAATGCTTTCTGGAAATCCAGATACACCACATCCACCTGTTCCTCGTTGTCCACCTTGCTTGTAATGTCCTCATTCAGCCCATATCTTTTCCATTCGGGAGGGAAGTGTTCCCAATCAGACTTCTATATTCTACAACTATAAATCAATCACAACACCAAACTCTTAACAAAATTAGTATGTATGGGTGCGATCGAACGGCCTCTAACGAGATCTCACAATCTGGATCTCACCCTCGTTGGACGAGATCCAGATTTCGGACGCGATTTACTGGCTGCATCTGGTCGGAATCAACGGGATACAGCTGGTAGACCCTGGGAGATGTCTCCACGGGATTCCCGACAGCCATTACACCTTGCGAGATCTAATCAGATCTCACGCAATGACGCAATCTGGAACCCGCTAAATGTGTTTGGAAAACCACTTGGGCGTGCTAGCACCGGGTCGAATAGCGACCCGGCATCTATCAGCCTCGCCACAGCCGGGCGACGATCAGCATTGGTCCCCACTAACGAGGACCAGGCAGAATGGCACTTGGGGGAATCTCCCATGTGATCGGAGACCCCCGGGTGATCGGGTTCTGGACAGGCTGGCACCCTTGCGCTGCTGGTCCAGTGCTGAGGATCGGGCCCGGGGGTGCCCTGCCCGTATGATGTGAGTACGTGCGGCCTGAGGACCCTCTTACAGATGAGTTGGGGAGTCCGGGGGTTGTGCCAGGGGGTCGCGAGATTGGGGTGCCATTTAAAAATAGCATCCCGATCTTTTCCTGCACTGAGGAGCTCCGCTCGTCTGAGCTCAGTGCAGGAAATTACGCCAAAGTGCAGTGGGGGAGGGGGAGAAACATTCTTTCTGGGACCCGATGGAACAGAGTGCCATTAAAAAGCAGGAACAACCCCACTAATCCCACCCAGAACAGACTCTGATTATTTTTGGTTACATCACGCCCATACATTTTTAAATGAGCCATTAAGCTCATTTAAATATGTCGCACCCAGATTCTCCCGTGGCTCAAGAACTAACGCCCATGTCAGGGAGACTTCGCCACAGTGTTGTTTAGCACTGGTCCACACAAATGTGAGCCAGAGGTAGCGGCACCTGGGGGGGTCTCCCAGCCCAATGGAGGCCCTGAATGGTCATGGGCAGGGTATGGTAGCACCCTAGCTTTCCCTCTGGCATCCAGGCACCTTGGCACTGTTACCCTGCACTTTCAAGGTGCCTGAGTGGCACTCCCAAGGGTGGCACTGCCAAGGGCTGGGGCGTGAGAGGAGTCATGTCCGTGAAAGGGGGATGAGGGGGGCGTGAAGGGAGGGGGGGGTGAAGGGCAGTCCTCCTGAAGGTTGGGGGTCTTGAAAGGGTGAGCCCAAAAGGGATTGGGAGGCCTGAAAAGTGGGGCCCCCCCCCCCCTCAGCAATCCCGTAGTGGGGTGATGCCCAGGGGGCGGGGGGGGGGGGAGGCTGGGGGGCACAGTGGTGCAGTGGTTAGCACTGCTGCCTCATGGCACTGAGGACCCGGGTTCGATCCCAGCCCCGGGTCACTGTCCGTGTGGAGTTTGCACATTCTCCTAGTGTCTGCGTGGGTCTCACCCCTACAACTCAAAGATGTGTAGGGTTGGTGGATTGGCCACTCTAAATTGCCCCTTAATTGGAAAAAAAAAGAATTGGGTACATTAAATTTATTTTTTCAAAATATGCGCATGGAGTGCCATTGCCAATGGGGTGTGGGGTAGTCTCAAGTTCACTTCGACTTTGGGGAACCCTTTCAAAATGGCAGTCCACTCTCTGAGGAGCTGGTCTCGCAGTGAGTTTGGCTCCCCATTGCTGAAAAAATTTCTAAGTGTGGCTAGATTGGGAGAAACTCCCCAAGGCCCCCAAGTGGATAAATACTGGGTTGGATCTCACCGAAAAAGCCGGCGAGAAACATCCCGCCAAACTCACCAAAAATGACACTTACATGTATGGATTCATGTTCCACGGTGGGCAGTTTTGATTCCTTTAAAGTTTTTGGTGAAAGACTAACTGGAATCTTGCATTTGTTGCAATTAGGATACTGCTGTAACTTCCAATGGTGACATTTGAGTCAAGTTGCCACTCTTGTTTTAAAGTTCTTACCTTGAAGTCCAGGCAATCCTATCTCACCTGACTCCTAACGCGGGTTGGATAAGGTCTGGGAAGCGCAATGTGCTCCAAGGGCCTTGCATCGAGGGCTGTGGAGTCATAGCACTAGATGACATAAACCAGGTAATTTTAAAGATTCAGCCAAGGTTAAAGGTCTTTGACACAATGTATACTGGGTAGGTGGGTAGGCTTTGGAGTGGGGAGTTGGTCTGGTCTGTCTGGGCCAGGTCAGCTAAGGCCTTGAGTTTGGAGGGAGGATGTTGGATCGGGCCTCAAGGGGAAGAGGGTTGGGGTCAGGCCTTGGCGTGGGAAGTCTGGCCAGGTCTTTTATGGGGGCATAGTTGGGGGTTGGAGGAAGTCCCATGTGGATGGGATGTCCTGTCCTGAGTGGTTTAATTCTTCCTGGATAACTATTGATGTAACACAGTCAAAACCATCCAAAGTTTGTTAATGAAATCACAATTTTCAGATGGTTCACGGTGCGGGGCAATTGTCCAGGCAATTACTGTGCAAACATTGTTTGGAACCTCCCAGGGTGGCGTAGGGGGATTCCCCAGCACATCTTTGAGGGAAACTCCCTCTCTAGCACATCTTTGAAGTACCCACTTAGCGATGACACCCTGGAGCTTGGAAGTTATGATCCACCATTTTGGCCTCAAATGTTTTGTTGTTCTCTGCTATCACTGTATCAGCAAGTGCATTGTTAAGCTAAATTGCCTTATTAATGACAGGTAATGATTATTGGATCAGCCTCCAAAAGAGTACAAATGGACACAGCCGAAACAGTTGTGGTGGGGGAGTTATAAGGAGTTTGTATCTCTACTAAGCTGTATGTAGAATTTGCTGAAGGTAAAAGACCAACTGCTGTATTATTCGTCCATCATACTATGAGTCAAATTAATATCTTAGTTTGACATAATATTGGAAGCTGTTGAAACTTCAAATCCATTGGGCAAGAGCTAGCGGCCTTGTTTGCTGCAGGCGCAAATCCCGTTATGGCCGCTAAAACTCTCAAGAGAGCCAAAATGGGATTTACACCAGTGAAATATTGGTTTGAGATCTTCCTAGCCCCACGCACCACTGATGTGATCATGAGAACATTATTTCCATTAATTTGAATTAACTTTAGTATAATTAAACAGGTTTATGTCATAGGGTCCATCCACAGCATATCTCCCCACCCACCTCCAAGACATTATGGTGGCGCAAACCACTACTGGTTTTCAAAAGCAGACAACATCTGTGATGATCATGCCAAGGGCGGAAAGCTTCCTTGAGGCCTCAGTGGTTCAGGGAAAAAGGCTGGGCATTGCCCTCTGGAACCCTGGCAGTGCCAGGGGCAGTGTCAAGGGGGCTCTAGCAGGGGAGGTAACCCTCCTCCATTTTCGGCGGGGGGGGGGGGGGGGGGGGAGAAAAGGATGAGAGCCCTGATGACAGCGAGGCGTGAGGGGGCAGCCCAGGTTCCCCCCCCCCCCCCCCCCCCCCCCCCGCCTGCAAAATCCCGACAGTGCAGAAAGAGGCCATTCAGCCTATTGTGTCTGCATCACCCTCCAAAAGAGGCCCACTCCACCCATCTATCCCCATAACCAGTAAATTGATCATGGCCAATCCATCTTACCTACACATCTTTGGACTGTGTGAGGAACCGAAGCATCTGGAGGAAATCCACTCAGACACTGGGAGAAAGTGCAAACTCTGCACAGTCACCCAAGGTCGGAATCGAACCCGAGTCCCTGGTGCAGTGAGGCAGCAGTGCCAGCCATCCTGCTATTCTTGCTGTGAGATCTTTGCCAGCACGTTGAAATTGCACAGAATGCTGTTGCATCAAGTGACCAAAGGCATCTGTGAAGCCAGTGACTTTCACACCGCTTTTATCACCTGATCAAGCACTTTGTGCAATTTTGGAAAAATTCCGCCCATTGACTTCAGTGACACATGTAAATCCCGCCAGCAGGAAGGACCAGAAAATCCCACCCCACGTTTAGTTAATTTGGTACAGGTGAGGTTGAAATATGAAATTCAACCTGAAAATAATGAGAGTATGGATCTGGGGGCATATCTACAAAATACAAAAGCCAAACAAATTTGATTTTGAGCATTTCACTCCACGAGTGAAGGCATGTGATGCAGACTCTCAAAAAGTTGATCGGGGATCAGTTGCTCACTTTGAATAGAGTTGTACATCTATCCGGTGAGAACTGGGATTGAGCATTTAAACACAAGGGCTCTTAAAGGGACAACATGACTGGCTTGCAGGTTCACTGAAACCTTCTTGGTCAAGAATTATGGCTAGCAGGACTTTCTCGGGCATTCTGCACTGTACCCCCTCAATATCCATATATCCTTCATGAATTGTAGGGTCCTGAACTGAATGCTGTGTGACAGACAGGAATTTTCAAATCCGAGTATACTAAGCACAGATGCCTTGTCCCAGCAAAAACAACACCAGGCTGAAAATGTGGGCAGAGAAATCACACGACTGAACTCTGCTCTTTTTCTGTTACTAGCTGTCCAATTAGCATCGTACAATGGCTGAGAATCCATAGTGGGCTGGCAAACATTATAACAATCATTTCACAATCTGGAAAGGAAACCTAACCAATGGGTTAGAAGGCTGCAAGATTCAAGTTTTAAAATAGTCTTGTTGCCCTGGCACATGATGGTGTGAAGCTGTGCAAGTTAATTGGTTTTCACTGATGGTTAGAGAGACTGCGGTAAACAGGGGCAATTTCTATGTATTAAAGATTGCCATTATTTGTGGAAAGCACAATAGCTCCTCAGTAAGGAAATACTGGTCCAAATAATCAGGCTTGAAAACTGTAGCTGGGTCTGTAGAAGAGAATTGGTGAACATTAATGCTTCTCCTCTTTCTCTGCACCAACTTGCGTTTTGAGTTTTAAAGAGAGAAAAATAAAAAGTATTTGAGAAGTTTCTGCTGGCACATGGATGGCAGTGGCTCAAGCAGTACTAGGACACAGCAGCATGGGGGACAGGGTTTGTGCGATAGTTTAAACCTCCAGTACAAGTGGGACATTAGTGAACAGGAAATCCACTCATAATTCCTTTATATATTTATCTGTAGGAGTTCTAGTGGAAAGATAAATCCTTTCTTGTCTGGTTAAAAGCCATCAAGTCAGGGACTGAGCAGCTGATGCCTCCACATTTCCTGAACAGAAAGGATCTGTCAGAATCCTCAGGAAAATCATTAAATAGGCACGAGCCGACATTCTAATGCATCTGCCCCTCTTCCTCTCAAATATTGCAAATGTTCTCTTGATAATGACAGCAGGTTTCTCAGCCTGATTATCAAAAACTCCCACGGCCCAGAGCTGGAGTAAAACCAAGAATTTAATGCCGCCTACAGTACAGCGCCTGAGTAAGAAGCACACGGTCTACAGTCTCCTCCGCCCTTCATTCATCTCCCCCTCCCTCATTCACCTTCTCTTGTCCCCCTCGCCTTGTCCTCCTCCACCATTTCACTTCTCCCAGCCTCCTCTTCTGCTCAAATGTAATCAACATGGGGACCTAAGCTGAAACAAGGTGCTAACTGGACCTACAATTCTTTGTCCATGTATACAAACTAACAGCAATCAACAGGAAGACACTAAAACCCTATCTGATAGCAGCTTGACTTGGTATCCTGGGTATCTGGCAATTGGGCCAGTGTTTCTTACTTGCTGTTACTGAGCTGCTGCAATATTGGGAGCATTATTGCATCAATGGAGCTAATTGGATATACCCGTTCAGTAACTCAACACTGACCAATACAAGTCAGGCTAAAGAAAAGCAAGACTGTCGCAATGTGCAGTGGCCAGAGTAAAAAGAAAAACTGCCAAGTCCCAGCAGGTAGGAGTATCAGATAGGGTTCTAGTGTCTTCCTGTTGATTGCTGTTATTTTGTATACATGGACAAAGAATTGTAGGCCCAGCGGGTAGGAGTGACGAGATAATTTCAAAATGCATGTTGGTCATGTTCTGGGCTAGACTAATGATCTAGTGACATGAGTTCAAATCTCACCATGACAGCTGTTTAATTTCAATGCACCTAATTAAAAACAAGTATCTTTTTTTTTTAAACCACCACCAGTCATGGTGATCATCGAACTATAGGATTGTCATACAAAAACCCCATCTGATTTGCTAATGTCGTTTAGGGAAGGAAATCTTTACCTGATCTGACCTACAAGTGACTCCAATCCCACAGCAATGTGATTGACTCTGAACTGCCTTCTGAAATGGTCCACCAAGCGACTCTGTTGTATCAAAGTGCAACACAAAACTATAATAAGAATAAAACCAAATGGACCACCCAATATCAAACCTTGACAGCAGTCACAACAATGTTTCACGCAGCTTAGTCAACCCCGTGGTGATATACCTTTGGACTATATCATAGTTGGAAGGTGTGTGACCTCCAACCAGCAGGTGGCGGTAAAGGCGCACCATGCGGTCTTTAGGCTAAGGCCACATGGCCTGAGGCTCCGATATAAGGGGAGACACATCCCGCCATCTTCAGACGAAGATTGAAAGGGTAATACGACGTACATGTGAATAGTCAGTGCTAGGTGCGAGTTCCAGAGGAGTAGTTCGCAGACTCCATGATAACGTACTCTGTATCAGATTGCTATCTTACCACACGAGACTCAATAAAAGATTCTGGTTCGGACAAGTCAAAGTGTTTGGTGGATTCCTTCGTAAAGTACAAAGGACCAAACACAACAAACCCTGCAATGTCTTCGCTCAGCAGGTATCCCTTAGACACCCAGAGCCAGCCGCCCAGCCGAGGGTGCGCCAGAAGAGGCCGGGGATGAGCCACTGCCACAAAATGTAGCTGTTACGGACACTCCCCGGGAAGTGTGTGCACACATGCATGATCTTCATCTGGTGGTTGCACATGAGCAGTAGGTTGTGGGAGTGGAACCCCTTTCGCTTAACTTCGGGCACCCCCAGATGGCCCGGTGAGCGCAGGGCAACATGCGTGCCATCCTGACCCCCTGGGCCTGGGGCATCGTAATGATGGCAGAGAAATCTGCTGGCTGGGCATCTTGTCAAAGTTTATTTAATTTTTCGCCAGAGCATATAGGGCATCCATGACCTGTCGGCTGCACCTGTGGACTGTGGCCTGCGAGATGCCACACAGGTCCTTGCTCAAGCCCTGGAATGATCCCAAGACACAAAAGTTCAGAACTGCGGTGACCTTGACGGCCACATGGAGCAGGTGTCGTCCTCCTTCATGTGTTTCCAGGTCCACACGGACATGACACAGGTGCCACACCATCTCCTTGCTGAGGCGGAGTCTCCTGCGGCACCACTGTCTGTCATCTATTCAAATGACCAGCGACGTCTGTGCACCGTGGGCCGTCGCGGGACGACTCCTCTGGGTCCCTCCCTGGCTTGATGAGTGGCCGGATCCTCAGGATGTAGAACGGGATCCAGCACATGGGCCAACGCCCCGAGCATCTGCAGGCGTTGCTGTTGCCTCTCTCTCCAGCATCTGGCCACACGGCCAAGCAGCAGCACCACTAGGGAAAATTCTGCTGTCCAAAATCCCTGCCATAGCAATCAATATCTAAGGAATTGGGAGAGGGTGTTAGACTGACAAACAGCAGTTGCTCCCACCCCGGGACCCTTTATTTGCCCCGTTGATCCCTCCCCTCACTCTCCTCCCAACTCTGAACGGCCTGCCCACACACTTCCAGTTGCAGTGGGCCCCCTACTCACAGGACTCCAGACCCTGGACCCCACTCGTAACGCCACCTGGACCGCTGGTTCGCTCCCCGTGGACATGTCCCTGGAGCTGTGTTCCATTCCCTGGGTGTTTGGGTGTTGGCTGTTGCGTGTGTGATGTTGCCTCCCGCAGTGTTCAGGCACAGTGTCCAGGCATCACGGTCTGATTGGGATGCTAGGCAATGACTCCCACTTGCTACATGGCCCACCTACCCATGGGAATCCACTTGGGTTGTGTGAAGTGCTCACTTAACGATTGCCAACTCCCTATTAGCAATAGCCTTCAGCCGCATGGCCAGAGGCCTCGGTAGTCGGTGGGAGTTATGGATGGACAGTGGCCTGACTGGCAGGGACAAAGGTTGCCCCTGGAATGGGTAAACACTTGTGTTCCATGGATCCCCCGATGATAAAGACACATTCAGAACATATGATAGTTCAACCAGAACGATGATTCATTGTCAAACACGTGGGAAGATAGCTAACACTTCTATATTCAAACAATTTTACTCCAGTTCCTCGGGAGCTACTCTAAGTGTGACTGTCCTACTGTACATCCTACTACCAACTGCCGAGTCACGTGATGCATGTCTGGCACCACCTGCTGGCAGAAGGTCATATCTATCATTGCATGTACTGATAAACCACTTTGTACATTTATACAGCTACAGACATGTATGCATAATCACCACAACCCCCTTTGGAGATATTGATATTTACAAACATATGTGATACACATTGTGTCATAAGTTCAGCCTGTCAGACTTTGCGCCTTACTCTGGTCGGCCTCCTGAGCAATGGCTGATCTGGTGAGCGTGCCCCACTTTCATCTGTTGCAGGTCTCTCCCCATGCGTCGCTGCAGATGCATCATTAACTCTTGGCTCTGCTGGACCGTCGATGCCTTCCACAAGTTTAGGATTACACCCAAATTCTTCCACTGGGTTCGGCTCGAAAGGTTGTTGTACTTTTAATCGCGCTCATTGGTTCCGACGCAGTAGTGAACCTCCTCCGTGATCACCATGAATGAGTGCAGACCTGCCTGTCGCACGACCTTCACCAGTTTTGCCCAGCCCTTTCCACTGGGGTCTTCAGCTCTGACGGTATCCTTTAGCTGCAGTGGCCGGAGCATCCTCGTAGACCTGTCATAAATCCCTTTCTGCTTTACTTCTGAAGGATCAGCTTCCCCTTGAATCACCGATTTACAGTGGGAGCCACCATGGAAGGCAGGGTTGTTCACAGTTGTCTGTTCATGGGCAGCTGTGCTGCCGACAGTCTATTTACATGTACTGCCGAGCGATAACCGAGTAGTGTCAAATACATATCTCCCTTACTATCAAGAGCCTTCGTCAGCAACTCCTTCACGTTGTGTACACCCTTTCCGTCTTTCCATTCAATTGAGGACACAGCGGGTTGGAGGTGATGTGTCTGAAGTCATAGAGGCGGGCAAACTCAGTCCATTCATAATTATTGAAACACAGCCCATTGTCTGACATGATAATAGATGGCACGCCAGGCTGGGCAAAGATCGCTTTGGCATGTTGTATTACACAGCGAGCAGTCGCGTTCGCCAACGGCGCCACCTCTGGATAGTTGGAGAAGTAGTCAATTACAACTGGGTAGTCACTTCCATTGAAATGGAACAAGTCCATACCCACTTTTTTGCCACAGACTGGCAATGATGTCACCCACATGCATCAGCTCCTTGCTTGGTTTACAGCAAAATTTCTGGCATATGTCGCAGTGGTCGACTTTGCCTGCAATGAGTTGGGTGATACCCGGCCAATAGATCGTCTCCCTGGCCCTGCGCTTGTACTTCTCAATGCCCAAGTGCCCTTCGTGCAGTTTCTTAAGTACGAGTCGCCTCAATGAATGTGGGATGACAATTCTGTCTGCGGCAGACCATCTGCCTCACTAAGCTAGGAACGTACATTGTAGTATGCAGAGAAGGAGCCTCCAGGCCAGCCCTCTCTGAGACATTTGACGACCTTTTGCAGGACTGCGTCTTTAGCTGTTTCTGCTCTGCCAGATGGATGTTTAAGCAATGTACCTTTAAGAAAACAGTGATGTCAGAGAGTGGGTGGGGCTGAGGTCAGGTCAGCCATTTTGCAGTTTAATTTTTGCCCTTTTTGTCCGTGGGCCATGGCATCGTTAGAATGGCTTTGATTTTTTTCATTATCTGGTTGCGCACCTTTTGCCGAGAGCCTATCCCCGAAAAAGGTGCTGGCGTCAACTCCGATTTGACATTTTTTCTGATTGAGCTTGAGGCCATCCTTGCTTACCTTTCGGAGGACTTGAAGAAGCCTTTCATCATGCTCCGTACGCGTGGACCCTCAGATTATAATATCGTCTACTTAGACGCAAATACTTGGTAGTCCTTCCACTGCGTGCTCCATGATACGATAAAAAATTTTAGACTCCGAGATTATGCCGAACGGTATTCGTTGGAAGCAGTAACGCCCAAAGGGTGTGTTGAAGGTACACAATCTTGTGCTTGCACCATCGAGCTTAAGCTGCCAGAAGCCTCGTGATGCATCCAGTTTACTGAAGCACTTCGCTCCGGCCATTTTGGACGTGATCTTTTCCCTCTTCGGGATAAGGTAGTGCTCCCTCTTAATGTTCAGGTTGCGATTCTTGGGGCCCATACATATCCTCAGGTCGCCATTTCTCTTTTTTACACCCACCATGGAGTTGACCCAGTCAGTGGGCACTTCTATGTGCCTAATGACGCCTAAGGCTGTCATTCTCTGTAATTCAGCCTTCAGCTTGCCTCTGAGCGGAGCCGGCACCTGTCTGGGTGCATGCACGACCGGCTTCGCATCCTCTTTTAGCTGGATGCAATATGTAAAGGGCAGGATGCCAAAACCTTGGAACACCTCCAAGTAGGTCTTCAAAATCGATTCCACTGAGATGTGTCTGCGGGGCATCATGTGTGCTACAGCATACACCCTCTTGACGAGCCCCAGTTCTTCACATGTTGCAGCTCCAATGAGAGATTCATGGTCTGTCTCCACTATGGAGAATACTATATTACATGTTGCATCCTTGACGGCGATTTCGAGCTCGCATGCCCCTTTTGTTAGGATCTGATGACCATTGTAATGGGACGATTCTTGGCCTGACATTTAGCCGTTGCACCTCCGTTAATGGGATCAGTTTGGCCCTTGCTCCTGTGCCATTGACCATTAGTAGGATTACCCACATGTCCTCAATGGTCCCCGCATTTGCCTCACTGTGGCTGCAAATATCCAGAAAAACGTATTTGTTTTGGCTGGTCGAACTGATTGTGTCGCTATCCACAATCATGCTCACATTAGCCTGGTTGTCGATGCTTCCTTTTTTTTCAATGTTTTATTCTCCTCCTCTTTCACATTTTCTCCCAAATTTACACCCACCAACAATAAACAATAATCAGTAACAAATATGTCAATCCCCATATCAATAACAACGATCCCATCCTCCCACCAAACCCCAAACATTAGCCTGCATGTTCACATAAACAAATGACAAAAAGAAAACCGAAATCACCCATACTAACCATCAGCACACACCGCCCCCCTACCCCCAACCCTCCCACCCATCCACCCCCCAACTAATGTTCGATGTTATCCAGTTCTTGAAAGTGCATGATGAATAATGCCCATGAATTGTAGAACCCCTCCATCCTTCCCCCCAGTTCAAACTTAACCTTCTCAAGAGTCAAGAATTCCAACAAGGCCCCCCGCCACACCAGGGCACAGGGTGGAGAGGTTGCTTTCCAACCCATCAGGATCCGTCTTCGGGCGATCAACGAGGAGAAGGCCACAACATCTGCCTCCGCACCCGTTTCCAACCCTGGCTGGTCCGATACCCCGAATATGGCCTCCCGGGGCCCGGGTCCAGTTTCACGTGCACCACTTTAGAAATTACCCTAAAAACCTCCTTCCAGTAATCCTCTAGCTTTGGACAGGACCAAAACATATGAACGTGATTAGCCCCCCCCCCCCCCGGCAATGTTCACACACATCTTCTACTCCTTCAAAGAATCGGCTCATCCTCGCCCTTGTGAGGTGTGCTCTGTATACCACCTTCAGCTGTATCAACCCCAACCTCGCGCA
This sequence comes from Scyliorhinus torazame, assembly GCF_047496885.1. Taxonomy (NCBI): domain Eukaryota; kingdom Metazoa; phylum Chordata; class Chondrichthyes; order Carcharhiniformes; family Scyliorhinidae; genus Scyliorhinus; species Scyliorhinus torazame. Next base: position 137,591,036 of record NC_092723.1, read on the forward strand.
CGAGGTGGAGGCATTCACTCTCCGGAGCACCTGACACCAGAACCTCTCCTCCATATCCTCTCCCAACTCTTCCTCCCACTTTGCTTTGATCCCTTCCAGTGGTGCCTTTTCCTCTTCCAAAATAGCTCCGTACACCGCTGACACTATCCCTTCTCCAGTCCCCCTGTCGTCAGCACCTCCTCCAGCAATGTGGAGGCCGGCTCCACCGGGAAGCCATGTATCTCCTTTCTGGCAAAATCTCGAACCTGCATGTATCTAAACATTTTCCCCTGCTCCAGCCCATACTTCGCTTCCAGCTCCTTAAGTCCTGCAAACCAACCCCTAAGAAACAAATCTTTCAGTGTCTTAATTCCCTTCTCCTCCCATTTCTGAAAATTTCCATCCCACCTCCCTGGCTCAAATCTGTGGTTCCCCCGAATCGGCATTTCCCTTGATCCTGCCCCAACCTGAAGTGTTGCCGAAACTGCCTCCAAATTCCCAATGAAGTTATTATTACCGGACTCCCTGTGTATTTCCCCAGGGCTATCTGGAGTGGCGCTGTTGCTAGCGCTTTCTATACTGACCTCCTGCCCAACTCGCCTCCATTCTGACCTACTGGGAGTCAACCCCTCTGACCCAGCTCCGCACCTTCTCTACTTCGCCGCCCAATAGTAATACATCAAGTTCGGAAGACCCAGACCCCCAGCCTGCTTTCCCCTCTGTAGCAGCACCTTTCTAACTCTGGCCACCTTCCCTCCCCATATGAACGACATAATCCTTCCCTCAGTCTCTCTGAAAAAAGCCTTTGGCAGGAAAATTGGCAGGCATTGAAAAATAAACAGAAATCACGGCAACACGTTCATTTTAACCGCCTGTACCCGACCCGCCAGTGACGGAGGGAGACCATCCCACCTTGCCAGATCAGCTTTCGCTTTCCTCACCAAACTAGAAATGTTGTACCTGCGGAGTCCCCCCCCACTCCCGGGCAACCTGCATCCCCAGGTACCAAATGTGAGTCCCTGCCCTACGGAATGGCAGCACCCCCCCCCCCACCGCTGCCCCCACCCCCGGCTGAGACACCATATAAGGACACCCTATGCTCTACCCGCCCCCCCTCCCGCACTATTCCTTTCGATACCCCCGAACTTCTTAATGCGATGGCCAACGGCTCAATCGCGAGTGCAAACAGCAAGGGGGACATAGGACATCCCTGCCTAGTACCACGGTGGAGAGAAAAGTATCTCGAGCTGATGTTGTTTGTACGGACACTCGCCCTCGGCTCCTTGTATAGTAGCTTTACCCAGTCCAGAAATCTTGCTCCAATCCCAAACCGCTCCAGAACTGCCATCAAGTACCCCATTCTACCCGGTCAAACACCTTCTCAGCGTCGAGCCACAACCACCTGTTTCCTTCCCCTCTGCCGGTGCCATAACGACGTTCAATACCCTTCTAACGTTCGTAAAGAGCTGCCTCCCTCTCATGAACCCCGTCTGATCTTCACCTATCACCTTTGGGAGGCACTTTCCAGCCTACTCGCCAGTACCTTCGCCAATACCTTTGCGTCCACATTCAGAAGCGATATGGGCCTATACAACCCACACTCCGTCAGATCCTTATCTTTTTTTATCAACAGGGAAATCGATGCCTGCCCCAAGGTTTATTGCCTCTTCAAACATCCCCACCATCAGGGGTGCCAGCTTATCCTTGAATATTCCACTGGAACCCCATCCGGCCCTGCCACCTTCCCCGACTGAATCCTCCCAATCGCATCCTTTATCTCCTGCTCCACAATCGCTCCATCTAATGTAGCCCTGTCCCCCTCCCCTAACCTTGGGTACTCCAGCCCATCTAGAAATTCCTGCATCTCCCGGTCTCCCCCAGGTGGCTCTGACCTGTACAACCTCTCATAATATTCATCAAAATCTTTGTTAATCACATCCGGAGCCACCACCAACTTCCCTGCCCTATCCCTCACCTGCACAATTTCCCTTGCTGCTGCTTCCCTCCGGAGCTTATCTCCATGTTCGTAAACTGCACCTCTTGCTCGTCTCAGTTGACGCACCGCCTTCCTGGTAGATGGTTGGTCAAAGCTCGCCTATAGTTCCTTCCTCTTTAACAGCTTTGCTGGGTCCCCCATCTTTATAACTCCTATTTACCTCCAACATCTCATCTATTACCCTCTGCTGCTTCAACCTCTCCTCTTTGTCCACCATGGCCTTAAACAAAATCACCTCCCCCCTCACCACTGCCTTTAGAGCCTCCCAGACAACTGCCTTCGACACCTCACCAATACAGTTGAAACCTACATATTCCTTAATTACCTTTTCAATTTTGTCACAGAACACTTGGTGCCCCAAAAGTCCCACATCTAATTTCCACCCCGGCCTCTAAGCTACCCCCTTCTCCAGCACCATATCCACCCAATGCGGAGCATGATCTCACACTGCAATTGCCGAATATTCCGACCCCTTAACCCCAGCCAGCAGAGCCTTCCCCACCACGAAAACGTCGATCTGCGAGTATACCTTATGGACTGCTGAGAAAAATGAGTACCCCCGTTCCCTCGGGTGCAGAAACCTCCAAGGGTCCATCCCTCCCATTTCCACCATTAGCCCAGCCAACGCCTTTGCCCCCCTGGTGGGACCAGCGAGCATGGCCGTGACCTGTCCACCCTTGGCTCCTGCACCAAGTTCCAGTCCCCCCCGCCCCCACTATCAGTTAGTGTGTGTCCAAGTCGAGGATGGGCCCAAACACCTTCTTTGCGAATCCCACATTGTCCCAATTGTTTACACTTAACAGCGCCACTAACCTACCCTCCAGCACCCCTGTACCGATGCATTTATCCTTACTTAAACTCTTCGCTTCTGTTCGGAGAACTGTCGGACCGAGGGTGCATCACCTGGAAAATGACCCTTTCTGCTACACTTGTGATAAACTTTCTTAAATACAGGCCATCGTTGTGGCAAATGTCCATTCCCACATTACTGACATAAAATGGCGGATTTGGTCTATTGGCCAAAATGGGCGCCCGCAATTAGACCTTGTTTTTTTGGATGCTGCGTAATGCTCAAAATGGTGTGCTCAAAATGGCCACTCGCACTGAGACCACAGTTCTTCTTTGACTATGTCACAGTGCCCTTAAAATGGCTGCCAACACGGAGACCATGGTTCTTTTCGGACTGCGTCTCAGTGCTTATGGCGCCAGCGTCTTCTCCGAGATTGGCGCCAACATTTATTGAGCTGAGAATGCTGATCCGCTACGCAGCTAACTCACTTGCCTGGCAGATCTTGATGGCACTCTCTAATGTGAGGTTGTGTGTCCCCCCCCGTCCCCCCCCCCCCCCCGTCCCGTCCCCCGCAACAATCTCTCTCTTAAGTCTATCATTCGATTTGTTTCAACAGTTTCAAAAACTGTTTGGTCCGAGATCATCGATGAATGCAGATTTTCGAAATTACAAGACATGGCCTTCAACCTCAAGTCTGTCGCAAAGCTATTGAATGATTCATTAGCTTTTTTGGTACATGTACGGAATAGGTATCTTTCAGATGTCTCGTTTTTTATCGGTGAGCAATGACAATTGAAGTAATTAATCACTTCATCATAAGTCCTGTTCCCTCCGCCATCAAAAATTAAGATATTATAGAGTTCAATTGCTTGAGAACCTGCTACCATGAGCAGCAGGCTGTGCCTGTATGTCAAGGGCGAAGACATAAGAGTCCAAACTGCTGTTTGAAGTCACGTGATGCATGTCTGGCGCCATCCACTGGCAGGAGGTCATATCTATCATTGCATGTACTGATAAACAACTTTGTACATTTCTACAGCTATATACATATATGCATCAATGCATATTACCACAAACACAATCCAAGGGTTGGCATGGTGGTGCGGCGAGCGGTTGCACCCCACAGCACCTCCCCTGCACCCCCCCCCCCTTTCCCATGGCGGCCCACCCCTAGCCGAAGGTTCTCCCTCTCCTGGTGAGCACTGGAGCGGTAAGCCCTGTGCCCCCGTGCTCTTTGCCTGCGAGCAAAGATAGCTACTCACCTCCTCGGCTCTCCACAGAAGCCCTTCAGCCAGGTTCACATTTTTAAAAAGGAGTATTAATCGGCGCCAGCGTGACTACTTGAAGGAAGGCCGATGAATGACGAGAGGCCTCAGGATAAGGGGTGGCTCCTGTTAATGGTATGGAAATTGGGCTTAAGTGGTAATAATTGGTTTCTCACCTCGCTATGGCGAGGTCCGGATTTTTCCTTGGAGAACGGGCCGGTTGCGTCGCAAACTGTTTGCCGCCTGTCGCAGTTCTCATTTTCTGCCTTTCTCGCTATTCACCAGCCTCGTTTCGCTTGAGCAAGACCGTAACGAGGCCAGAGAATCACGCCCATCGTCTCAGGATAAAGGGTAGCAAATTTAAAACCGAAATGAGGAGAAACTACTTCTCCCAAAGGGTCGTGAATCTGTGGAATTCTCTACCCAGAGTACAATGGAAGCTGGGACAGTGAGTAAATTTGACGAGTTAGACGGATTTTTAATTAGTAATTGGTTGAAGGGTTAAGGAGAATGAGATCGTATTGAAAGGTGGAACAGGCTCGAGAGGTTAAATTGCCTACTCCTGCTCCTAGATCTTATGTTCTAAGAGAGAACTATTCTGTCTAATTCCATCTTCCAGTTCTTGGTCTGTAACCCTGTAGGTAACAGCATCTCGAGCACAAATCTGGTGTTCTTTATTAATAAGGAGATTTCTTGATTAATATGGGGTTATGGGGAGAAGGCAGGAGAATAGGGATGAGAAAATATCAGCCACAATGGAATGGTGGAGCAGACTCAATGGGCCAACTGGCCTAATTCTGCTCCTATAACTTATGGTCTTATTGTCTAAACAATGGATCAGCATTCTGTAGCCAGCTGTGCAATCCCACAACCAACAGATTAGATCAAAGATGTGAAGCCTTGCCACATCCAGTCTAACCACTACGCAGAGGGTTAAGTAGATGTTAAATGGAACCCCACAGAGGGTGTGAAGACCCGAGGAAAACATCATCTTGAACACACTTAGTGTATCCAGTCATGTCCATTAGCTATTGGGTTATTGACAAGTATGGTTTTAAACTCGATGGGAATGTTTTCCTTTTATTAAGGAATTCCTCCCACACTGTCATTTCTAAATCCACAAAGTTCTCAGTCTAGTGTGTCAGTATTGCAAAAGTTGTTCTGCCTCTCTTTCACCATCTGTTTCTGACAACAAGCTCGTGTGTTAAAGTAAAACGTCTTGCAAGAAAACTGTGCTGACACATGGGAATATAAAGGGAAGTGTGTTCTTAAACTGACTCCTTGTAAAATATTATAATTAGCTGGTGATGGGATGTTATCACTAATCACAGCTGAAGTTTCAAGCTACATAATAAATACTTGTAATCAGATACAATCTTATGATTGTTGAATCTGCTTTTCTTTCAGATTCTTAGAAGTACTGAACGTGAAAATAGCATAACTATCCAAGTGGAACTACTCTAGTAGTAGAATTTTTAATTATTCTCATGTATCTTCAGTGGTATTTATCCTGGATCTGTAGAGATTGGATTCTTATCTCTGTCTAATGCTGCTGAATTTCATGTCCTGTTAGAGAGCATAAGGACTGGGGAACTGTTTGCTATGGCAGCTATATGAGTATGCACACATATATGAGTATGTGTGCATACAATTCTGTGAATGTGACTGGTTGCCCAGCATCTAATACTCGATGAGCTGAATTTTCCTCCAATTGAGTATTTTTTAATTCACTTACGGAATGTGGGCGTCGCTGGTTAGGCCAGCATTCATTGCCCATCCCTGGTTGCCCTTCAGAAGGTGGTGGTGAGTTGTCTTCTTGAACCACTGCAGTCCTTGAGGTGCAGATACACCCACTGGGCTGGTAGGGAGGGAGTTTCAGGATGTTGCCCCAACGACAGTGAAGAAACGGCAACATATTTCCAAATCGAGGTGGTGAGTGACTTGAAGGGGAACCTCCAGTGGCGGGGTTCCCAGGTATCTGCTGCTCTTGTCCTTCTAGATGGTAGTGGCTGTGGGTTTGGAAGATGCTGTCTAAGGAACCTTGTTGAGTTACTGCAAGGCATCTTGTAAATGGTACACTAGGCTGCCACTGGTCATCATTGTTGGAGGTTTTGAATGTTTGTGGAAGGGGGAACAGTCTCGTGGGCTGCTTTGTCTTGGATGGTGTCGAGCTTCTTGAGTGTAGTTGGAGCTGCACTCACCCAGGCAAGTGGAGCATATTCCATTAATAATAATAATCTTTATTAGTATCACAAGTAGGCTTACATTAACACTGCAATGAAGTTACTGTGAAAATCCCCTAGTCGCCACACTCCAGCACCTGTTCGGGTGAGGGAGAATTCAGAATGTCCAATTCACTTAACAAGCACTTCTTTCAGGACTTGTGGGAGGAAACCAGAGTGCACAAAGGAAACCCATGCAGACACGGGAGAACGTGCAGATTCTGCACAGACAGTGACCCAAGTTGTGCCTTGTAGATGGTGAACAGGCTTTGTGGGGTCAGGAGGTGAGTTACTCGCCATAAGATTTCTAGTCTTTGACCTGCCCTGGTAGCCACAGTATTAATATGGCTCGTCCAGTTCTGTTTCTGAGCGAGCAGTAGTAACTCCCAGGATGTTGATAGTGGGGAATTCAGTCACGGTAATGCCATTGAATTTCAAGGGGCGGTGGTTAGATCCTCTCTTGAAGGTGATGGTCATTGCCTGGCACTTGTGTGGCACGAATGTAACTTGCCAATTGTCAACCCAAGCCCAGATATTGTCCAGGTCTTGTTGCATTTGGACATGGACTGCTTCATTAGCTGAGGAATCACGAATGGTGCTGAATATTGTGCAGTCATCCGTAAACATCCCCACTTCTTACCTCATGATGGAAGGAAGGTCATTGATGAAGCAGCTGAAGATAGTTGGGCCTAGGCCACTACGCTGAGGAGCTCCTGCAGTGATGTCCTGGAGCTGAAATGATTGACCTCAAACCACCACAACCATCTTCTTTTGTGCCAGGTATGACTCCAACCAGTGGAGAGTTTTCCCCCTAATTCCCATTGACTCCAGTTTAGCTAGGGCTCCTTGATGCCACACTCAGTAAAATGCTGCCTTGATGTCAAGGGCAGTCACTCTCACCTCACCTCTGGCATTCTGCTCTTTTGTCCATGTTTGAACCAAGGTTGTAATGAGGTCAGGAGCTGAGTGACCTTGGCGGAACCCAAACTGAGCATCTCTGAGCAGGTTATTGCTGAGTAAGTGACACTTGATAGCACTGTTGATGACTCCTTCCATCACTTGCTGATGATGGAGAGTAGACTAGGTAATTGGCTAGGTTGGATTTGTCTTGTTTCCTGTGTACAGGACACACCTGGGCAATTTTTCATAATTGCCAGGTAGATGCCAGTGTTGTAGATGTACTGGAAGAGGTTGGCTAGGGGTACGGCCTATTGCTGGGACATTGTCAGGGCCCATTGCCTTTGCAGTATTGGGAGGAATGAATCCAATGTCTCAATCCCCATGACAATCTCTGTTCCATCATTCTATCCTCCATAAGCTTAAGGCCAACCCCCAAAGGTCTGCTTTCTGCGTCTTAACTCTCACCAGTTCTCATTCACCCATTTACTCACTGACCAACACTGGCTCCCAGTTAAGTAGTGCCTTGATTTTAAAATTTCATCTTTGTTTTCAAACCTCTCCAAACTTTCATCCTCCGCATTTCTGTAATTCCCTCCAACCTTACATCCTTCCATGATATCCATGGCCCTCTAACTCTGGTCTTCTGAATATTATAAATCTTAATCGCTCCGCTGTTGGTGGCGTTGCCTTTAGCTGCCAAGATCCTAGAACTCTGGAACTTACTTCCTAAACTTCTCTGCCCTTCCATCTCCTTTCCCCATTAAAACTTTACGCATTGGCCAAGCTTTTAATCATCTGCCCTAATAGCTCCTTCTGTGGCTCAGTTTGAAACTTTGCTTTGTAATGTTCCTGTGAAGTACCTGGGGACATTTTATTACATTAAAAGCGCTGTATAAATGCAAGTTATGTGTATGTAATTGTGTGTGTTTACATATATATGAGTGTACATGCATACAACTGAGACAGATTTGTATTTCGAATGGATACTGGTTGCCAGATGTTGTGAAAATTAATCACATTGTTGATCCCCAGCTCATAGAAACCCTAGTACTGTACCCACTGACATGTTTAATGAACAGTTCATTAGAAATTCTGTATTTGGTCCATAAATTTCATTGGTTTCCACCAGCCCATGTTTGGGGTAGCTGAAGGAAAGGAGAGGATATACATACATTCATGTTCCGACAGAGAATCTATTTGAGACAAGTATTGGTTCCCTCTGTAATGTTACTGATTAGCATCATCATCATTAGACATGCTTTGTTGTGCAGTGTTCCCCAGCTAGTGTTATGGAAAGGTTAGGAAAAGAAATTAGTTGGAAAGTTAGGAAGCAGAATGTGGTTTCAAGGTTCATAAACCGGCATTACGATAACCTGGTTAGTTACATCTACTTGACTCGTCTTCAAATGGTAAACATGTATCCTATGGAAAAGGCAGTGGCTGAAGGGCAGGCATTCTGATTTGCTAGTTTCCCATTTTCTGATTAGTTCCTGTTTTTATCTCCTATTAATTAATGCTGGGAGGTCGGGCCGTCTGATTTTAGCAATCTCAGACATTATTGCATTTGAGCTTTCTTTAGCTCCTCAGAGTTACCAACATGAAATATCCTTTATCTGAGCTGCTACTGGTAATGCAACAGTCTCCCTAAGTCACTTTGCCTCCTTCTCCCTTCCTCAAGATTTGTCCTTTTGAACATGCTTTCAATCTTCTCTGAGTTTCCTCACTGCAGCTTGGTGTCCACTTCTCTCCCCTATGAACTAGATTCAGGTGTTTTCTAAGTTAAAGGTACTATTTGAATGCAATTTCCTGTTGGATTCTTCCCCTAAAGTGTGAGGGACAGAAGCTCCATCAAAAAAGGGTTAAACACAAGCTGTTCCCAGTAGGTGGTGAAGTCAAAACTGTACTAGATGTCCATTGGCTGATACACTATTACATAGCTTGCTTTCTATAACAGGTGGGTTCCATTCTAGAGTGAGCAACGTAAATGTTCACCTTTAATAATGGATCCCCTGCCCTTTACAGAAACTGTCTGGTTATGATTCCAATTGAAATGCAGGTTCTGTAAAAATCACTGATCCACCCTGTCAGATTATTGCCCCAGCAATGAAGGAAACAATTTGTTTCGGGGATTTTATAATCAATTCAACATAATAACAAATTCCATTTGTAAAACACCTTAATATAATGAAATGTCCCAAATGTACTTCTCAGGACCTCAGATAAAAATTTGACACTGAGTTATACATTGGGACAAATACGACGGACAGCTAATAGTTAGATCATGGGCATAGGTTCTGAGGGGCATCTTAAAGGAGGAAAAAGGTGTGGAGACATGAAGTGGTTTAGAGAGGGAAGTCCTGGATGTTGGGGCCAGGTTGCTTGAGGCACAACTGCTAATGGAAGTTGAAAAGAAATCTAGGAAGGGCAAGAGGCCAGAACTGGAGGGACGCAGAAATCTCATAGCATCAAAAGACTGGCTGCCTATAATTCTTCTTCTGTTTTCCAATATGCATTAATGCAACAGAATTTAAAATCCTCTGTGGACAGGTTTGGAGACTGGGCAGTACATAAAACTTTGAGGGTGCCTTTGCTATCCCTCCCCCTGTCTGAATGCAATTTATCAGGTGATGGATGAGGCATTGGGTGGCCAGTCTACGATTGGGACAATTGACGCCCTTGAATGGCCAATTAATGCCTACTTCCAGTCCAGTAGAAGGAGGTTATGATGGACGGAAAGCTAGGCAAGTAAACCTGTTTGAGCTTCAGGTGGGAAAATCCTCTTTCACAGGCCCTCTTTTCTCACCGGTTGTCCACGCCTCCAGCCACAGACCGAGAACCCATGTCCCTCTCAGAGCATTAAATGACAGCGGGTGGCCTGCCAGAGCAGAGGCAAGCTTTACGGTGACTTTTTTGATGCAGATCCTGCCCATGGTATTTGAAGTATCCATAGGAAATCTAGCCTAGAATCAAGAAGTCCACCAACTCTGCTCCACCCAGTGTAACTCTGCATATCTTACACGGTCAGGGCTGTTGTTGCTATCATGTGTCAGAAGCAGCCATTTCAATCTTAATTTTGTACTGTATATCTCTGTAAATGTACAGCCACTTTGCATTCCAATTTTATCTCTTAAGTATAAGATGTGAAGTTACCACTTCAGTTCCTGCTTCCATTCAGTAAATAATCAACCCTTATCCTCCACAGTCCCCGTGTAGAGCCCTGTGCCCTCCACTCTACCCACCTCCAAGATGTGGGTGTCTCTGCTGTTACTGTGCTAGATTGTCATCTGCTGGAGCTCGTCACTTAATGAACTTAATCCGCAATTAATGTACAGGATGTAGATGTTGCTGGCAAGGTCAGCACTTGTTGCCATTTCTGAATGTCTTGAGATGATGGTGCGTGAGCCACTTGAAAATCTGTTTTGATACAACTGAGAATCTTGATAGGCCACTTAAGTCAATTAAGAATCAACGATTTTAGAGCTGGATTGGAGTCACATATTGGCTACACAGGGTAAGAATGACAGATTTCCACCTCTAATGGACATTCGTGAACCAGTTAGTTTTTTAATGACAATCCAAGAGCTTCCTGATCAATTTTAAAGATGCCAAATTCTTATTTCCAAATTCTTAAAACACTGAATTCAAATTCTCAAACTGCCATGGTGAAATTTGAATTTGCATTTTTGGAACAATAGTCCAGGTTTCTGGAGTAACACTAAACAATTACTATTCCAGTAACCAGGACATTTCTTCAGATAATTTCTGGAAGTGTTTTGATTGACTAGAATTTTGGAACAGAAGAGAATCACAGCTACTTCAAAAGCTTGGGAACTTGGATGATTCTCTTTGTTTAAAAACAGAGCGGAGGTGTGATCAGGGTATTGTTCATAACAGATGAAGCAGAATTAGAAAAAAAATTGAAACATTTCCAGAATATATAAGTTACTGGAACATAGAAGTGTGAAACTGTCAGAAAACTCAGCATTTAAAAGAAAGTATTGGCTTAGTTCAGGACTTGTATTGGAGTATACAGAATCCTTCTGTATTGCACACCATCTGGTGCAGAGACAGGGGCCTCTATCCCGAGGCTGGGACTGCAAAACATGAGGCAGGAACTGAGGTCAGTAACTGGAGTCAGGATGCATTAATGATTGAGGGGAAGCCATTCTAGGCTCCTTGTATGCAGTAATTCATTTGTTTTCCTGTATGGTAGCTGCTGATAAGATTTGCAGAGTATTGAATGTTGCACTGATTTATGAGGAGGTTCCCTTAGGACAGCAGGATGGTCATCCCTGCTCGAACATTATATTTTACAATCTGCCACCATCAATGCTCCTCATTTTCATTTTAGTTAATAAAAACACTTGAGTGTTTTCAGTATTTCTAAATCCCACTCTCTCATTTAATCATTAAATCCTGACTGAAGTTTAGTAGTTATTTTGTAACTTCTCTCTCAAACCAAGGGCCTAATTCCTTGGAATTAAAACCTGATTCATAGTTTTGTTCTAGCTCAGTATAAATAATCATGTAAACTTGGGCTTCTTGGGTAAATAACATTTATTACAATATATTTTAAATTTATGGTCAGGGCTTCTTCAAAGGATTCATAACTCAACAGGTTCATCAGAATTAATTGGGACTGAGAGGATTAAATTATGACATGGTCACATAAACATAGCTCCTTATTGAGGAGTTCAAAAGGATTCAATAGGGGAGGTGGAGAGAATCCATATTCTCTGGAGGGGGGAGTACAGATCAAGAAGGGATAAAAATTTAAATTGGAGCAAGGTTGTTCAGAAATAAAATCAGGAAGCACTTTTTCTCACAAGAGGGTCATGGAAATCCACAACACATTCCCCATAAAAAGCTGTGAATGCTGGGGGCCATTTGAAATTTCCAAGACCGAGAATGTTGTATTACTGGGTCTAGTAATATGTATCGTTACTAGTTACTGTTGATGCCGATGGTCTGATAGTGTGATTCTGAAGAAACCACGAGTCTTCAACTTAAGCAAACTAATTTAATTTAAGTAACAATTGATTATATCTGAGTTCGACACGCTACAGAATTATCTCTAGAAATCAAGTAATTAAATATGATTGAATTAACTGATTCACAACTATAAATACCAACTATACTGAGACTATCTAAATACACTACTGCTTACTAAACACTCCTGGGTAGAAAGAGACCAAGATCCTTTAGGAGCTGCTATTTATACTGGATCTTGTAATGCCCTCTAGTGGTAGTGTTACAGCTAGATGTTATAATTAACCCTTTAGTTATATACACATATACATATCATTTCATCCCCTTTTTTTTTACATTTCTGACTTGTTTTAACAAAGGAAAAATGTAAAACTGTAAGTAAACCAAAGCATGATATGTATAATGTAGTGCAGAGCAAAATGAGTAACAAATACACAAACTGACTATGGAGCCTTTAAAGGTTAAGTCTAGTAGGTATCTTTCTTCTTCTCGTAGACCTTCTGAGCAAACAAGGTGGTGATTCTGATTTCTTGACAGTTCTTTGCATGTCAATGTTACTTTGAGTGTCAGTGTTTTTTTGAGTGTTGATTAGCATATCTGGAAAGATGATTTCGTTCAGATGTAGATCCGTAAAAATTTTCTGAGGTTGAATCTTTTTGAGTTGTCTACGATTTCTACGTAGAATGTTACTGTCAGTTGTTTTGATTATGTGTGATCTGGGTGCTACTTGTCTGACGATCTTTGCAGGAGCAGACCAACCTCCATCAAGAATTTTTATCCTAACGGTGTCATCTGGAGATAATGAGTCCAGAAGGTAGCATGCATGTTATAATATAATCTTTGACAATCATGTAGCTGTTGCATTTTTTGTAGTGCTGGAAGATGATCAGGATTTGGAAACTGTAACGCAGGTAACGTTTTCTCATGAGCATTTGTGCTGGTGACAAACCTGTTTGTAATGGAGTTGCTCGGTAAGAGAGCAGTGCAAGATGGATGTCTGATACAGAATCCAGAGCTTTATTAATCAGTTGTTTAATAATATGTACTGCTTTTTCTACTTTCCCGTTCGACTGTGGGTAATGTGGACTAGATGTTATGTGTTTAAAATTGTAGAGCCTTGCAAACTCAGCCCAGTCATTGCTATCGAAGCATGGTCCATTGTCTGTCATGACAGTGGTTGGAATTCCATGTCTGGAAAATGTTTCTTTGCTTGCTTTTATCACCGGTTTGGAGGTTAGATCCAGTAGATTCAATACCTCTGGATAGTTCGAGAAATAATCGATAATGAGCACAGAGTCACGACCATTGGAATGAAATAGGCCAATGCCTACTTTGGCCCAAGGAGAGATTTCCAACTCGTGTTGCTGCAAAGCCTCCTTGCACTGCACAGGCTGGAACTTTCGACACGTCTCACATCCCAAAATCATGTTAGTGATGTCCCGATTTATGCCTGGTCAGTAGACAGCTTGTCTAGCCTGTCTCTTACATTTTTCAATCCCAAGGTGTCCCTCATGAATCTGGCTTAGTATCATGGGCCTGAGACACAGTGGAATGACTATCCTATTGAGTCTCAGAAGTAGACCATTTATCACCGTTAAATCTGCTTGAACATTGTGAAATTATGGATATTGCCCTTTCGGTCACCCATTATTGATGTGGTGAATGACATGTTGTAGCAATGCATCCTTTTTAGTCTCCTGTCTTATTAAATTGATTTTTTCATCTGATGCTGGAATGTTGTCTGCACATATCTGTACCTGAGATTCAATGTGTTGAATGAATTCCAGTGGTTCACTTTGCAAAGTAATGGAGCGTGATAACGCATTTGCTATTATCAGATCCTTCCCAGGTGTGAAGATGAGGTCGAAATCATAACGGCAGAGTTTCATTAGAATTCTTTGGCGTCGTGGAGACATGTCATTGAGATCCTTTTTTATACTGTGCACCAATGGTCTGTGGTCGGTCTCCACAGTGAAAGTGGGTAGTCCATAAACGTAATCATGGAACTTTAAAATTTTGGTTAGTAGATCCAAACATTATTTTTCGATTTGAGCGTAGCAACATTCTTTTGCCATCATCGCCCTCGATGCATATGCGACAGGAACCCAAGACGAGTTGTCATCCTTCTTCAACAAAACTGCTCCAATTCTGTTCTGACGCGTCAGTCGAAATTTTTGTCTCCTTATTTGGATCGACGAATGCTAAGATCGGTGCAATGGTGACTTCAACTTGGTGTACACACCTGCCATTCAAACAACGTTGATTCCTTAATCCGGTTTCTCAGAGCTGTTTTTTGGTTGGACAAATTCGGGATTAATTTGCCTCGGAAGTTCGCAACGCCAAGAAAATGAAGAACTGCTTTTTTGACCTCCGAAACTTTCATTCCTTGAATGGCTGCGATTTTGTCAGTGTCAGGTCACACGCCTTTTTCTGAATTTTGGTCTCCTAGGAACTTAAGAGTAGAAACGTCAAAACTGCATTTGGTTTGATTAAGCTTGATGCCATACTTATGTATGCATTGAAAGACTTTACTCAGTCTCGAGACATGCTCTTCTGGTGTTGATGATCATATGATGATGTCATCTACGTAGACACGTACACCGTCTATTCCCTCAGTCATCTGTTCCATAATGCGGTGGAATATTTCAGATGCAGAGATAATTCTGAAAGGCATCCTATTGTAGCAAAATCTGCCAAAAGGTGTACTAAAAGTGCAGAGCTTTCTGCTTGACTCTTCCAATTGAATTTGCCAGAAACCTTGTGATGCATCTAACTTGGTGAAGATGCGAGAATTCACCATTTCGCTGGTGATTTCCTCTCTCTTCGGTATGGGATAGTGTTCCCTCATTATGTTCACATTGAGATTCTTGGGATCAATACATATCCGCAGATCACCTGACAGTTTCTTCACACAAACCATCAAACTGACCCAGTCAGTCGGTTTTGTGACTCTTGATTGTGTACCTTGTTGCAGTAGCCTTTCTAATTCCAACTTCAACCTTTCTCTTAGTGGAGCAGGAATTCTCCTTGGCGGATGGACTACTGGCTTAGCATCCAATCAAAGTAAAATTTTGTACTTAAATGGTAGAGTGCCCATTCCTTTGAAGACATCTGGATACTGATCAAGAACTTGTGGTGATATGCATCACTGTATATACACAAGCGGTTAATGTAAATACACTACAACTAAGTAAACACTAGAGGGAGCACCGGAGATGACATGATATGCAAACATGCAGTTCATGAACACTTGGAATAGGACACAACCAATGAGCAGTCAAGACACCCAGAGGTGGCATTACCACAAGGGGGCATTACACAACCCATATAAAAGGACAGGGCACACATGCTCTGTCTCATTCCACAGACAGACATCTAGAGAGTACATCAGGGTTGATCAACAGCATCACACCCAGCACGTGGCTTAGAGCAGGCTGTAAAGATAGACTGACTTACTACAGCTAGGTTAGCAGAGAGTCGAACTCATTTAAGAACTGTGTTAATAGTTCAATAAACAAGTTGAACTCATAGTTTGGAGCGTCCTTTGTCAAAGCATACATCAAGGAAGCAGCTTATGCTACACGAAGCAGCATAACACAACATGATACCAGGAGTGCCTGTGACATCAATTTAGTTCAACTCAGCAAGATCTGTGACAACCGAACCCAGGCACGATGATCGAGATTCTGGTTCCTAATCGACTCAGGTACCACGGCAATCTCAGTGCTAACTGGCGTGCACTCAAGCCGACCCCCCACCCACCATCCATTTCCTTATCATCGCTATGTTGGCCGCCCAATAATAGTTGCTGAAGTTCGACAACGCCAGCCCCCCTTCTCCTCTGTTCCTTTCAAACATCACCCTCTTCACCTGGGACTTCCCTGCCCATACAAATCCCAGAATAATTTTATTCAGCCTCTTAAAGAAGGACCGCGGGATAAAGATGGGGAGACACTGAAAAACAAACAAGAACCGCGGGAGAATCGTCATTTTTTTAAACTTAGAGTACCCAATTAATTTTTTCCAATTAAGGGGCAATTTAGCGTGTTCAATCCACCTACCTTGCACATCTTTCGGTTGTGGGGGCGAAACCCATGCAAACATGGGGAGAATGTGCAAACTCCACACGGTGACTCAGAGCCGGAATCGAACCTGGGACCTCGGCGCCGTGAGACTGCAGTGCTACCACTGCGCCACCGTGCTGCCCGAGAATCGTCATCTTAACAGTCTGCACCAATCCCCGCCAATGACAGCGGGGAGCGCATCCCACCTCCGGACCTCCTCCCTCACTTGTTCCACCAGTCGGAACAGGTTGAGCTTATGCAACCTGCCCCAGTCCCGTGCCACCTGAATCCCCAAATTCGGAAACTCTCCCTCACTAGCCTGAACGGCAACCCCTTCAGCCTACTCTCCTGCCCCCTCACCTGAATTACAAACAATTCGCTCTGAGCCATGTTCAGTTTGTATCCGGAGAACCGGCCAAATTCCCTCAGGGTTGCCATAATACTGTCCATCCCCACCATTGGGTCCGATACATATAACAGCAGATCATCCGCATATAACGAGACTCTATGTTCCACTCCCCACCAGACCAGCCCTTTGCAGCCCCTAGAAGCTCTCAGTGCAATTGCCAGCGGCTCTCTGGCCAGCGCAAACAGCAGTGGGGAGAGAGGGCAGCCCTGTCTTGTCCCACGGTGCAGTCTAAAGTAGTCCGATGTCGTCCTGTTCGTCCTTACAATCGCCTCCGGGGCCTGATACAATAGCCTAACCCAGTCGATGATTTCCCCCCCCCCCTGAACCAGAACCGTCCGAGTACCTCACACAGATCACTCCCACTCGACCCAGTCAAAAGCCTTTTCAGCATCCATGGCTACGACTATCTCTACCTCCCTACTCTCCGGGGGCATCATAATCGTTGAGCAGCCTTCTTATGTTGGCCACCAGCTGCCTCCCCTTTACAAACCCGGTTTGGTCCTCCACAATTACATCCGGTACACAGTCCTCAATTCTGGTCGCCAAAATTTTGGCCAGTAACTTGGCGTCTATGTTAATCAAAGAGATTCACCCACAGGCCTCCGGGTCCTTATCCCGTTTCAGAATGAGCGAGATGGTGGCCTGCGACATCGTTGGGGGGTAAACTCCCTCTGTCTCTTGCCTCGTTAAAGACCCTGACCAGCACCGACCCCACTATCCCGGCAAATCATTTGTAAAACTCCACCGGATACCCATCCAGCCCCGGGGCTTTACCCGACTGCATGACCTTCAGGCCCCCCAACGCCTCTTCGATCCTGACCAGGGCCCCAGTCCGTCCACCAACCCCCTCCCCACTCTTGGGAAGGTCAGTCCATCCAAGAACCGCCTCATTCCTCCTCCCCTCTCTCTTTCCCCCCCCCCCCCCCCCCCCCCCCCCCCCCGGGTGGTTCCTATAAAAGTCCCTAAAGATCTTGTTCAGCCCTGCTGGATCACCCACTAGATTACCTTCCCCATCCACTACCCTCCCTATTTCCCTAGCCGCTTCCCTCTTCCTCAGTTGCTGCGCAAGCATTCTACTGGCCTTCTCCCCATGCTCATAAATCGTGCCTTTTACCTTTCTCAGCTACTCTACAGCCTTGCCTGTAGTCAGCACCACAAATTCGGCCTGCAGCCTCTGTCGTTTTCTGAGTAACTCTGGCCTCGGGGATTCCGCATAACTCCTGTCTGTCCGTAGAATTTCCTTAATCAGTCGGTCCGTCTGTGCCCTATCTGTCCTGTCCCTGTACGCGCGGATTGAAATCAGCTCCCCTCTCACCACTGCCTTCAGTGCCTACCAGAGCACCACTGCCGAGACCTCTCCAGTATTGTTCACCTGCATGCATTTCCTCAGCCTCTCGCGCACCGCCTCGTCTGCGAGTTGTCCAACTTCCAGCCTCCATGGTGGGCGCTGAAAGCTGTCCTTACAAAACTGCAGGTCTACCCAGTGCGGAGCATGGTCCGATATGGCAATTGCCGAATATTCTGCCCCCACCATTCCGGCCAGCAGGTCCTTACTCACAACAAAGTAGTCAATTCGGGAATACACCTTGTGGACGTGGGAGTAGTACGAGAACTCCCTCGCCGTTGGCCGGCTAAATCTCCACGGATCTGCTCCCCCCATTTGCTCCATGAACCCTCTCAGTTCCTTTGCCATTGCTGGCAAACTGCCCGTTTTTGAGCATGACCGGTCCAGGCTCGGGTCCAGGACCATATTAAAGTCCCCGCCCATGATCAACTTGCGCAAATCCAAGTCAGGGGTCTTCCCTCGCATCCTCCTAATAAAATCCATGTCGTCACAATTAGGGGCATACACACTGACCAGGACTACTCTCACCCCTTTGAGCTTACCCCTCACCATAACGAACCTGCCATCCCCATCCACGATTGTACCCTTTTATTAATCAGGGTCGCAACCCCCCTCGACTTAGAATCAAGCTCCGAATGAAAGACCTGACTGACCCAGCCCTTTCTTAACCTAACCTGGTCTGCCACTTTCAGGTGCGTCGCCTGCAACAAGACTATGTCCGCCTTCAGAACCCGCAGATGTGCAAACACACGCGCCCTCTTCACTGGCCCGTTTAACCCTCTAACGTTCCAGGTGATCAGCCTGGTTGGGGGGCCCTTTGCCGATCAGCCATCCCCTTTGCTCAGCCAACCCCCCAGCCATGTGTCGTGCTTCCTCTGGCCCGCCCCCTGGCCAGCTCCACCCATGACCTCCTCACTGTTACCATGCCCAGTTTCCATCCCCGTCAGCAGAACAACACTCTCTCTTTCCTCCCCCCCAACAACACCATCCTATCACCTAACCCCTGCTCTAATCTAACTATATGGACACCCCCCACCTCGGCTCCCATTGACTAGCTGCACTCACCGAGCCTGGGGCTCCCAGCCTCGGCTCCAGCCCGTCTCCCACCGATTGTTCCCAGTCACCCCGACCCCCGACCCCTCCACACCACTTCCCCAGATCAGCCCTACTTAAGCAAACACTCTATACAAGTCATAAACAGCCCCCACAATAGCACAATTCAAGTTAAACAAGAAAAAAAGAGATCAGAAATAACAGGCACTCTTCAGTCCTTCCCATAAAGACACAGAAGAAAATTGCACAAAGTTCCCCTGAAGCATCCATTTTAACCCAACCCTTTTAACTGTTTTCTTTATTTATTCCCCCAAACCAAACTCCAATTCAGCAAAATGGCCGCTTTCGTCAATGTTGAGGCGCAACAACCGAGAGATGGCCTGCACACACTCTGCCTCGTGGGAGGCTTGTCCATCATTTTCTGCCGTCTTGTATTGGGAATAGCGATTTTCAGCGTGCTCGCGACTGACAGGGTCATATGCTTGATCTTCAGTAACTGCTCTCTGAGGATCAGAGTGAATTCCAAAAACGATTTGGTCTCTGATCATGGAGTCAGTGGTATCACTGAAGTTGCAGGATTGCGCTAGCAGTCTAAGGTTAGTTAAATATGAGTTGAAGGATTCGTCTTTACCTTGCAATCGTTGCTGGAATATGTAGCGCTCGAAGATTTTGTTGGTGTCCACTTCACAGTGGCTGTCAAACTTGTCCAGGATGGTCTGAAACTTCGTCTTGTCCTGGTCTTCGGCGAAGTGAAAGGAGTTGAATATTTCCAAGGCGTGATCACCCGCTGTGGTGAGGAAAAGAGCTATCTTCCGTGCATCAGACGCACCATTGGGGTCTGATGCTTTGACGTAAAGCTGAAATTTCTGCTTGAATGTCCACCAGTTGGCACTGAGATTGTCGGAGGTCCTGAGCTGGTGAGGAACCTGAATCTTTTCCATTGTGCCGGTATATGTTCGCTGGTCATCACGGATCTTGCTGAGTTGAACGAACTAGATTGAACAGACTCCTGGTATCATGTTGTGTTGTGTAATTTGGAATAACACAAGCTGCAACTTGATGCAGTTTTGAATAAAAGATGCTCCAGGCTTTGAAGTGGGTTCAATGTGTTTTATTGAACTATTAGCACAGTTCTCAATGAGTTAGACTCTCTGCTAATCTAAATGTAGTAACTCGGTCTAACTGAACCAGCCTTGCTCTAAGCCACGTGCTGGGGTGTGATGCTGAGGATACACCCTGTCTCACTCTGTAGGTATTGGTCTGTGGAAAGACGCGGGGTGTGAGTGCCTCATCCCTTCTATAGTGAGATACCACCCGAGTGTCTTGACTGCTCAACCACTGCACAACTCCACACACGGAACGATGCCAGACTCCACAGACAGAGCGATACAAGCCTCCACAGCGAGATCGTTGACAGACTCCACAATGGGAGCAACTCAAGACTCCAAAGCGCAGTCAATGCATGAACAAGACCATGAAGGTCTATCCACCTTATCTGAGCAACCAGTAGCAGATGATGCAAGTCTGCCACGCTCACGTGAACAACAGAAAGACTATGACAGTCTACCCAAATTACTTGAGCCACCAGAAGAAGACTCTGACAGTCTACCCAGCTTGTCTAACCAACAAGAAGACACTGCAGGTCTACCCACTGTATGTGAGACAGTGACAAAGGCTTCACAATTCCCATACAAGGTGTGCAACATCACAGCGAGACTGACAGATCTCAGCTCCTATGTACAGAGGCACTCGATGATCAAAGTGAGACTACTAGTGCGTCCAGTGAGACCACGTCAATTAAAACCTCATCCACTCGAGCCTCTCCACAAGAAAATGAAATTTTGAACATTTTGACTCCAGACGAGGAGCATCAAGAAACCAAAGATGATTTAGGTGAACCAGACAGGACTCCAGACGGGGAGCATCAACAAGCCAAAGATGATTCAAGTGAACCGGACATGACTCCAGACGGGGAGCACCGAGGAATCAAAGACGAAACGCTCAATGAAACAGCAGATGCCACAAAGGACACTAACACAAGTAATTTTGTGAAGGACTCGAATTCTCCACTCGGAATGGTCATTGAGCGCAACAAGCACAACAACAAACCTCCAAAAACAACAACAAAAACAACACCAAGAAGCGAAACAAAGGCAGCAACAGCCAGAACGACAAAAACAACAAAAGCAACAACAACAATAGGACAACAGCTTGTCCGCCCTGGTACAACTCTGCACATGACGGACAATGTAACTGCACAGCTCAAAACACTGGCAAGAGCACAAAAATACCGTGGCATGACAACGAATCTTACAACCTCACGATTGCTCCACTACAAACAAGCAAATTGGCTTTCAGGAAAGATGACATACAGAATCGCTACCATAAGCATTAAAAAAAAAAGAGTCCAAATCAGACAACGAAGTGATTTGTCCATTTGAACACCTCATGATGACTTTTTGGTTACTCAAGCGCAGGAACACTGACGGCGTTCACAAAGCAATGACAACATCAACATCGCCACTTCAGGAACAAAAGAAGAAAGCCACTCGACTGTACCAATTCATAAATTTTGGACTCATAAATATTTTGTATTGTATATTCATCAATGTCATAACTTGTACATTACATCACTTATCTACCTGTTTTGTTCAATTTTCTTTAATAAAGTACAAAATATGTAACATGAAAAAAGGGGGGATGTGGTGATATGCATCATCGTATATACACAAGGGGTTAATGTAAATACACTACAACTAAGTAAACACTAGAGGGAGCACCGGAGATGTCATGATATGCAAACATGTAGCTAATGAACACTTAGAATAGGACACCACCAATGAGCAGTCAAGACACCCAGAGATGGCATTACCACAAGGGGTCATTACACAACCCATATAAAAGGACAGGGCACACATGCTCTGTCTCATTCCACAGACAGACATCAAGAGAGTACATCAGGGTTGATCAACAGCATCACACCCAGCCCGTGGCTTAGAGCAGGCTGTAAAGATAGACTGACTTACTACAGTTCGATTAGCAGAGAGTCAAACTCATTTAAGAACTGTGTTAATAGTTCAATAAACACGTTGAACTCATTTCATAGTCTGGAACTTCCTTTGTCAAAGCATACATCAAGGAAGCAGCTTATGCTACATGAAGCAGCAGAACACAAAAGCAGCAGAACACAAACAGGACTGTTTGGATATCCTTTTGTAGATCAGGATGAGATGAGGTTGCAGAATAAATACGCTGAATTAGGCGTGGCTCCTTGCAGGCTTGTGCACCTAAGAGTAACGATTTATCTGACTTGACAATCTCAAGTCTTATTTTGTTTCAATATCCTAGTTGAAAACAAGTAAATAGCACGATCCCATGGATGAGATAACATTGCCATTATAGTTTGTAAGTTTACAGGCAGCTGAAAGAATTTTTGGAGGTCACTTGAGTCTTGAGAGGTCGAGCTTGGATAACAAATGAGCTGACCCGCCTGTGTCCAGTTTAAAATTTATTGGGCATTCATTTACTTTGAGTACTGTGTTCCATTCAGAATCTGAAGTAATGGAATTTATTTGGTTTGGTAGGCGAAGTTACTTCTGTGGAGTTTTCATATTTTTCAATGATCCCTACAAGGAATGTATTTTCTAGGGAGTAACTATTTTAATCTGTCGAAAAGTTTTGCTCTAACTCTTCTACTTTTGATTGTACACTCCTAACATTTATCTGCCTTGAAATCGGTTTGGAAGTTTTAAATGCGAATGTCGATCTGTACTGTGCTGCATAATGATTGCATTTGCCACATTGTGAGCATTGTTTTCCTCTGGCAGGGCATTTTTTTCTGAAAGTGGGAGGTTCCACACACTGTACACGTCATTGCATTGACGTCATGACGCATGATATTTCTTTGCGCATGCACAGATTGGTTTTCGGCCGTCTCGCATTTCTGAGCGAAGTGCGCATATGCGGTGCTAGAATGCGCACGCGCAAGATGGCTGCCATCCAAAATGTGCATCTTCTCCATCTGCGTCACTGCCGTTACACACTCTGCCTTGTCGGGTATTTTCATGCCCTTTCACGGAGAAAATACTGTTGGGACTGAGTTTTTTATTGTTGATGAACCAAAGACATTTCTATTGCAATTTCTAAAGTCAATGCTTTTTGCCTTAGTAATTTTTCTCTTAAATGTTCATCAGTAATGCCAAACACTATTTGGTCACGAATCATTGAATCATGAAGTGCAGAAAGGTTACAGGATTGTGCTAGTAGCCTAAGATCTGTTACAAAGCTGTTAAAGGATTCATCTTTTCCTTGCAATCTCTTCTTCAATATGTAGCGCTCAAAAGTTTCATTGGTTTGAATCTTACAGTGGCTATCGAATTTGTCAAGGATTACTTCAAACTTTGTTTTGTTTTGACCTTCTGTGTAATTAAATGAATTGTAGAACTCTATCGCGTATGGACCAGCCATAGTTAGTAACAGTGCTATTTTGCGAGCATCTGTGGCGTTATTTAAGTCAGAAGCTTCTAAGTAAAGCTGAAATTGTTGTTTAAACAAACGGCAGTTTACACTTAAGTTACAGGTGTCGAGGAGCTTGTGTTCTGTCCGTCGAGCTGGGAATCATCAAATCTTTTCGGAAAGTGATGCTTCTGTTGCCGAAAGTTGCAAAAATCTTTTCTTCCTTTCTAACTTAACTAATCTATTCTAGGTAGTTCACTGTAGTCAACCCTGGTACCATGTTATATTACTGGGTCTAGTAATATGTATCATTACTAGTTGCTGTTCATGCCGATAGTGTGATCCTGAAGAAACCACAAGTCTTCAACTTAAGCAAACTAATTTATTTAAAGTAACAATTGATTATATCTGAGTTCGACACTCTACAGAACTATCTCCAGAAATCAATTAATTGAATATGATTGAATTAACTGATTCACAACTATCAATACTAACTATACTGGGAGCTATCTAAATACACAACTGCTTACTAAACACTCCTGGATAGAAAGAGACCAAAATCCTTTAGGAGCTGCTATTTATACTGGATCTTGTAATGCCCTCTAGTGGTAGTGTTACAGCTAGATGTTATAATTAACCCTTTAGTTATGTACATATATACATATCATTACAGCAATCAGTCGTGTTTTTTAAAAGTTAGGTAAGGGATATAGAACAAAGACACTAAATAGGTTCAGATTAGTTATAATCTAATTGAGCGGGCTCAAGGGGCTGAGTTGCCTAAACCTGTCCCTATGTTTTCTCCCACAAATTCCTGGTAAATTGCTTACTGATTCATGTGGGCAGGTGTCAATTAAGTTTGTTAAATTGGGGAAACAAATGAGGAATGTACAGATAATAGACCATAATCTAACAGGCAAAATACTGAGGATTCTGGCAATATAGACAGAAAATGCTGAAAATACTCCTTGGTCAGGGAGCATCTGTGTAGAGACAAACTGAATTAATAACCCAGATTTTATAGCTACTCTAGACCCATCTGTTGTTTCTTTACTTATCCTTTTACCACCGCTTTTGATCGTTTAAATTTATCCTGCAACCGCCTTTTTGTTGCTTTCTCTTGCCCTTCAATGTCAGGAGTGGAAGGCATTCACGGAGCAGATGGAGGGTTCAGAACACGTTGATTTCCACTAAGAAACCAAGTCTATTGTATTGTAAAAAAGGGAAGCATGTGTCAAATGCCAAAAGCGCAACACCCTAAAAAACCGAGAGGAAGCGCAGAGATGAAATTCAAAAGGAAATCGGGAAGACAAGGAGGACTTTAAAAAATATTGTCAAGTAAAATTCAGGAAAGCCCAAAGATGTGTTTATAAACACAAATAGAGAATAACTGAGGAAAGTAAGACTGATGAGATGAAAAAGGCAACTTGTGTGCCGGGCAGAAGGCGTGAAGAGGTTCTGAAGGAATAACTTGCATCTATTTTCACAAAGGTGGGGCATATGTTGGACATGTAGGCCCAGATCTTCTGAGTTTTGGAGACTCCGGGCCCTTTACAAATGGCAGGCAGGACGCAGATACAAAGTCCCATCTCAATTTCTAGCAGATCCTATTTTCACCAGGTGGGTACGGGGTGGATGTGTCTCACACATGGGGAAATCCAAACTCAAGGCCATTTAAACACAGTGCTGAGTTCAAACAGACCTAATGTTTACGAGAGTAAGGACCGTATCCTGCAGTTTGTGAGTTACAAATATTTAGAAGAGACATAAATGCTTATGAAGGACGAACAAGGGGCGGGATTCTCCAATCCCGCGGCAGAGTGTCCAGGCCGTCGTAAACGCCATCGCATTTTACGATGGCGTGAACGGGCCGCTCCCATGACTAATTCTGGCCCCTACAGGGGGCCAGCGGTTCGCGCCGCTCCAGCTGCAGATCCCGGCGCGAACTGTGCGCCGCGGAATCCGCATATGCGCAGTTGCTCCGGCGCCAACAAGGACATGCGCAGTTGCGCCGGCGCCAACAAGGACATGCGCAGTGGCACCGGCGCCAACGCGCGCATGCGCAGTGGCCTCCTTCAACGTGCCGGCCCCAACGCAACATGGCGCGGGACTACAGGGGCCGGCGCGAAGGAAAGGAGGTCCCCAGCCACAGAAGCCGGCCCGCCGATTGGTGGGCCCCGATCGTGGGCCAGGCCACATCAGAGGTCCCCCCGGGGTCGGACCCCCCCCACCCCCCAAAGGCCGCCACACGACCCTTACATGCCGAGGTCCAGCCGGCCCAGAGCAGGTTAGAACGGCGCCGGCGGGACTCAGCTCTTTGCTTATGGCTGCTCGGCCCATATGAGTCAGAGAATCGGCGGGCTGGCCGCGTAGTGCAGCCGCGACCGGCGCCGCCCCAACCACGCCGGTGCCAATGGCGCCGAGTCTCCACTCTGCGGAGAATCGCGTATCGGGGCCCATTCACGGGGATTCACCGGCCCGGCCCAGGGCTGGGAGAATCCCGCCCAAGGTCTGTAGAAGTGTCAAGTGTAGAAGGCCATTATTTAAATGGCCTACCTTTTAAAAATGGAAAAATAAAACTGCCTGCCTGTGTCTGAGAGTTAAAACACTCCATGTTAGCACTTTCAATAGATATTTGCTGATATAACCCTAAGTGCTATCATTGTAGCATTATTACTGCTTGACTGCTTTCCAGGAACTATCATGATCACAGTCGGGGATTGTGTAAATTCACAGTTAAAAGAAGTTATGAAAGGTTCAGCTGTCTTTGTGGGATTATGAATACAAATGTTTGCTTTTCTTTTGAATTAAGTACTTGAAACAATTTTAATGTATTAAATGGGATTGCCTTAATTAATGTTTTTTATATAGTGAAGTCATAATAAATATTTAGAACGTTATTTTATTTCATCTCTGCATGGCTCCTGAGATCTCTCCATTGTGGATACTGCATAAATTTGAATAGGGGCCATGGGGGTAACTGAGGGCATAAGTTGACACTAAGTTGGCATAGGAGCTAGAAGAGACCATGGGGATGAGTGGAGTTGGCATGTATGGGGTGTGGGTGGGGCTTGAGAGAATGTGAGGGGTGAAGTCTAGAGGGCTTAATGTTTCAGAAAACAACTGGGATAAAGTTCCAGAAAACCAAAGGTCGGCCTGTTAACCAGCCTGTTGGGCACTCTGAAGCCCCTGTAACCACTCTGACCTGTGTCTGGGGATGATGGGCCCAACTCCATCCCACAACCACCAGAAGGAGTGGATAAACATAGTGAGGGGGGAAATGTTAAGGGGTTTAGAATCTTTCAAAATGGATAAATTCTCAGGTCTGGATGAAATGTAACCCAGGCTGCTAATAGAAGCAAGGGAAGAAACAATGGAGGCTCTGACCGTCATTTTCCAACTTTCTCTGACTAGGTACTGGGGAACTGCTCACATTGTGTCATTATTTAAAAAGGAGGCAAGGATAGTCTGAGTAATTACAGGTTCATCAACCTAAGCTCAGTCAGGAGAAAATTATCAGAAACAAATTATGAGGAACAGTATAAATCAGCATATAAAATGGCACAGATTAATCTGGGACAGTCAGCACCAGATTCGATAAAGGAAGGTTGTGTCTGACTAGGTAGATTGGATTTTTTGCGAAGATAACAAGAGAGTAGCACGTTTTGAGGCAGTCTATTTGGATTTTCACAAGGCTTTGACAAAATCCCGCTTGGCAGAAATATCAGTAAATTACAAACCCCTGGGATTTGAAGGAACAGGTTGAATCAAAAATTGGCTCATTGGCAGAAAGCAGAGGGTATTAGTCGACGCGTGTTTTTGTGACTGGAAAGCTGTTTCTATTGGGATTTTGAAGGACTCAGCACCTAGGTCCTTTGCTTTTTGTGCCTTATAGCCATGATTTATACTTGAACCTAGCAGCATAATTAAGACGTTTATTGATGATACAAAAATTGACATTGTTGTTACAATGAGGAATAAAGCTACAGCCTGAGGAAGCTATCAATCAACTCGTCATGTGGGCAGAAAATTAGGAAATGGAATTTGATTGGGAGAAGTGTGAGATGATGCATTTGGGGAGGGCAAGCAAGACCAGGGAACACACCATAATTGATAGGATACTGAAAAGTGCAGATGAACTGAGGGACCATGGAGTGCAGTACCACAAATCCCTGAAGGTAGCAGGACACGTAGGTAAGTTGGTTAAAAAGGCACATGTAGTACTTTCTTTCATTGTCCGAGGCATAGAGTCTAACAACAGACAGGTTATGATAGAACTGCATGAAACACTAATTAGACCGCAGCTAGAGTATCGCATACAGTTTCGACAACCGAATTATGGGAAGGATGAGCATGCACTGGGAAGGGTACAGAGGAGATTTACAAGGATGCTGCTGAGAATGGAAAATGCATAGACTGTGGTCATTTTCCTTAGAATGCAGTGAGGCTCAGAGGAGATTTTAATTGAGATGTATAAGATTGTGAGGGACCAAGAGAGAATGGATAGGGCGGACCAGTTTCCGTTGGCACAAGTTAGTAACCAGGGAGACGTAGATTTAAAGTAATTGGTAAAAGGATTAGAGGGAAGTTGAAAGCTTTTTCCACCCAGTGGTTAGAGGAGTTCGGAACTTAGCCTAAAATGATAGTAGAGGCAAAATCCCTCGTCGCATTTAAAAAGTACTTGAATATGAACATGGAAGTGCCAGAACTACAAGACTGCAGACCAAGGTCTAAAAAGTGGGATTAAGATAGTTTTTTTCCAGTCATCACAAACATGATGGCCTCCTTGTGTGATAATTTTCTAATGAGACTGAATCTTGCTAGAATTTGGCCAAGTGTCAGGCTCAGACTGAAAACTAGTCTGTAAACCTCCTGTTGCACAGACCAGGTTTCTCTCCAAATATTGAGCCTCTTAAAGAGAAAAATATGAGTGGACATGGTTTATGCTGTCACTCTGGTGGGGCCTCAGACGGCAAGCAGCTCCACAGAGATCGAGACACCATCTTTAAAGGGTGCCCCAATCAGTGCTATAGCCTAGTGGCCCCCCAATCCGACAATACTTGCTGGCATTCTCCCCACCCGGTATTCAATGCCGGCATTCCACCCCCTCCATCCCCACCAACACCGCGGAGATATAGCTGGTGCTCCCCCATCCCACTCTCACACACATTAATGTCCCTCCCCCCCGGGATATATTTACCTCTACACCCCTGGAGGTATCCATTCCCTTGACTGCCTTATGTCTAGCCAAACCTGGCACAGTATGAATGTTCAGTGAGGGGGGTATTATGTGGCGGGGGCCCGCTAATAAGATGTAAATTGATGGAAATGTATGTTACGTCGATGGGGAGGGGCAGAGAAAATTGGGAAACACAATCGCTGTTGAGAATCACATTTCCCTGTTTGCGCAGGATTTGCGCCTTTGCTGGCGATCCTACCCATGTCTAGTGTGGCCTCAAAACTACCCCCACAATTCTGATTCAGTCACCAAACCTTTATCCCAAGTGTTGGCAGAGGCAATGGTAGGAATAATTTAAGACTGTCCTGTAAGTGTGTTGTCTGCACATTAACCTCATTGGACCCATCTGTTTCCTACTGTTTAAATGCTTGTTCTCAAAACAAACCTCAATTCTTCCTTTCCCAACAGTGGAAAAAAGTTTATTGTGTATCTCCTCTGTAATGTTTCCACCGCTCCAGAATTGTCTTAAAATCCGCAGGAATTAAAGATTAATCTCCTGGACACGACTGTGGAAAAAGTCAAGAGAAAAATCACAGGGACATTGTTATTTTTTTCTTTGAATACTTGTGTCTATGAGTTACATAAGTATTGGAAATGAAACTGATTATCCAGGGCTTTGGAGACAGAAGGTTTTGTGATGAAACCTTTAGGAAGACATCCAACCTGACTTGACAATCCTATATTTCCTTTCATTCCATTTTTTATTAACCTCCTTTCAAAAAATGTCTGTAAAACTTGTAGTGTTCATGAGATATAGGAGCAGAATTAGGCCATTTGGCCCAGCACGTCTGCTCTGCCATTCGATCATGGCTGATCTCTTCCTGGCCATAACTCCACAGACCTGCCCATTGTTCATGACCCTTCAACCCATTACCAATTAAAAATCTGTCTAATTCCTCAAATTTACTTACTGTTCCAGCATCCACCGCACTTTGGTATAGCGAATTCCACAGGTTTACAACCCTGTTTTAAATTTGCTACCTCTTCTCCTAAGACTATGACCTCTCTATGGTTCTAGAATGCCCCACAAGAGGAAGCATCTGCTCCACGTCTACTTTATCCATATCTTTTATCAAGTGTCGAACTTTGTACTTTTCAGTATTATTGTAAAGTTGGTCACAATTGATTGATATTTATTGTCACATGTACAAAAGTACAGTGAAAAGTATTTTTCTGCAGCCAAGGGAACGTACACAGTACGTACATAGTAGACAAAAGAATAATTGACAGAGTACATTGGCAAATGGTACATAAACAAATAGTGATTGGTTACAGTGTGGAACAAGGGCCAAACAAGAGCAGCATAGGGCAACATGACTAGTGTTCTTACAGGGAACAGATCAATCCGAGGAAGAGTCGTTGAGGAGTCTAGTAGTTGTGGGAAAGAAGCTTTTTCTATGTCTGGATGTGTGGGTCTTCAGACTTCTGTATCTTCTGCCTGATGGAAGGGTCTGGAAGAGTCCATGATCAGGGACCAGATTGTTTTTGGCGTCGCCTCTAGTGGCCTACGCCAGCAGCTTCTTAAAATAAAAAGCCTCACCTTAGCGTCTGCTGTGGAAGCCTGTGTCCTCCACGAGAATGCAACCTGCCGTTTTGCCCGATTTCAGGCGTCCGAATTGGCACAGAGGGGGTCCCCAGCCGTCGAATCGGCAAGCCAGGCCGCCCACGACGCCGAACGCATCCAGGCCGTCGATTACTTCCCGACCCACGGCCCGGAATACAGCGGCCGCTTTTCGCGGTCTCCCGCGCTGGTGCGCGCCAAAAATAACGGCCACATCGAGGGACGCACTGCGCAGGCGCGCCCACCGCAAGATCGCACTGCGCAGTGGCGCAACGAACGCCGTGACGTCATGACGTGCGCCAATTGTGGAGCTGTACACTTAAAAGTGCAATGTCCTGCTAAAAACCGACAGTGCCTCAGATGTGGCAAGATGGGCCACTATGCTGCCCACTGTCGTTCGGCTCAACCCATGGATCCTGCACATCCCCGACAATCTCGCAGACAAGTCAGGACCGTCCAGCCCACGCATCAAGACTTCCAGTTAAGTGATGCAGATGACCAGGATGCCTTCCGCGTTTCCGTCATCGATGTCAACAAGGTCAATGCCATCAATCCAGCCGATGAGTGGTGTGCCACCCTGACGGTCAACCGATCGCGCGTCACCTTCCGTCTGGACACCGGCGCATCCGCCAACCTGATTGCATATTCTGCATTCCAGGCCATGAAGGTCAAACCACCCATCACGCCATCCCGGCTCAAGATGGTTGATTATAACGGGAACGTCATCCCGTCCATAGGATCTTGCCAGCTACAGATAACTCACAAGATGCACACGGCCACACTCCCCTTCGAAGTTGTCGGCTCATCAAAAGACTCGTTACTGGGCGCACAGGCGTGTAAGGTCCTTCACCTGGTACAGCACATTATGTCTCTCTCTCCAGATGAGATATCCGACTTCCCGGATGCTGAGTTCCACGCAAATCTCCATTCCCTCCTTGCTCACAACCAGGAGGTTTTTGAAGGCATGGGGACATTGCCATACACGTACAAGATTCGACTCAAACCGGACGCCATCCCTGTCGTTCACGCACCTCGCAGGGTTCCTGCGCCACTCAAAGACCGCCTCAAGTTGCAGCTGCAGGATCTTCAGGACCAAGGGGTCCTATCCAGGGTCACGGAGCCCACGCCATGGGTCAGCTCCATGGTCTGTGTAAAGAAGCCCTCTGGCGAGCTCCGCATATGTATAGATCCTAAAGATCTGAATAACAACATCATGAGGGAACACTATCCCATCCCGAAACGAGAGGGCCTCACCAGCGAGATGGCGCAAGCCAAAATATTTACCAAATTGGATGCGTCCAAAGGATTTTGGCAGATCCAATTGGACCCGGCCAGCCGAAGGCTATGCACGTTCAACACCCCTTTTGGCAGATTCTGCTACAACCGGATGCCATTCGGCATCATTTCAGCATCTGAAGTCTTCCACCGCATTATGGAGCAGATGATGGAAGGCATCGAAGGGGTACGTGTATATGTGGACGATATCATCATTTGGTCCACCACTCCGCAGGAACACATGCATCGTCTACGACGTGTCTTCACCCGCATACGACAAAATGGCCTGCGTCTCAACCGCGCCAAGTCTGCCTTCGGCCAGATGGAGCTGAAATTCCTCGGGGACCACATCTCACGATCAGGGGTCCGTCCCGATGCAGACAAAGTTAGCGCCATCAATGCCATGCCACGGCCGGCTGACAAGAAGGCTGTCCTAAGATTCCTGGGCATGGTCAACTTCCTTGGGAAGTTCATTCCCAACCTGGCTTCTCGTACAACGAATATGCGCCATCTCGTAAAAAAAATCAACAGAATTCCACTGGCAGCAATCGCATCAGCTGGAATGGGAGGAGCTCAAGCACAAACTGGTCATGGCACCAGTGCTGGCGTTCTTTGACACGACTCGCCCTACAAAGATCTCAACAGACGCCAGCCAATCTGGTATTGGAGCGGTACTCCTGCAAAAAGACAGCACGTCGTCATGGGCCCCGGTTGCATATACCTCACGAGCCTTGACCCCTACCGAACAGCGCTACGCGCAAATAGAAAAAGAATGCCTGGGCTTGTTAACTGGACTGGACAAG
Organism: Scyliorhinus torazame; assembly: GCF_047496885.1. Lineage (NCBI taxonomy): Eukaryota > Metazoa > Chordata > Chondrichthyes > Carcharhiniformes > Scyliorhinidae > Scyliorhinus > Scyliorhinus torazame. The sequence continues at coordinate 137,623,381 of NC_092723.1, forward strand.
TTCCACGACTACGTGTATGGCCTGCCACGATTTACGGTTGAAACTGACCACCGCCCCCTGGTCAACATCATTAACAAAGACCTGAACGACATGACCCCTCGCCTTCAGCGCATCTTACTTAAACTCAGGAGGTATGATTTCGAACTGATCTATACTCCGGGGAAGGATCTCATCGTGGCGGACACGCTCTCCCGAGCAGTGAGCACACCACCAGATGCGGAGGGGTTCGTGCGTCAAATTGAGGCACACGTGACTCTGACAGCAGCAAATCTGCCAGCTGATGATCCAAGTCTGGCCCACATACGCGCAGAGACGGCGACTGACCCCCTTCTGCAGCGAGTGATGCGCCACATGACGGAAGGGTGGCTCAAAGGGCAGTGCCCCCAGTTTTATAATGTGCGAGATGACCTTACCAACATAGACGGGGTCCTTATGAAATTAGACAGGATCGTTATTCCGCACAGCATGCGCCAGATGATTCTTAATCAACTACACGAAGGCCACTTGGGCGTCGAAAAATGCAGACGAAGGGCCCGAGAGGCGGTATATTGGCCTGGTATTAATGAAGACATAGCCAACATGGTGCTCAATTGCACAACCTGTCAGAGGTTTCACAAACAACAATTTAAAGATCCATCTAGAAAACTCCTGCTTAATCTCTCATGCTGCTTTCTCCCAAGCCCCAAAGGGGTTGTTGCAGGACCGAGTTGCAGAATAAGTTTAAAGCGACAATTTCCGTACTTTGCGGATTTCCCAACATTGGACTGTCGACTATGAGGTCTCTACATTCACAAAGCACCCTACTGAATGACTCTTACACATTGTACTCTGTCATTTAGTCATCTGCATATATAAGTTTATTTTCCTCAAATGCAAGAATTGAAAACCTCACAATAACATGGTAGAGATTAAGACGGTTTTTGATCGAATAAATATGGGGAAAATGTTTCCACTGACAAGTGCATTGGTAACCCGAGGACACAGTTTAAAGATAATTGGCAAAAGAACCAGAGGCAAGATAAGAACGTCCATTGCAGCAATTTGTTTAAATCTGGAATGCACAGTTTGAAAGGGTGATGGAAGTAGATTCAATAATAACATTCAAAAGTGAATTGGATAAATGCTGGAACAAAAATGCATACGGGGCTATGGGGGAAGAGCATGGGAATGGGAGAAATTGGATAGCTCTTTCAGAGAACTGGCACATCAGCCTTGGATGAAGGGACCAATTGTATTAAGTAAATTTGCTGATGATACGAAGATAGGTAGGAAAGTAAGTTTTTACAATATAGATGGGTTAAGTGAAATAATGGGCAAAATTTTTTAAGATGGACTATAATGTGGAAAAAAAAGGGGTCGACATTGATTTAAAAAAAAAACATAGAAACATAGAAAATAGGTGCAGGAGTAGGCCATTCGGCCCTTCGAGCTTGCACCACCATTCCCCGAACAGGCACCGGAATGTGACGACCAGGGGCTTTTCACAGTAACTTGATTGAAACCTACTTGTGAAATAAGCAATTATTATAGGGCAGCACGGTAGCATTGTGGATAGCACAATTGCTTCACAGCTCCAGGGTCCCAGGTTCGATTCCTGCTTGGGTCACTGTCTGTGCGGAGTCTGCACATCCTCCCCATGTGTGCGTGGGTTTGCTCCGGTTTCCCCCCACAGTCCAAAGATGTGCAGGTTAGGTGGATTGGCCATGATAAATTGCCATTAGTGTCCAAAATTGCCCTTAGTGTTGGGTGGGGTTACTGGGTTATGGGGATAGGGTGAAGGTGTTGACCTTGGGTAGGGTGCTCTTTCCAAGAGCCGGTGCAGACTTTAAAAAAAAAAATTTAATTAAAGTTTTGCATAATAAATAGTAATAATCCTAACACAGCAAAATAGAGTGAACATTAACATAGTGCAAAAAGAGAATATATAACAGCAATTTAGCTGTCTTCCCCCCCCCCCCCCCCCACCCCCCCTCTCCCGGTCTATCTCTCCCTCTCATGCTTTGGCTACTCTCCCCTGTTTCTTGGCTACCTGGCTATTCTTCTGCTTGTTCGTTGGCCACAAACAGGTCTCGGAACAATTGGGTGAATGACTCCCACGTTCTGTGAAAGCCGTCGTATGACCCTCGGATGGCGAATTTGATTTTCTCCATTTGGAGAGATTCCGAGAGGTCGGACAGCCAGTCTGCAGCTTTGGGTGGTGCTGCTGACTGCCAGCCGGACAGGATTCTACGGCGGGCGATCAGGGAGGCAAAGGCAAGGGCGTCCGCCCTCCTCCCCAGAAATAGATCTGGCTGGTCTGAAACCCCGAAGACCGCCACTTTCGGGCATAGCTCCACCCTCACCCCCACCACCTTGGACATTGCCTCGAAGAAGGCTGTCCAGTACTCCACAAGTCTGGAGCAGGACCAGAACATGTGGGCGTGGTTGGCTGGGCCTCCTTGGCACCGCTCACATCTGTCCTCCACCTCCTGGAAGAACCTACTCATATGGGTTCTTGTTTAGTGGGCTCCATGTACCACTTTTAGTTGCATCAGGCTGAGCCTTGCGCACGTGGAGGTGGAGTCGACCCTATGCAGTGCTTCGCCCCAGAGTCCCCACCCTATTTCGATCCCCAGGTCCTCCTCCCACTTCATTCTTGTTGCGTCCAATACGGTGTCGGCCCCTTCTACCAGTCAGTCATACATGTCACTACAGTTTTCTTTATCTAGTATGCTTGGTCCAGTAACTCTTCCAGTAGTGTCTGTCATGGTGGTTGTGGGTATGTCCCTGTCTCCTTTCGTAGGAAGATTTTTAGTTGCAGGTACCTTAGCTCGTTCCCCCTGGCTAGCTGGAATTTCTCTGTCAGTTCGCCCAGTGTTGCGATCCTGCCGTCCGTGTATAGGTCCCTGACTGTCAGTGTCCTTCTGTCCTGTCCCCACCTTTTGAAGGTGGCGTCAGTCAGTGCTGGCGTGAACCTATGGTTGTTGCAGATGGGAGCTTTACCCGACATTCTGGTCAGGTCAAATTGTTGCCGTAGTTGGTTCCAGGACTGGAGGGTGGCTATTACCACCGGGCTGCTGGAGTGTTTTTTGTATGGGGATGGGAGTGCCACCGTGGCGAGGGCCCAGAGGGAGGTCCCCATGCAGGAGGCCTCTTCGCGCGCACCCACTCGGCTTCTGGCTCCTTGATCCATCCCCTTATTCGCTCGGCCGTCGCTGCCCAGTGGTAAAGTTGTAGGTTTGGGAGGGCAAGCCCCCCCCTGGATTTTGTTTTATGATAATCTATGATAATGATCATGGCTGATGATGCAAATTCTGTATCCCACTCCCACTTTCTCTCCATATTCCTTTCCCTTTAGCCGCAAGGGCCACATCTAGCTCCCTCTTGAATATATCCAACAAACTGGCCCCAACATCTTCTGTGGGAGAGAATTCCAAAACTTCACAACTCTCTGAAAGAAGAAGTTCAGAGAACAATTTAAGATAGAGTGCATGAGACAGATGTGAGTACAGTGTAGATTGTAGTTATAATGTTGCTTGCTTTAAGAATTGTGATTGAACTGTATAATAAGTAGTGTAATAAATTTAGCATTGTTTATTACTCTTGGCATTTTGTGGTCTCTGTGTACACTATGAAATCCACCCTGAGTACAGCAGCACGAAGAACACCACAAGCAGAAGTCCATCAGTGTTCATGATTCAGTGCAGGAAAAGGTTCAAAGACCTGGTGCGCTCCGGCAAGGTGAGTAGCTTGGCATATCTACGCAGAGGTGCAAGAGAAGGGTCACATCTGCATACTGCGACTAAGGTGCGACCCTGGTACATATTTCGGCATCAGAATTGAGGCTTGTGTATGTACACAGCTCCTGTAGGTGTGCAGAGAACACGTTGGAATGAGTACTGTGATGCATGGACACAATAAAGAATAATATTCCTCCCATGCCCATGGATTCATTGTTATTGATTTCTAGGCCCCTCAACTGCACAGTTTTGTGTAGCATGCAGCACACCACTACTATTCTTGATATCCTTGGTAGGGCGTACCTCAGGCCCCAACTAGAGTGACAGAGGCACCTGGAGCACATTTTTTAAATGACAATTTCCTGCTTGATTGTATTCCTTTTGACAACATTGTTGCTGTTATAGTCGTGCTCTGCCTCAGTGTTATGTGAAAGTACGTTGAAGAAATGGGTGTTTTTATAGAATAACTGTAGTGGGTGTACCTTTAAGAAATGGGTGTTTATTATTGCAGTGATGTCAGAGTGTGGGTGGAGCTGGGCTGTCTGTCAGCTTTTAGTTTCACTTTGAGAAAAGCTTGGGTGTGTCTGTTTTTTTGGTTTTTGTTTCAGTGTTGGAGCTGCAGTCAGCCACAGAAGCTGTAATGTTGTTCTCTCTGCCATGTAAAGACTATCTCTTGATCATTTGGTGAATTCAGAGTGATAACTGTTCTCAGTAGTGAATTTAAACTTGATGTACTTCTGTGAAAAGTTTTTTTAAAGTCTTATGGATGTTAAAAGGAAAGCTTAAGGATTACTTAGTGTTGTATTCTTTGGGGGTTGTATTTTAATTAATGGTTGCTAAGATGTTCACTGTTTTAAAAACGTTAACTTGAGTTCAGAAAATAAACATTGTTTTGCTTAAAAAAATACTTTTCCATTTCTGCTGTACCACACCTGTAGAGTGGGCCGTGTGTTCCCCATACCACAATCTAGTAAAAGTCGTGGGTCAGGTGAACTCCATGATACACTTTGGGGTTCTCTAAACCCTGGCCCATAATACCAGGTTCTTATGGGAAGGCCAGAAGCCAATCACAAACCTACACGGTGTGGCTGAAATAGCTGAAGGAGTTAGGAATTCCTTAGTATGTCGAGTCATGGCAGCTGCCAAGGGACCTTGCATACACTTCAAAGAAGACCTCGTTGTGGTCGTAAACTACCTGTACATTGAATGATTGGGAGGACGTTTGGTTGATGAAGGTGTCTACATAGTCAGTTGGAGCCTTTGTGGCAATATGGGTGCAGTCAGTTACACCAGCACCCGAGAGGTCAAGGCTCTTTGAATCTGAGACAGCAAATCCACAGGGAAACTAAAGTGAACTTCCACATGAGCCAACAAGGTATTAGTTACCACCTTAATACATATGTGTGCTGTTAACTGGGATGTACCAGACAGTTCCCCTGCTGAGCTCTGGAAAGAACCGGAGGCATAAAAACTGAGAGTTATGGTTACCTTGTATAGCCACTGGGGTCAATAGAATGTGACTTGAGTTGTTTCTGGACCATGCTACCTTTGTATTTCACCATCCGCAATGGTTCACCGTCATATTGAAGTACGACGTCCTAGGAATGTACACCCTTCCCATAGGGTAGCGCCTGGTTTTCCTGCCTCTCTTTTCTGATTCCGGTGGTGCTACCTCTTCCTCCTGACCGTCTACCCTCTCTCTGGGCTGCGCACATCGGCTGGCTCTGTGGCGTTAATGTGCACGAGTGCCATTCCCATCTTGTATCTTCCTTTGCACAAAGCACAATGCAACCTTCTCAAACAGAGGTTCTTCCAGGTACTTGGGTGTACATGTCAGTTGGGGCAAATAAAATGGCCCTGCAAGTCCAGCATATCCATCCTCCGGCACTCTTGGCTTAAAGTAAGAGAGCTCGAACTGGGTTTTTTGCCAATTACTCAATAATTAAAAGAAGTTTAAAGCTGATTCCACACGGGTACCTGATCTCTCCAAAGGGGATTCCCTGGCTATCCATGGAAATGCACAAAGTTCAAACCTACACCTACCAGGTCTTCTCTACACACATGGAGCGGGATTATCTCAGCCCGGAACCAGGCCGGAGAATCCTCGCGACCGGCACGGATTGCGCCACGCCGCCCCAATGCCGGCATGAGATTATCCGCAGAGTGGAGAATCGGCGCCATTGGCGCCGGCGTGGTTGGTGCGCCGCCGGCCGGGAGCCGTTCTACGCAGCCGGCCCACCGATTCTCAACCCGGGGTGGGCCGAGCGGCCGTCGGCACCGTCCACACCTGCTCTCAGCCAGCGGGAACTCGGCGTGCAAGGGTCCGGGGGGGGGGGGGGGCGGGGGGGCTGGCTGGCCTCTGATGTGGCCTCCGATGTGGCATGGTCCGCAATTGGGGCCCACCGATTGGCAGGCCAGCCTCTCTGGCTGGTGGACTCCTTTCTTCCGCGCAGGCCCCTCTAGTCCTGCGCTATGTTGTGTTGGGGCCGACGCGTTGAAGGAAGCCGCTGCGCATGCGCGCGCTGGTGGCGTGCCACTGCGCATGCACGGGCCCGTGACGTCCTGTTCACACCGGGATCAGCAGCTGGAGTGGCGTGAACCGCTCCAGTGACGTGCTGGCCCCCGAAAGGGGCCAGAATTGCTGATACCGAGGCCGTGTTGATGATGTCGAGAAATGCGACGGCGTTTCCGACGGCATCAACACTTAGCCTCCGGATCACAGAATCCCGCCCATGGTATTTTAAACACCTGAGGGACCAAAATCTGACGTGGGTGAAGACAGCTGCTGATCTATGCAGGCAGCTGCCTCCATGAAACACATACATAAAGGCCCGGATCCAGGCCTATTCCCACTCCTGTGCAAATAGTAGGTGCTGTGCTCGTAGGAGGGACTTCCAATTTCTGGCCGCATCAGCCATTTTCACTATAATGGAAGTTCTTCATTGTAGTAAAAATTCTGACAGTAGGAATTTATTTCATTTCATCTCCGCCTGGATCCTGAGATCTGCCCATGGTGGATACTGGGTGAGTTGGCATGGCGGTTAAGGGCTAAGGGTGGAGGGCATGATTTGGTACCAAGTTGGCATGGGGCTATAAAGGGCCATAGGGGTGGGTGGAAGGATATAACTTTGCATTGTGGGTATGAAGGACACTGGAAGGTGGGTGGATAGATATAGGGCGGTATGGAGTGTTTGATGTGCTGGGGAGGTGAGTGGGGGTGGCATGGATGGGGCATGGCGAGTATGGGGAGATGAAGAGGTGTAAGGAAAGAGCTATAGGGCTCTTTTTTTAAAACTGGGTTGCAGTGGGCGGGGGGGTGGTAGGAGTGGTAGGACCATTGATTTGAGCTTCAGTAAACACCCAGACAATAGGGCGTGTAAATTTTCAGCTGGTTTTATGTCCAGCATACCTATTCAAGGGAGGGCACTCCACCCATGGTCATTTGCATTTAATGACTTTCCAGAATCACGTTCGGACATTAATGAATTCTCATCTGCCCAGCAGTCGCAAAAAGTCACCTGACCTCAGCAGCCATCTTTGCAGCACACTGTCCACTTTTTAAAGGAAAAATCAATTTCTAAGATTCTACATTGAATAAAGTCTGTATTGTGAAAGTTAGGAATATGGGGCAGGATTCTCCATCCGTTCACAGCAGCGAGATTCTCCGGTCCCACTGCAGTTAATGGAAGATTTGGCTGAGTGCCAAATTCACCATCGTCACTGATAGCGGGGTGGACTCCCATCACAGAATCCCAACTGATGTGTTGGGTGCTCTGGATCCATGGAACACATACAGGCCACCAACACTTAAAATAGTGCAACACTATTTTATTAAGTTAGAAACCGTTGAACATACTTTCACTGTGGGTTAACACGATGTTAGATTAAACTAAAGACCTATGCCTGTCCTGACCATCTATGCACTCAGCACATGGTGAAGATCTGTGCTGTAAGCTGTGAGCTCTGTCCTTCTGAGAGGCTACATCCCGAATGAGCAGGAACTCTGATGCCTCCTGGCTTCATAGTGAGTGTGCTCTAACTGGTGATTGGCTGCGGTGTTCTGTGTGTTGATTGGTCTTGCTGTGTGTCCATCAGTGTGTGTCTGCACCATGATATACTGGTGTATATTATGACACCAACCATGATGTATATTTTACCAGGCATGATGGTTGAGCCAAATGATCCCCTTCTATGCTGTTAGATTCTCTGATTTGGAAAATTATTACCTTTAATCCACCTTGATATGACTGGGTGCACAGTTTTCCTCGGAGTCTAATGGCTAGATGTGGAACCTCCACCCCAGCAGGGGTTAAGCTCCTTCAGGAAAGAAAGGGGGACTATGTTTTTTTGAAAAGGAGAAAAGTGTGCTTCCAATAAATCAATTGCTCAAACACCAAAAATAACCACTTGGCAAAGAAAGTTACAAATATTTTCACCCCGTTCAGAAGTTGGGATGAAATGAAAAGTAAAGAATTGGATGACAAAGGAACTGATAGGAATTTAGCTGAACCGAGGACATTAGCATGGTAGCAGGGTGATACAGATACTTTGTTCAGCAAAGTGGAGACTAGCAGTCTAAGGACCTAGATCATAGCCGTATCCAATTGCTAAGTGGGGCTCTCTCAAAATCCAGTTGGTGTGCAGAAAAGGAGAGCAGAAGAAGTCTGTCTGTGTGAAACCCCTGTTATGGGCGAGGGTTTAGAGAACCCCAAAGTGTATCGTGGAGTTTACCTGACCCACAACTTTTAATAGATTGTGGTATGGGGAGCACACGGCCCACTCTACAGGTGTGGTACAGCAGAAGTGGAAAAGTGTTTTGCTTTAAAAAAATAATGTTTATTCTATGAACTCAAGTTAACCTTTTTAAAAGCACCCATTAATTCAAATACAACCCCCAAAGACTACAACACTAAGTAATCCTTTAAGCTTTCCTTTTAACAGCCATACGATTTAAAAACAAAACCTTTAACAGAAGCGCATCAGGATAAAGTCACTACTGCGAGCAGTTATTAGTTTTAAATCACCAAAGGATCGATTTACAGTTTTTAGATTACAGAGAGAAAGACTAATACACCTTCTGGCAGTGACTGCAGCTATCCAGCTCTGAAAACAAAACTAAAACACACCCTGCAGCAAACAGCCTAAAACAAAAGTAAAATGCTGACAGGCAGCCCAGCTCCACCCACACTCTGACATCACTGATAAACACCCATTTCTTAAAGGTACATTTCTTAAATACCTATTTTTTTAAAGGTACTCTCACATGACACCCCATAAGTTCTACCCTAAACTAAAATAAAGGTTGCCAAAGGAAAGCTGCAGATACTGTGGTAATTATTTGCTGGATTTGGCTCATGGGTGTTGTTTTGGGAAGATGTATTCTCGGAGTTTAGGAAAGTAGATAGATTTGGGTGGGGGTGGTAATTTAAGTATACTGCCTGGGTAACCATTATTGTAGTTAATTGTAAATGAGGTTCGTTACTGTCACTTTTCTTGTGTATTTTAAAGTTTCATAAACCTTTTGTTATTTGAATAATTTGCAACAAGACGGACCCCTTCCCCCACCAGGTTTCATCTGTTTCCTCACATCTTTTCCAAATTATAAAAATAAACAGTTAAGAACAAGCATTCCAAGTTTCCCTTCTGGGATTTGACATGCCTTCATATTGAGTATCTGCAGGGTTCATAGCACCCAAAATTGCTGAGGAGTTCTCACCATGTTCTAAGTTTATTGGTAGACAGGAGGAATCTGTAAAAGGCTTGTTTATGCTACTTCCTGTCATTTTGGGCGGGTTTGGCGGGGTTTTTCACATCGGCCGCATTGGTGAGATCGCAGCCTGTATTTAACCGCATCCCAAAAATGGGTCCCCATGAAAATCTCGACATGCCTCACTCCATCACCATCTGATTTGTCCGACTTGCTCCTCAGCTGCTCGCTGCTCTCATGGGGGAGCTGCTTTTAAATGCCCCCCCCCCCACCACTGACTCCCACTCAACACACAAGCGTGCAGACCTGCTCCTCGCTTTGGCGATGCCAATCTGACCAGGCATCTTGACAATGTTGATGACAGACAGTGCACCCTGTTCCCCTGAAGGTCTCAGAGAACCAGCAGCAGGGTCAGCAATGCTAACTGGGAGGCAGTGGCAGCTGCAGTGAGTGCGGGCAGCATGACCAGGAGGGCTGTCGTTCAATGTAGGAAGAAAATGAATGACCTCCAACGAGCTGCAAGGGTAAGTTACCACCTCTCTCCTGGCATCAGTTCTGCCCATTCATTTCCAAACCCCCTCCTCACTTCCCAATCAACTAGCTACACCTCGCACCCTCCCAACATCTGATCTTCAATCTTGTTCCTCAGAACCCCCTGGCACCCATCAGCATATGTCTAGGTGTGGTGCTCGCACATGTCTAGGTGTGGTGCCCAAACATGCCACCTGCAAAAGATCCCCCCAACCCAAGGAGAGAGCAGTGACCGAGAGCGAGGTCGGCCTGCCGCAGAGAAGTGAGGATCCACTGTTCCTTCACCCAGATGACCTGTGCCAAGTGAGTTGTTGATGTCTCACAAAAATATCCTTCCCTCTCACTGAACACATGCGCATTGTCTTGCAGGATCGCCATCTGATGAGGCCAGGCCATCTCGAGTTGCACCCCCCAATGCCCGGTCACCCAAGAGAAAATCTTGGAGGAGAGCTCCGAGGAGCACACTGGCGATCTGCCACAGCTATCACCCACACCTTCCAGTGCAAAGACACACACCTCCGTGGTGACATTAGTGGGCAGGCTTCAAGGGTACTATCTGGTAAGCACCGCACAGTTGCTGATGCACATAAGGAGGATACAGGAACATCCAAGGGAATCGGCAGTCAGAGGTCTGCTGGATCATAGGACTCAGCAGGGTCCCAGCTAGATGTCGAGCCTCTGAACAAGGTTCTCCCAGAGTTGATGCAGATAATAAGCCTGGGCCATAATATTCAGGAGGGGATGTCGTTACAGCGACTGCAAGGCCGACTGGAGGAGTCCCAAAGCCTTCAGGCACAGGAGATGGTGCCAGCAATGTGTGTCATGCCGACCAACACTGCTAGGATGCCGACCACCGTGGGAAACCTGGAGCACAAGGTCATTGTCTTGTGTGGTGCTGTCCAAGGCATGGGGCAGTCTGTGACGACTATGGCTGAGGGCCTTGATGTCATTACCCAGTCAATGAGAAACACATCGAAGTTGCAGGTGGACATTGCCGAGGCACTCCAGATCATGGCTCAGTCACTGAGGGCCATCGCTGAGAGCGCGACACCATGGTGCAGGCAATGGGGAGCCTCCAGGACTGGCAGAACCAGATTACTCTGAGGCTTCTGGAGCTCACTCCAGCTGCCCCTCCATCCCATGGAGTCACCCAGGACCCTACGGGCACCCTCTGGGAGGAGTAGCACTGGAGCCCAACCGGGAACTACCACCAAGGAGACTACGGTGGTGTCCAGTTCTTATGGATTTCTCCCCACCCTCCTCCCTCCTGACACTGGAGCATCTCAAGGACAGCAGGCAGAACAGATGGCACGGCGGTGCCAGTGACACCAGTAAGTCAGCTGGCACCTCCAGCTCCAGGCTCTCCAGAAGACATCCACCAATGGAATCAAAGTCCACGGGGTGCTGAAAGCAGAAGGCTGCCTCGATCTCTTATGTGCATCCTAGGGACACATCTAGACACAGCACGAGACCATGGAAGATCAAGAAGTGTGGGGAGCACCGAGTGGGCACTGGTGAGGTCACTGTGGTTAGGGGGAATTGAAATCGGTCACATTAAAATGTTCACTATTAAAACTTGGTCACACCTGATAGATGTAAAGTCTCTGCACGTCCCCCCCACCCCGGCTACGGGGTTCGAGGTTATGCTCTCGATGCAGGCTCCGTCATAAGGATGGGTGTGATTACACCGTCAGCAAAAAGACAGGAGTCAGGCTTTAGCAAGACCGCCAGAGCTTTCTTCACAGCGAGTAATCATCACTCTCCTGCCTTGAATAGTGATGGGGGGGGGGGTGTTAAGCTGGTGGACGCAGCCATGTCCAGGGAGAAGCTGGAGATGATGAGGGCCTCCCTGGTTCTCCTGGCATGGCAGACCCTCGCTGCAGCATGTCCTCCATCCTCCGGCTCCTCTTGTTGGTCACCCCCCTGTCTGCCTCCTCCAGCATGTCGCCCAGATGCTGTGCCAGATCGTGGAGGGCACAGCAGACCACCAAAAAGGGAGAGACCCTCTGGAAGGTGTACAGCAGGGCACAGCCCTAATGGTCCAGGCATCTGAACTGCATTTTGAGCAGCCTGATACACTACTCAATGTCAACACGGGTGGCAAGTGGGCCTTATTGTATTGGGTCTCCATCACGGTCTCAGGCCTCTGCATCGGCATCATCAGCCATATCTTCAGAGGGTATACCTTGTCCCCCCAGAGGCAACCTGTCATCCTGGGGTTGTCCTCTAAGACACCGGGGATTTCTGAATGCCCCAGGATGTAGCTGTCATGCATGCTCACAGGGTAGTATAATTCTGAGGCGGTGGTCGTACACTATCTGAACATTCAGGCTGTGGAAACCTTCCTGTTCATAATGGGCACTCCCTAATGCCCCGGTGCTTGCAGGGTAACATGCATGCCATCGATCGAAGCCCGGGGATCTTGGTGGGCCTGGTCCAGGTTGAGGATGATATAGTCTGATGCCCGGGCATACAGAGCATCCGTCACCTCCCAGATGTATCTGTGGGCTGAAGACTGCGAGATGCCACACAGGTCCCTGTTCAAGCCCTGGGATGACCTGGTGGCATAGACGTTTAGTGCTGTACTGACTATCACGGCCTCCGGGAACAGGTGTCATCCTCCTCCTTGGAATGCCATATCAGTGAGGACATTGCGCAGGTGCTGCACTGTCTCCCTGCTGAGACAAAGTCTTATGCCGGAAATGCTGTCCATCAGCTCATGGAAAGACCAGCAATGCCTATACACCTTGGACTGTTGCTGGCCTCCCCTTCTGGCCCCCTCCTCTGCCTGATGGGTGGCCAGGTCTTCATGGTGTGGGGCAGCCCCCTGCAGATGTGGTCCCGCCTTCTCTCGAGTGCCATCCAGCAAACAGTTGTGCTGGCAAACCGTGCGCTGCGCACTTGCCCCCAGCCACATCAGGAGCCCCTAGACCCCAGACCTCTGCTGGGAATATTAGGGAGTCCTCAGTGGTAAAGTCCTGAACTTTAGTATTTGATTGTTGGCAGCTGCCTCTATGGTGCTGACGCTCCTAGAATCCAGATACACTGTTCAGGCATCCAAGGTTGCTGAACATACAATGCACTAATCATCCTCTGAGACATGGTCTTCAAGGAAGCACTTGAGAGTTCAGAAGTGTGAAGTCCTCATTTGAAATACCCTTCACCTGTGAAACTGGTGGCTGCTCACAGTCAAAGGGGGTGGAATTGACTTTCAGGAGAGAGGATGAACATCGAGCTTTGGTGGTTGAGAGCTGAATAAGAAATTTTTGTCTCTATCTTTGGGCCCAAGCTCTGTTCCTATCAACATCTGGTTCAAAATGGCTGATGCTCGATGTAAATTCTCAAGTCTGATCATCCCCCTGTTTTTGTGGAGTCTGAACTGGATGAGGTGAAAATGTGGGACTGAGTTACTTCATTCTTCAAGAGAAAGCAAGGTATGGCTTTATTACGGTCAGGAAGAAGTAAGATTGTAAGTATTTTTGGAGTTGGATTTAGAATACCAATGGTGGATTAACTCTTCTACTAAAATTTATGGATAGTATTTACATTTTAGAGATAAAATGCTAAAATCCGTGTTTGTTCGGGGTGGTCAGAGTTGACCGGTCTGGGGCCCAGTTTGTGTTGACGTAGTTGCTGTTGAGTGGGCTCTCACCTTTCTGGTAACTCAGCCTTGAATACACACACTACCCAGTCTTCGTTCCTCAATGGGAAAGTGAATTCCAAACACTAATGATCCCGGGAAAAGAAATCCCCCCTCATTTGTGTTAAATGGGAGACCCTATATTTTTTAATTATCCCCTCTAGTTCTAGATTCCCTCATGCGAGGAAACATCCTCTCAGTATCCACCCTATGTTTCCATAGGATCACCTCTCATTCTCCTAACCTCCAGCGAGTATTAGGCACAACTTGCTCAATCTTTCCTCCTTAGCCATGCCCTTAATCTCTCCTTCAATGTCAGCAAAACCAAAGAGCTGGTCATTGACTTTAGGAAGCAAAGCACTGTACACACCCCTGTCTGCATCAACGGAGCCGAGGTGGAGATGGTTGACAGCTTCAAATTCCTCGGTGTGCACACCACCAAAAATCTGTCCTGGTCCACCCACATCGACGCTACGACCAAGAAAGCACAACAGCGCCTATACTTCCTGAGGAGACTAAAGAAATTTGTCATGTCCACTTTGATTCTTACCAACTTTTACAGGTGCACCATAGAAAGCATCCTATCTGGCTGCATCACAGCCTGGTATGGCAACTGCTTGGCCCAAGACCGCAAGAAACTTCAGAGACTCGTGAACACAGCCCAGTCCATCACACAAACCTGCCTCCCATCCATTGACTCTATCTCCACCTCCTGCTGCCTTGGGAAAGTAGGCAGCATAATCAAAGACCCCTTCCACCCGCTTTACTCACTCTTCCAACTTCTTCCATCGGGCAGGAGATACAAAAGTCTGAGAACATGCAGTAACAGATTAAAAAACAGCGTCTTCCCCGCTGTTGCCAGACTCCTAAACGACCCTCTCAGGGACTGATGGACTTATGGACTGATCTGATCTCTTCACACGTCTTCTCTACTGAGTAGTACTACACTCCTGTGTGCTTCACCCGATGACTGTGTCTATGTATTTACATTGTGTATTTTATGTTTGCCCTATTATGTATTTTCTTTTCATGTATGGAATGATACTTTTCACTGTACCTCGGTACACGTGACAGTAAACCAATCCAATCTTATCCCAGGAATGAGCCTAGTGAACCTTCTCTGAACTGTTTTTAATTAAAGAATGCAAAGTACACATAGTACTCTAGGTGTGGCCTCACCAGTGCCCTGTTCAGTTGGGACACAAATTCCCTATTTTTTATACTCCATCTTCCTTGCAAGAAAGCACAACATTATGTTTGCCTTCCTTACTGCTTGCTTTATCTGTATACTCAGTTTTTGTGATTTATGTATAAGGTCACCCAGGTCTCTCTGTGCCACAGCATTATTCAGTCTCTTTTTCCATTTGAATAATATTCTGCTATTTTATTCTTCCTGCCAAAGTGGACAACTTCACATTTTCCCACATTATATTTCATCTGCCAATTATTTCCCTACTCACTTAGCCTATCCATATCCTTTTGCGGACTCTATGTACCCTCCTCATAATTTGCTTTCCTACTATCTTCATATAATCATCAAATTTGGCTCCATACAGTCGGTCCTTTCATCCAAGTTATTAATATAGATTGCAAATAGTTGAGGCGCCAGACTAGTTGCAGTTTGCCATTGTGAAAATTACCCATTTATCCCAACTCTCTTTTTTTCCTGTTAGTTAGCCAGTCTGCTATCCATGATAATACATCACCCCAACACCATCAGGTCTTATCTTATGCAGTAATCTTTGGCACTTTATTGAATGCTTTTTGTAAAGATAAATATACTAAATCTACTGATTCTTCTTTATCTACCCTGCTTGTTACATCATCAAAAAACTCTGATAAATTTGTCAAACATGATTCCCCTTTCATAAACAATGTTGACCTTTGCCTGATTGCACTATAATTTTCTAAATGTCCTTCTACCATCATTTTAATAATAGATTCTAGCATTTTCCCAATGACAGATGTGGAAGGAGAGAAAGGGTTTGATGGTTGAAACACTCCTTTTTCATTCTAAACTTTTTTGCACTGAGTAATAAGCTAGAGATTAGGGTGCATTACTAAAATTCTCAATGCTGTGTCAGATTACAAGTCTCTGATTGTCTTGAATTCTCTGAGCAAATGTGAAACAAAGGCAGTGAATCAAGATGAGGACACAATTCTACATGTAGCGGGACTAATAAAAATAAAACAATTATTCGGGTCAGTTTTCTGAGTTCATGCAGTTGGGGAAGCCTTGGGAAATTATGAGCAGCTGCTTGAGGTTCTCTATCTTAATGCATTAAAAAAATGTGATATGCTCATGAATACCGAACTCTAGTGGTTCAGTCCTCTAGTGTGCTGTGCCATTTAAAACTTAGGATTTTTTCCCACTTCTTCAAACAGTTGGTAGATACACTACCTCCCTAATGAACATCACAGAAGCATAATTGAATCTGTCAGTGTTGGTTGACTTACTGTAGTCTTAGCAATACCTGGCTACTGTGAGGTTGTTTCTTTACAACCAAGAACTAGTCTGAAAAAATAATGAGAAACATTTGAAAGTTCCCAGTAACCCTCCCAATGTTTGCTAGACTTTTTATTTATAAACCTGTGCATCAAGACTCTATTGAGTGGCACATTTGAATGAACCATTGTGTTAAG
Organism: Scyliorhinus torazame; assembly: GCF_047496885.1. Taxonomy (NCBI): domain Eukaryota; kingdom Metazoa; phylum Chordata; class Chondrichthyes; order Carcharhiniformes; family Scyliorhinidae; genus Scyliorhinus; species Scyliorhinus torazame. The sequence continues at coordinate 137,639,621 of NC_092723.1, forward strand.
TGCACTTATGCTGACCATTCTGCCTTTTTTCAATCAGAAAATGATTGCTTGTTGAATATGCAATGCAAGGGGATTTTTAGAGGTTTGAATGGCTGTAGGCAGGATGGCTGATGGGAATCTTGAGGAATGTAACCACCAGTTAAATGTCAGATCTACAGGGAAAGCCTTTACATTGAAGTAACAATTCTCCAGGTATCTGTGGTTATGTAAATGCATGTAGTCACAGACTACTCAGTTTCACACACATGCACACGTACCAGTCGACTCACATGCTTGCAGAAGTACTTTGTTATGGGCAAGGGTTTAGAGAACACCAAAGTATGTCATGGAGTTCACCTGACCCACAACCTTTAATAGATTTTGGTTATGGGGAGCATAGGGGCCCACTTTACAGGTGTGATGCAACAGAGATCTAAAGTATTTTTAAAACAAAACAATGTTTATTCTATGAATCCAGTTAATATTTTATGAACCAACAGTAAACATCTTACCAACTACCAACACTGATAACCCACCAAAAAGATTCAATACTCTATAGGTAACCCTTAATAACTTTCCGAACAACATCCATAAGCCCAAACACTTTTTTAACAGAGACAGTAGATTTGAATTCACGACAGAGAACAGTTATCACTTTTAAATTATCAAGTTATCTAAACACCTTGTTTAACAGAGACCAGTATACATCTGCTTGGTTTGAATGCAGCTCTCCAACTGAAAGCGAAACTAACACAGAGCCAAAAAGAGCTTCCAGGTCAAAACGAAAGTAAAAAGCAGAATCACATTCCAGCTCCACCCACACAATGACATCACTGCAGCCATTTGATAAAACACACTTTTCTTAAAAGGACTCTCGCATGACAACTTGTTCACATACATAGACATACCTACAGTTAGGTACATTACAAAATCACCTTTTCTGTGCAGCCCCTTTGAGATCCAAATCTCAAGGTACAGCAGCTGAACAGGGAATCAAACTAACCTCTGGACCACTGTCCTTTTGCTTTTTCCTTCACCTGTGCACTGTGACTCACTTGTGCTAACCCTTGAGCTCCCCACCTCCATGTTATGAGGTTGGTGGCAGTGAGGTTGGTTATGTTATGTGTTCTTGTCTAGCAATGAATCTACAGAACTGCTGGTGACTTAGCCAGAACTAAGATTTATTAATGCACACGTGGTAAGGTAACAAGCAGATCCAGACCAAGTTATCATTGAGTTACATTGGACTCTCCTGGAATAACCCTTATACACGACTGCCCTCACGTACGCCTTACAACCTTCTGCTGGTAGCCAGAAGTCACCTGACTTATATCGGATGCCACCTGCCTGTGGGAGGTCACCCTGCTGAGTACATGGCCACCTGCTGGTGGGAGGTCATACTGCTGAGTATAATCCACAGGCATATTACCACATCGCCCTTCCTCAGGAGACATTGATGTTTATATACAGACATGATTACTCTCTTTATGTGCTGGCCTTGGAAAGGGTCCAGAGGAGGTTCACAAGAATGAACATAATATAGCATTATATCAGCAACATGACATTGAACAACACAAAATACCAGTGACACAGCAACAAATAAAATGCAATAGAGCATCAAGCCAGCACAATATAAAACACATGACATAATAAAATGTAACATTATGTAACTACATACAAAAATGGACCACAAACACATCAACTAATACCACAATAAAATGACTAGAATATAACAGAATAAAATATTAAAACCTCACCATATGACACTAGAATACTAGACCAGGGATGTACTTCTGAGGCTGCATAAGGCTCTGGATCAGACCCCATTTGGAGTATCGTGAGCAGTTTTGGGCCCCATATCTAAGGAAGGACGTGCTGACCTTGGAAAGGGCCCAGAGGAGGTTCACAAGAATGATCCCTGGAATGAAGAACTTGTCGTATGAGGAACGTTTGAGGACTCTGGGTCTGTACTCGTTGGAGTTTAGAAGGATATGGGGGGGATCTTATTGAAACTTACAGGATACTGCGAGACCTGGATAGAGTGGACGTGGAGAGGATGTTTCCACTTGTAGGAAAAACTAGAACCAGAGGACACCATCTCAGACTAAAGGGACGATCCTTTTAAACCGAGATGGGGAACAATTTCTTCAACCAGAGGGTGGTGAATCTGTGGAACTCTGCAGTAGAAGGCTGTGGAGGCCAATTCGCTGAGTGTCTGAAAGACAGATATAGATAGGTTCTTGATTAATAAGGGGATCAGGGGTTATGGGGAGAAAGCAGGAAAACAGGGATGAGAAAATATCAGCCATGATTGAATGGCGGAGCAGACTCGATGGGCCGAGTGGCCTAATTCTGCTCCTATGTCTTATGGTCTTTACTTTATACATTTGTGATAAGCATAAACAATATAAACAGATTTAACTAGGGTCTCCATAGACATGATATGTCTGGTCAGAGTCCATCACTTTCGCCTCCCTTATGGGATCACTCCGTGATCATTTGGGCTGTTGCCAGCCTTTCCAAAGACCAGTTTGCACGCCGATCTCTTGCTTCATTTCCTTTGAAAATTATGCCTTTTGGAGGGATGCCTCCTTAATGGTCAGCCGTGTGTCACCACCTTTTTTTGTTTCTTGCCATGAGGCTGTTTGCCACTTCATTGTAAGTTTTCTGTCTCTGGCTTGTCACTCATAATATCAAGTTCTTCTCGTTTGTTTGTGTTAGTGGGATGAGCGAGCTCTCCCACTCTTCTCCTCTTCCGCCTTTTTGCTTTAACGATTATTTTGCAAATTCTTTTCTTTTTATGTTTGGGTTTGGTAACCCCTATTTCAGTGCTGGTCTGCACCCTGTGCATAGAATTATGCGGATCCTCAGCTGGGACCTGAGGCGCCAGCGTGTCTCCATGTATTTGTGTGGCCACGCCCAATTCTGCACCCTCCTCTGCAGGCTGGAGCGCCTCGCTCTATGGTGACTGGATGGAAGTCACATCGACGACAGCAGGTCTGTCCCTTCTTGGCTTGTTGGAGTAATGATCAATGGCTCATCATCACTAGAAATGATGATGCAAACACTCTCTGGCCCTGATGATTCAGGCGTTGGGTCACCATGGTCTTGATTGACTATTTACGTGAGCAGCCGAGCTGCATAGTGAGATAGTCATCAGCTCCTCCATCTCATCTTCCGGTGGAGTCACCTCGAGGATCAGGGAGTCGACTATCGAAACCACTTCTGAGGCCTGAAACGATTCACCCAGTGCCTCTGGAGCAAACTTCTCTAAGATTGGTACGATGTTGTCTGTTACTAGCTTGTTCAAAAGCTGTTCCTCTGAGGTAACAGCCACTGTGATCTCGCTTTTTATTTTAGAGTGCGCCATCTTAGAGCTCTCGCCCTTCTCCGTGTCCAGCATGGTTTGGGCATCCCTTGTGACCACCTCATCATTCCCATTATTGCTCCTGCAAAATAGATTTACGAACATTTCATATTCGTCTTCGTCTGGCTCACCTTCCATGTCTTTCATATGCGCATCATCTTCAAAGTCATCATATGTCTTTGTAGTATTCATCATCTGATTCAGCATCGTCTGCAATGATTTCTCCTGTAAAATACAACATCACAGACGGTATTCTGTGTTCGTGCAGAAGGCAACCAATTTCAAAGAGGTTTGCTGCCGAACATTTACTTAACATTACACGCTGGGGAACTTCAGGAGGACCTAATAAATTAAAGAATGAGTAATTTAGTACAGTTTTCATAACTGTTCTGCAAGTACTTCGACGTTTGTGCTTCGCCTTGGCTTTAATTGTTTTCAGCATGACATTTTTTCCTTTCTTCCAGTCAAACTTGCAGCCTGTGCACCCCATTATTTCCAGTTTGTCAAAGAATGAAGATTCAGGCTTGTCAGGCTGCAATTCCAACTGGTATATTTTCGTTATTACCTCATTTGTAAAGCACTCATTAAGCTCGAACTTAAACTCCAGAGTGAGGCTCCTCGGCTTTTCATGCTCTGAACATTTAACATTCACGTCTTGTAGATATTTTAATATGGGCTCATCGTGCTTCTGTATCATGCCACTAAGTACATACACCTTCTTGAAGACTGTTAACCAGAAATCTGGAATGCTCTTTGGCTCTTCCTTTTCTTCTTCTGATTCGTTGTCTTCTGCCTGAATTTCTGCTGAATCATCATCGAATAACTGCACTATTATATCTCGCTGGGATCTGTTGAACTCGCTAGCCACCCATCGCCTTGAATGTACAGTCATTCAACTAAGTTCAGGGATTCACATGCATCCACTCCTATGATGGACTTGATTTTTCATGCCCATTATATCAAACGGTAACATGTATGTCGTGTCTTCTATGCAAAGCTCAAGTTCACATTCACCGATCATCTCCATCTTTTTCGTGCCGTGGTGTATCGGCAGTCGTGGCCGATCAAAGTCTTTCAGCTGCACGTCCAGCCTGTGCAAAGCGGACCAACTGATGAGGTTGGCTCTCGTTCGATGTCGAGATTGTAATGAGTCATTCAATAACACCATTGTTTTCCATCTAGTTTTGATGACTTCAGGTTTGTCCTTAGTAAGGTTGTTATTTTTTGAGATTATCGCTCCATCTTTATCGGTCGGACTGTTCAGGTCCTTGGTTGTGATGAGATCGATGAAAAACTGTTCGTCCAGAGAAATCTCATCCACCGTGTCGATTGATCTGATTTGATCCACTGTAGGACGTGCAAAACACTGTCTTACAAAATGACCAACATGGCCGCACATGGAACAAACTTTTCCAAAGGCTGGGCATTGTGGTGGGCCATGTCGATTGCCACATTTCTGGTACAAGATGGCGGCTCGCTCGGCCGCTTAAAATGTCCGCCCGCACTGAGACCACGTTTCTTTATGACGTGCTAATGGCGCTGGCGTCTTCCTCTATGTTAGCGCCAAAATGCTTTGAGCTGAGTGTGCTGATTTGATGTGCAGCCAACTCACTCACATGGCAAATCTTTATTGCTTGTTCCAATACCAAATCTTCTTCCCGCAGCAACCTCTCACGTAGCCTATCATTTGATATACCAAACACAAATTGGTCGCAGATCATAGACGATTTCGGGCTACTGAAATTACAGGATTGGGCTTCAACCTCAAGTCAGTGACAAAACTGTTCAAAGATTTGCCTGGTTTCTGGGTACACACGTGGAATATGTATCTCTCAAGTGTCTCATTCTTTTTGGGGTAGCAATGTCGATCAAAGTACCAAATTACTTCATTGTATCTGTTGGTGTCCTCCTCATTGTCAAAAGCAAAAGTATTATATATTTCAATTACTTGCGGACCCGCCACCGTGAGCAGCAATGCAATTCGTCTTTCGTCAGGCTGTGCCTGCAGGCCAAGAGGCAAAACATAGAGCTTAAACTGCTGCTTGAAGACATGCAGGTTTCCGTCTGCATTAGCTGATACTTTAAGCTGGTGGGGTGGCTTCAAAACGTCCATCTCAAACTTTGGTATCTGCTACTGCGCTGAGTCACCAAAGGGCGCAGTTCACCAGTTAGGTTCAACTTTGTCTCTTCCGACGTTACCCTCAAACCTTCACTCTGGTACCATGTTGTGCTCTGTGTTCTTGTCTAGCAATGAATCTACAGAACTGCTGGTGACTTAGCCAGAAGTAGGATTTATTAATGCACACGTGCTAAGGTAATGAGCAGTTACAGAACAAGTTATCATAGAGTTACATTAGACTCGCCTGGAACTACCCTTATGCACGACTGTCCTCATGTATATCCTACAACCTTCTGCTGGTAGCCGGAAGTCACCTGACTTATATCGGACACCACCTGCTAGTGGGAGGTCACCCTGCTGAGTACATGGCCACTGGCTGGTGGGAGGTCACACTGCTGAGTACATGTAATATTATCTACAGGCATATCATCACAATGCTGCTGAGGTTCCACTCGGGAAAGGTGCCCAGGCAGGGCTGGAAATACATTGTTGTATCTGTCCAATTCAGATGCTTCAACCAGCTCTTCAATTAAAGTTTACACCGGTGTCTTTATTTCTGAGTAGAACAAAGTAGGACACAGATATAATGCAACACTCTTTATTAAATATAGTTAACCCATAAATTACCCCATATACATACAAGAAACACCCAGGATTTGACTATGCTACCCGCAGTGATTTGGTAAGCTGCAGATCCGATCCCTGAGTTCCTCTGGTTCCTCTTTGTAAAGGTGATTCTCACTGGCTTGCTTGCTTGCTTCCTTCCTTCTGGTCTGGTCAAAGTCACCTCACACACCAAGCTTCGAGTCTTTGCTTCGAGTCTTTGCTTCGAGTCTTTGCTTCGAGTCTTTGCTTCCAGTCCTTTGCTTCCAGTCTTTTGCTTCCAGACTTTTGCTTCCAGTCTTTTGCTTCCAGTCTTTTGCTTCCAGACTTTTGCTTCCAGTCTTTTGCTTCCAGTCTTTTGCTCCCTAGATGTCTGGAATGCCTATTTCTATCCCCCGGTCGCCACCCACCTCCTTTCTCCACCTGCCCTTCGCCTTCGGCTAATGGAGTCTCAGGAGGCAGGTGTTGCTAACTTTTCGGTTGGTTCAATTGGCTCTGTTTTATTACCTTTGCTCTCGAGTCACCAGGTATCTTTATGATACCACCACGAGGTTCAAGTCCAAGTAATGATCAATAACTCAATACACCGATTAGTAAGATTCAAATCAAAGCACATTTATTATACACGGTAATCGCTACTCATGCACAAATTCTACGTCTAAGCTACTGTTACAACTAATAGGCCTATACTTAACTTTGGACTGGCCCACCAGGTCAGGGGAACAAATGGCCTTTCGTTCAGGTTCTGAGTCTGCGGGATTCGAAGTTGGTACGGATTGGTAGCTAGGAGCGCCTATCTCGTAGCGAGCACTGAATTAAGACTTACGGTCTTTCGGCGGTCACTGCACCGGTCACGGTCAAGGTTGGTCCGCGTTGCTGGGTGACCCAGGCAGGAAGAAGAGAGCGAGTTGAACTTGGGGGCTTAACCTTATAGTCCCCAGGGGCTTCCCGCCTTTCGGGGCGGACCCTGTACCTGGTTCTCGGTGATTGGACTCCGTTCCAATCGCTTGGTTTGATTTCTCCAATACTGGAGCGGTTCCCTGATCGATGGGCGGTCTTGAGGTGTTCGTTAACCTCTTTTGTGTTGGCTCCTGCTGGTGCCGGGGAGTCTGGCTTAGTTTTGTGTGTCCCAAATGTTGCTATTGTTCCCAGGGATTGCTCATTAGTATGTAGATGGCTGCTACATTATTATGCTGATGGCCGCTGGTATCGATGCTGTCTGGGCTTTTGCAGAGTTTTAATACACAGCAAACCTGCACCTGCTGGTTTCTGCCTGTGTTGGCTGAATTTCCCTTAGCCTTTGCCGTTCGCCATTTTAAATCGGGAGTTGGCCAACTTAGGTGGCTACACATCCTCCTTGTGATCCTAACGCGAAGCGTGAAGGATCACATAACTGCGTTGGCTTCATTCCCTGACCCGGTGAGCACTTCTTTCATGGCCTCTGCACTGACCATAACTATACAAAAAATGTTTAACTGACAATTCTAAGGGGCGCTATGTCAAACAGGGACATGCATTACAAAACAAGAAAATGGGAACCTCTAACTATCCTTAATACACTACACTCAGTTAAACATTTCATCACTCTAACTTCCTCGACCATCCAAACAAAATCATAGCAGTTTATACACATTTTTCCTGGCTTGGCAGTCAAGCTCAGGATCGTACAATTGCTCATGAACATTTCTTTATTTACAACAAAAACGCAAACGAATGCTCTTTATTATAAATTACGGGGGTCGGGGGTCTGGTCGTATCCGAAAATAGGGGATCTGATCCTATATACCGGGGTGCGAGTGTGGTAGGCTCTCCTTCTCCATTTTCTCAGATGAATAATCTGCACGATGCAGCAGAGTATCGCCAATACCAATAGGGATTCTATCAAGTAGGACAGGGAGTACCAGGTTATAAACCTGGCTCACCAAGATGGTGTGGTGTCGCTGGTGTCTGGGCTCTGGGTACTGTGGGGAAGTGAATCATTAACGGCTGGGGGGGGCTTGAGGTCATGGGGTTCACGGTCACGCGCAACCAAATGTCCACTATAACGATGAACCACGCGGAGGATGTCCTCATGGTTCTTCTTCTTTCACTTCTCTTCTCTTTTCTCTTCTCTTCTCCGGTCCTGGAGTTTCTGGAGTTCTGTGGAAACAAGCATAGTGTCTGTTTATATCTTGGTGTAACATCTCGTATGATAGCCTGTCTGTCCTTTAGTGCCAATTACTCCCTTTATAATTGGTCACAATGTGTGACTCCCTCATTTAAAAAAAAAAAAAAATGAATTTCAGGACAAGACACACTTACAAATAATGAACCAGTGCGAGCCGTCTCACAGACTGTGCGATTTACCATCCAAATGTTTGAGGATGTAAATAGCATGTAGTTGGCAACCTAAGGGTTATCTAAAACAAAACAAAACTTTTTGAACTAAAACTTTCCAAAATGAGGTGCGTATGGGCTGCGACGGGTAAGAGTTGGATGGAGTCCCCGGGTAGGACGGTGACCAATGTCGTGTGTCCCCTACCCAAGCGTAGCTGACCAGAGGGGGGTTCCCAGGCAGGCCGGGTCCCAAGCCGTTTCTCCACTGCCTGAGCAACCGACAAGAACGGGCAAGAAATGTAGTCATCGTGGGGGGTTGCCGTAGTGGTTCTTCCCTCGAACCAGAAGGGCAGTGAACGGGGGTCTGTGTTTCCGTCGACAGACGAGTTCCTCTGAACTGGCGCCTGGGACCTTAACAAGTCTCTGCGGGCAAGTTCTCAGAGGTTTCTGCTGAAAGGGCGTGGGGCTGTGGAAAAAAAAATTCCGGTCTGACAAACAACATGTAACAAAACACTATAAACAACATAAAACATGCTACAGGTTCCATCAGAAAGGACACCGTTTTCTCCCAAGCGGTTCCTTTTAAAACATCATCTGGACACCTCAGTTATCGGTTGCGAACAGGGTCGCAAAGGGGTTCTCGTTTTGGGAGTCAGACTCAAGGTTGTCATCTTCTCCCGGATGCCAAACTCTCGAGTGTATCAGGGCTGATAGGGCTGCATGGTGTGATTTTGGATCGCTCTCGTCATTCCGGACGAGTCTGCACGAATTATCTCTGTGCCAATAGGTGGTGTCTAGTTGTGTGGGGTGTAACCTGTGGAAGTTGAAACTGTATTTCGCAAAAACATCAGCACAAAAGGGAGGACTGAATCCCAAGTGGTGTTTTGTTGGACCATTTTTCTGAGGGTGGATTTTAGGGTCCGATTCATGCGCTCCACGATACCACTCGACTGTGGGTGGTATGCAATGTGGAATTTTTGGGTAATGCCAAATATCGTGAGGACGTTCTTCATGACACGTCCCGTAAAATGGGAACCTTGGTCGGATTCAATGCTGCGGGGGAGTCCCCATCTCGTAAAGATGTGGTGGGTTAAAATCTTGGCTGTGGTCTTTGCCGTGTTTGTTCTGGATGGGAATGCTTCCACCCATTTTGTAAACGTGTCTATCACCACGAGTACATATTTATAACCATTCCTGCAAGGGGGCAATGGTCCTATAAAATCGATCTGGGGGTTAGTCCAGGGGCCATTAACGGGTCGGGTGTGACTAAGCTCAGCCTTTTTGGCATATCTGTCCGGATTATTCTGGGCACAGATAAGACAATTCTCGATGTAGTGATTTACATCATCCTTTAAATTCGGCCACCAACAAAGCTGCCTGAGGTGGGCTGTAGTGGGATCGATACCCTGATGTTCATGACCGTCATGGAACAAACAAATCAGTTGATTCCTGTCCTGTTCAGGAACCACATAATTGGTGTCTTTTAACACCACACCGTCATGTGTGGTCAGAGCATTTTTAAACCTCTCGTAGGGTGCTGGATAGTTTCCTTTCAAAATCTCCCTGAGATTGCTGTCCTGCTTCTGGGCCTGCACTAAATCCTCGATATTAGTCTGCGAGACCTGAACTGCAATTACTGGTGCGCTTTCGGGGGGTGTCCAAAAATATCCATGTCTGGAACCTGCTTTAGCCAGTGCGTTGGCCTTTACATTTCCAGGGGGGGCGGAACGATGGTGACTTCGAACTTTGACTATACCAAAAGTCATGTTCTGTGCTCTCTCTAAGATGTGACAGAGCAATGGGGCTGAAGGGAGGGGCAGGAATTCCGTAAGGCTGTTGCAGACTTAGAGGCTGTCCGAGTATATGTCTGCTGGGCTGGGGAAGGAATCTGGGTGTTCCACTATATACGCGATGGCCGCAAGCTCTGCTGCCTGCGCGCCTAAGTGGCCTGGAAGTTTTAATGATATTTCCTCTAGGGCGCGTCCCTGCGCGTCCTCGACATAAATACCGCATCCTGTTATGCGCTTGCCTTCCAATACTGTGGAAGATCCATCCACATATATCTTTATGGGCTCGCACGTGTCTGTGTGCTTGGGGCTCTGGGTTGAACTACCTATCTTTTTTGGGGGGGGGTTCGCAATAAAGGGGCCTGTGTTGTGGTGTGGAGAGATAATTTCACATTTATGGGGGGTTCCGGGGTACTGTAGGTTGTCGGCTTAAAAAGTGTGAGTCTTTGTCCTTTTAACAGTGATGTCCCGTCCCTGCAAAAGAAGGGTCCATCTGGCTGCTCTTATTTGGCTTACCGTACCGTCCTAGAGTCGTCCGTCCAGTAAAAGTTGGGTGGGGGTGTGTTCTGTGAGGATTGTGATGGGGTTCAGTCCGGTAATGTATGAAAAATACTGAACTGCCCAAAATACTGTGAGCAGGTGCCTCTCACAGGCTGAAAATCCCTGCTCCACAGCATCTAAAATTCTGTAGGCGTAAGCTACGGGCCTTAACTGTTCGTGCCGTTCCTGGAGGAGCATGGCCGAAAGGGTGCGGTCTGTGCTTGCTACCTCTATAGCGTAAGGGGAAAGCGGGTCTGGAACTTGTAGTGTGGGGGCTACTATGAGTGCTCTTTTCAAAGAGTCCACAGCATCCGTATGCTGCGGAAGCCATTCCCAGGGGGCTCCTTTCTTTAGGAGGTCTGAGAGGGGTGCTGCCTTGCTGGCGAAACCGTCAATGTGGTTTCGGCAGTAGCCAACCAGTCCTAAAAACAACCGGAGGGCTGAAACGTTCTGGGGAAGGGCCAATTTAGCAATCGAGTCAATCCTTTTATGCTCGATCACACGTTTACCGTGCGTGATAATTGTTCCCAAATATATCACCTTGTCTTCCAAAATCTGGGCCTTTTTGGGGTTAACTTTACAACCAATTGAGTGTAAGAGTTCCAGGAGTTCGGACAGAAGCTCGATGTGCTCTTCCTTGGTGTCTGTCTGCAGTAGTAGGTCGTCTACATACTGGACCAGACATTCGGGGCGAGAGAATTTGGCTAAACCATTTGCCAGCTGTCTGTGGAAAATGGAGGGGGAGTTGTGGAATCCTTGTGGCAGACATGTCCACGTGTACTGCTGATTTTTTAAAAGTGAAGGCAAATTTGTACTGACACGCCTTTGCCAATGGAATGGACCACAATCCATTACTGACATCCAAAACCGTAAAGAATCGGGAATTGAGTCCCTGCTTGAGCATGGTCTCGGGACTTGTGGCTACTGTGGGGGCTGTTGCGGGGGTGATTTTGTTGAGTTCCCGGTAATCGATGGTCTGTCGCCATGATCCATCTGGCTTTCTCACTGGCCAAATCGTGGCATTATTAGTGGTGGCTACTGCTCTAATAAGCTTTCTCCCTCTGCCTCTTGGGGACATCCATATTGTTTTTGGGGTCTAGGGTCAGGTCCTGTGATTTGCACGGAGCCAGTCATCTGGCCACAGTCGTGTTTGTGGGTCGCGAATGCTGCCCTGTTCTTTTGCAGAACTGCCCTAACGTGCTTGTCCGTGCTCAGCGTGGTCGGGTTGAACCAAAATTTGCCTACTGCGCTAATTTTGTTGGCGTATTCTCCTATGTTGAGCGTTGCGGGGGCTCTTGCAGACTTTGCCATTTTCCAGACACACTGGTTGACTGGATCAAATGAAAGATTGTGGGAATTCATGAAGTCTATTCCTAGAATGCGTTCTGCACGGGGTGCTTGGTGGTGATGTTGCCGATTTGAATGGGTACAGGGGCTGTGATGTGTCCCTGCTGTGAGTGGCCTGTAAAGCTGCTGCGGGTGATGGTGGCTGTAGTGGGCCATGTGTCTTTTTGAAACAGGGTGGAGGAATTTATTGTGGTGCGGGACCCTCCTGTGTCCCATAGAAATTCGATGGGCTGTCCCCAAATTTTCGCTGCAACTACCGGTCGTCCGGACCTATCCCAAAGGGTGTCGCAGACCCAATTTGGGGAGCCCGAACACCGTCAGTCCGTTCCGGTCAGGTCCGTTGGATCTGAACGGGTGCTCACACTATGTATGGGCTCTGTCTTCTTCTTACTCAGAGTGCCCGTCTGCTGGGCTCTCTGTGGCTTTCGTGGGGCATTGCACTCTCTTGCAAAGTGTCCCAACTGTCCACAGTTGTAACACTCCTGTGACTTGGGTGGGGGGCTGTTCTTTCCTTCACTCACCCATGCGGGGTTCTGGTGTGTTGTAACTGCCTGTATATCTGCGTCGGCCTGCTTTTCTTCGGGATTTTTAACTGCGGGTTTGCTTTGTACAGACTGCTCCCAGGCGCGGGACAATCTTTTTACTACCCATTTTTTGTTATGAGTCTCCTCTGAGGGATCATAATTTGCGCATGCTTTCTGTCCTGTTTCTGAGGCATGGGAGATAAAGATGCGGTTCCATTTGACCATGTTGTCTGGGGACAAATGGGTGCGGTCTACGTCTCCAAAGACTGCTGCAAAGTGGATCCACTGGCGTCCAGCGAACGCTGTGGGGTGCTCGGTTTTCTTTTGCCTGCCTTTATTGAGGCCATCTACGGGGTCACCCCGGTTATACCTGATCGCATCCAGGATCGCGGTATGCATTTTTGCAAGGGTGCCTCCTCCTACATTCTGTGGGTTGGGAAGGGCTGCTACAACCGAAGGGTCTGGACTCAAAACTGTGAGCTTTACATGCTCGCGCTCATCCAGGCTGTACATGGTCGCCTCCTGCTTTTCTCTGGCCAAGAAATGGTGGGGGTCTGAGGTGGGAGGAACGGTGTGATTTTATCGCATGCATCCCGTAATTGGGTCACTGTTAAGGGGGGGGTGTATAGAAATTCCGCGTCGTCCGATATGGCTGTGCGGTGGGTGGTTAGTGGGTTCATTGGAGCCTGAACTATCTGCTCTGTGGGGGGTTGGGGCGCTTTCCTCTTCTGTGGCTTTCCCTGCGCACATGTTACCTGAACATGTCTCTGCGCTGTTTCATTTAATTCCTCCCAATCAGGGCCATCGTCCTGATCTAATTTTGCTCCAAAGGTTTCCTGGAATCCTTTCCTGGTTTCCTGGACTGAAAGCAGCGATTGCAGTTCTGCAATCTGCTTCCGGCACTTTGTGTGGTCTCGTGAGCTTTGTCTTTGCTCTGTGGTGGCAGCATGGAGTGCTCTTAACGCTGCCTTCAGGTCACTACACTGCCTCTGCAATGTCTCTGCCTGCTTTTCGGTTTCTTCACGTACCAGGAATGCACGTTGCGTGTCCTGATAGGCCTTTTCATACTGGGACTGGAAGCTGCTCAAGTGCGCCAGACAAGACTGGTGTGCTCTCTTGGCATCCTCCACCTCTCCGTCTTTTGCTGCCAACTTCCTCCTTAACTCTACGTTCTCTCTTTCTACCTCACTTACATCGACCTTACTCAATCGATGTATGCCTTCTACCTCTTTCCGGAGCGTCCTAACGACCTCCTCTGTGCCTCGGAATTGTGCCAAGCAGGACACAATTGCCAGTGGCTTGCGAGCTTTCCTTCAGCTCTTCTTGTGGATCTCGCTCAGGTTCTCCCACCAAGTATGTCCTATACTCCCGGGACCTGTTTCCTCATTGTTACAGAATTCTCTCCAAAGGGGCCATCCTTTCCCTTTCAGATATTTCCTGATCTCCTCTTCCCAAATGGGACATTGTCCCACTCTACTGCTGCTGTTCGCTGAGACCGCAAATTCCTCAGGGTTCATGAGGCGTTGCATTGCCTGCATTGCCATCTTTCCTATCTGAATGCTGCTCTTCAAATTTGTGACAGGGGTATTAAGGCGGTGCTGTAAATACGGGTACGGCTTTCGCTACTTTCCGAAATACAAACTCCCAACAGTTTTGTTGCATCAAAAAATCTATCAGTTTTACCTTATCGCCCTGTTAGTTACGCATGCATACACACACTTGCGAATTATGAGGATTGATCAGAACTGCTTGAACGCTTGTGGTTTTCTGTTCCCAATTGGATCGCTAATTCAGATTCTGGGTTCTGCCGGAGTGGTTATGCCACTTCTAGATCGGGTCCCACCAGAGTCGCCAAATAATGTTGCTAACTTTTTGGTTGGTTCAATTGCTCTGTTTTATTACCTTTTCTCTCGAGTCGCCAGGTATCTTTATGATACCGCCATGAGATTCAAGTCCAAGTAATGATCAATAACTCAATACACCGATTAGTAAGATTCAAATCAAAGCACATTTATTATACACTGTAATCGCTACTCATGCACAAATTCTACATCTAAGCTACTTCTACAACTAACAGGCCTATACTTAACTTCGGACTGGCCCACCAGGTCAGATGAACAAATGGCCTTTCGTTTGGGTTCTGAGTCTGCGGGATTCGAAGTTGGTACGGATTGGTAGCTAGGAGCGCCTATCTCGTAGCGAGCGTTGAATTAAGACTTACGGTCTTTCGGCGGTCACTGCACCGGTCACGGTCAAGGTTGGTTCGCGTTGCTGGGTGACCCGGGCAGGAAGAAGAGAGCGAGTTGAACTTGGGGGCTTAACCTTATAGTCCCCAGGGGCTTCCCGCCTTTCGGGGCGGACCCTGTACCTGGTTCTCGGTGATTGGACTCCGTTCCAATCGCTTGGTTCGATTTCTCCAATACTGGAGCGGTTCCCTGATCGATGGGCGGTCTTGAAGTGTTCGTTAACCTCTTTTGTGTTGGCTCCTGCTGGCGCCGGGGAGTCTGGCTTAATTTTGTGTGTCCCAAATGTTGCTCTTGTCCCCGGGGAATACTCATTAGTATGTAGATGGCTGCTACATTATTATGCTGATGGTCGCTGGTATCGATGCTGTCTGGGCTTTTGCAGAGTTTTAATACACAGCAAACCTGCACCTGCTGGTTTCTGCCTGTGTTGGCTGAATTTCCCTTCAGCCTTTGCCGTTCGCCATTTTAAATCGGGAGTTGGCCAACTTAGGTGGCTACACAGGGTCTCAGTGCCCAATGGTCCTGTTGACAGGGCAACTGAGCCTGCCCTGGGAGGAGCGATGATTGCTTGATGGGTTATCAGGAACTGTGGACAATAGGCCAATGCACCTTAAGTAGGAGTGATAATCACTTGATGGGTATCAGGAGCTGTGGACAATAGGCCAATGCATCTCAAGTAGCAGCGATAATTACTTGATGAGTTATTCAGGGGCGGCTTCAGATAAGCCCCGGCAACCTGTCTGAGTTTTGTATATTTGGATTCTGCAGACTCTGGTTTTTGAAGTGCCCAATTCTTGAATGAAAATGAAATGAAATGAAAATCGCTTATTGTCACAAGTAGGCTTCAAATGAAGTTACTGTGAAAAGCCCCTATCCGGCACCTGTTCGGGGAGGCTGTTACGGGAATTGAACCGTGCTGCTGGCCTGCCTTGGTCTGCTTTCACAGCCAGCGATTTAGCTGTTTAAGTGGGACTTAAGATTTAAGATATCCAATTTAATCGGCCTTAAAACTAGGCTCTGATTATATTACTACAGTATATTATGCTGCATGAGCGATCCCTGTCAACAATGTCTGCTTTATTTTCCCAGACATCATTTGTCCCTCAATTCTCAGTGATTGTTCTCAAGAATGTACAATTTTACTTCTTGCCAGTCGATTTGTACTGGTTTTAGATATCAATGAACACACAGTCTGAGCACCGATTGTCACTACTGCACGGGTTTACTCTGTTCTAGTATTCACAGGGCTGACTTTGCTGCAAGTCACAGGCTAGCAAGAAGTAATCTGCTGTTAAGCTAGGAATTGTACCTGTGCGTATACATTTGCATGTGTGTGTGTGAGAGTGAATCTGTGCTGTAACGTTGCTGCTCCTTTGACCAATCTGTTTTCAGAAAGACAGCAACTGAGTCCGAAATGAAATGAACCAAAAGAGCTGCTCTTCAATGATTGGGCTTTTCAGTTTCAAATATCTTCTGAAATTACCGACGGTTCAACCTTCAATTTCAGCTCCAACCCTTTCAGAACAAAGATACACACCTTCTTTCACATTCTTGTGAATTCTTGACCGCTATTTCATTGTCTCTACCTCCATTCCCCTTTTTATCATCTGTCTTTGGCACATTCTTGTTTTCTGTCTTACTCTGTCTTTGCTCTTTGTCTTTCAGAGTCTCTTTCTTTCTATATCTTTAACTCTCTCCACTATCAGAGAGGATCAGGAGGTGATCATCCATCCCATTAAAACGCCATCCACATATTTGTTCTGACAGTTTTGTCTTTCACTGTCTCTCTCCATTTCTCTCCATGTCTCCTTGTCGTCTCTGTGTCGGTACCTCTCTGACTACAATGTGTCTTGTTCTTTCTTTAAGTCACCTTATTCGCTTCCTCTCGCTCCATTTTTCTTTCTGTCTCACATTTGTCAGCTGTCATACAGCACCTTATATTTATATAATAAGAACAAAGAAAAGTACAGCACAAGAACAGACCTTTCGGCCCTCCAAGCCTGCGCCGACCATGCAGCACGTCTAAACAAATCTTCTACACTTACCGGGTCCGTACCCCTCTATTCCCATCCTATTCATGTATTTGTCAAGATGCTCCTTAAATGTCACTATCGTCCTTGCTTCCACCACCACCTCCGGCAGCAGGTTCCAGGCACCCACTACCCTCTGCGTAAAAAAAACTTGCCTCGCACATCTCCTCTAAACCTTGCCCCTCGCATCTTAAACTATGCCCCCTAGTAATTGACTCCTCTACCGTGGGAAAAAGCCTCTGACTATCCACTCTGTCTATCCCCCTCATAATTTTGTCGACCTCTCTCAGGTCGCCCCTCAACCTCCATTATTCCAGTGAGAACCAATCAAGTTTATTCAACCTCTCCTCATAGCTAATGCCCTCCAAACCAGGCAACATCCTGGTAAATCTCTTCTGCATCCTCTCTAAAGCCTCCACATCCTTCTGGTAGTGTGGCAACCAGAATTGAACACTATACTCCAAGTGTGGCCTAACTAAGGTTCTATACAGCTGCAACATGACTTGCCAATTTTTATACTCAATGCCCTAGCCAATGAAGGCAAGCATGCCTTATGCCTTCTTGACTACCTTCTCCACCTGTGTTGCTCCTTTCAGTGACCTGTGGACCTGTACACCAAGATCTCTCTGACTGTCAATACTCTTGAGGGTTCTACCATTCACTGTATATTCCCTACCTGTATTAGACCTTCTAAAATGCATCACCTCATATTTGACCAAATTAAACTCCATCTGCCATCTTGACGCCCAAGTCTCCAAACGATCTAAATCCTGCTGTATCCTCTGACAGTCCTCATCGCTATCCGCAATTCCACCAACCTTTGTGTTTTTTAATGTAATAAAACCTCCAGGGTGTTTCACAGGAGTGTTTATAAAACAAAGTATAACACAAGGAGGAAATATTTGGTCAGATGACCAAAGCTTTGGTCAAAGAGGTAGGTTTTAAGGAGTGTCTTAAATGAAGAAAGGGATAAAGGTGTAAGGAGGGAATTTCAGAGCTTGGGGCCTAGGAAGCTGAAGGCACAGCCACCAATGGTGCAGCAATTGAATTCAAGGATACTCAAGTGTCCAGATTAAGTGAAGCTCAGATACCTCGGAGGATTGTGGGCTGAAAAAGATTACAGAGATGGGAAAGAAAAGGAGCAAGACCACGGAGGGATTTGAAAACAAGGATGAGAATTTTTCAATCAAGATGTTGCTTTACTGGAAGCCAAAGTAGGTCAGCGAGCACCGAGGTGGTAGGGGAACAGGACTTGGGCAAGTTGAGGCATGGGCAGCAAATCTTTGGATTGCTTAAAGTTTACAGGGAATAGAATGTGGGAGGCCAGCCAGGAGTACACCGGGATAGTCCATCTAGTGATAACAAAGACGAGTGAGGGTTTCAGTACATGAGGGAGGAATTAAGTTGTGGAAATAGGTGGTCATCGCGATGATGTGAATGTAGCGCACAAAGACTCCGTGAGACGAATAGAGTGAAGTCGATGAGGCTTTATTAAGCGTGTCTGTTCCCCCGCAGCTCGATAGTAGAATGGCCTGCGGGGGAGGACTCCGGCTTCTTATACTCCGCCTTCAGGGCGGAGCTAGAGGTCAACGGCCAACCAGGACCCGGGATCTGTCAGCCAATGACATTAGGGCTTCCAGTCCCACATGACCCCTAATACATACTACCACAGTGAATATAAACGAAGCTCATCTTGGGGTCAAATGTGACATCGAAAGGTGTGAATCGACTGCCTAAATTGCAGGCTATTGTCACGGAAAGCCATGGATTCAGTTGCTAAGGAATTGAATTTGGAGTGGAGCCGAAAACAATTGCCTCCGTCTTCCCAATATTTATCGGAGGAAATTTCAGCTCTTCCAGTATGGATGTAGAATAAGCTGTCTGATCATTTAGTTACAGCGGAGGAGGCAAGCAAGATGGTGGTGAGGTGGAGAAATTGGAGAGTGACAAAGATAGATCCTCGGGGGCCAGAGAGTATTTGGAACATACAGCAAAGAAATAAGCCACTCAGCCAATAGATCTATGTTAGTAGTTATACTCCATAATCTATGTTTCCATTTACTCTACCTGACTGGAATCGCTATGGTAACGGCCATAAAACCAGCAGCTTTATTAGGGTCTTACAATAATGGTGGACTTGAGAAAAGCTCAAGAACTCTGGAAAGAGAAGTTAAATTCCCTCAAAGGGAAAGCAGCCTATGGTCACCTGGGACTAGGATGACTTACACTTTATGAACATGTGCAAACCATTCAGTCTCTTGAGCAAGCTTCATAATTTTCATTGTCAAGCTACCTCTCTCTTCACATTCAAAACTCTGCTTGCTGGCCATTTGTT
This sequence comes from Scyliorhinus torazame, assembly GCF_047496885.1. Taxonomy (NCBI): domain Eukaryota; kingdom Metazoa; phylum Chordata; class Chondrichthyes; order Carcharhiniformes; family Scyliorhinidae; genus Scyliorhinus; species Scyliorhinus torazame. Next base: position 137,658,814 of record NC_092723.1, read on the forward strand.
TGGCAGCTATCTTTAGAACTCCTCACCCTCAATGCCGACCTCTCCCTATGAAGCACTGGAATGTTTGGTCTATCAAACCAGTTTGTTAACCAACTGTCAATGCTTTTACTGCCTTAAGCTCTTGTTTTTTCTGTGATGTTTAGCTTTAGGTTACATCGATCATGAGTTTTAATGGGTTCAGAGCCAACAGTATATATGTGTTCTTCCCTGCAATGCCTCTTCTCCACCTCCGCCCCCCCCCATTCATCACCCTCAAAGGCTCCTTTTACTTGTTGCTGACTTCTAACCCCATTTCTTGATTTTCTTTTTTGATTCCAGGATCCCCGGAACAAACATGGTTTTAAGGTTCACACCTATTCCAGCCCAACGTTCTGTGACCACTGTGGTTCACTGCTGTATGGCCTCATTCACCAGGGCATGAAATGTGACAGTAAGTGCCAAAAATTCAGGTTGAAATTTAGGTCCTATCACTCTTGCTTACTGAGCTGCAGATAGAGATCGGAAAATGCAAAGATTTTACAAAGGAGAATGTGAGTATTACTTGCAAGGCCAGCATTTATCGCCCATCCCTAGAGCTGGGCAGGTGATGGTGGACCAGCTTCCTGAACTGTTGATAATTGTTAGATATAAGTGGGTACATTGTTATGCCACTTAAGAGGACAGTCAATGGTCAACCACATTGGTACAGTCTGGAATCACATAGGCCAGACCAATGAGGATGGCAAGTTTCCTTTATAAGTGTTTCCAGATTTGTTTTAAACTATGTTCAAATTCTCCACGGTGAGATATGAATTTTCATGTTCTCAGAATATTAGAGCAGTAATAAACCACTACACCACCATACAATTACATCTGAAAAGCTTCATGTTTAATGAAGAATGTACAGGGGTCACCGGGAATGAGGATAATTGGGTGGAACAATGGAGCCTCCTGTCTCAAACATGCCATAATGTACAGTGGAGTTTTTACAAATACACAATAACTACAGGTTCACTAAAGCAATGAGAAGGTTTTGCTGAGGTTTAGGGGGTTAATATTTTTGAGCTTGAGTGTTAATGTTTGGGAATTTGGGGATTGATCTGTTAGGGCCGAATGGCCTTAGAAGGATATGTTTGATGTTTTGGGGTTAATATTTTTGGGTTTAAATGGTAATGTTTCTGTGGTTGGAGATGAATATTTTTAGATTAATGTGTGGCTAATATTCGGGGATTTGGGATTCTTGTTTAGGGAAGATTAAGATTCTGGATTTACGTAATTGTACAAAGGTCTTGTGGCTCAGTGGGTGGCGCCCCTGCCTCTGAGCCAGGAGCTCCAGATTCGAGTCCGACTCCAGGACTTGAAGGTGCGTTCATAATGCGGCGAGCATTGAAATCCTTCCAACACACAGGTGGACAGGTGGTAAGAGTGAGAGAGTCTCCGAATCAGCTATGTCCCTCGAGCTATAAGCCTTTGAGGAAAAACTGGCTATGGGAACAGAAGAAAGTAAGCCCTGTGCAACACCAAGTGTGGGAAGAGAAACAAAAAAGCAACAGTATTCTGGGGATTTGGGTCCTGATCACGGGGCCCCACATTGAGGCCTGTATTGTGTTAGCTAAGTTCACTCAAATGAATTCAGACCAATGCAGTTATCCTGAGTGCTTATGGAGAGTTGCAACTATTCAGGGGGAAGGGTGGGTAATGACTATCTGTGCATTGTGGAAAGGTAGTTTAATGACCAGGCCTGATCACTACCCTGTGACCTCTGCTGGATAGTGATATGTGTCCCAGTTAGGTGAGGTCTAGATCCGATCCAACAGCCCACATCTGCTGACTTAAGATCATACATGGAGAACTGGCAATTCTGTGAGGTCCCAGAGGACAGCTGGCTCCAGCATAGGTAGGCACTCTCAGGAAAGAACCAGGCAAACTGATGGATGATAAAAAGAGGAAAGTAAAAAAATTGAAGAGATTTTGTTTTTCAGCCTGTATGATGAATGTGCACAAGCGATGCGTATCCAATGTGCCCAGCATGTGCGGGATGGATCACACTGAACGAAGGGGCCGCATTTTCATTAAGGCTGAGATAGTCAAAGATCTACTCACTGTGTTAGGTAAGTACAACATGGTTTTTCTGGGATCATAGACTGTTTAGAATCTGTTTCTGACCTTCGGACCTGTTTACACCAGGCCCAATCTGTATCTGGAATCAGTGCAAATAGATTTCTGACCTGCACACATTAATAGACCATAGCAACTGGTGGTGTATTGGTGCCATCTTGTGGAAGAAATATATTAATACAACTAAACATCGTGCTCATTCATAAGCAGTGCAGAAAATACCTGCAGGGTCAGCTGTGCAATGTCCCCATTCCTGCACATGTCCTGAAAATGATAATCTTTAGATCATGGGGTAACCTCAACTGGCATCCTACATTGTCCGCTGTGGCTCAGTGGGCTGTACTGACTCGGTCAGAAAGGTTTGTGCATGCTGATACTTATAATAAGTTTGGAAGCTGTCATAAACGAAGGTGAATTTATTTACAATTACATGCTTAGTACTGCATCTCACTCCCAGTACAGACCTTGCTGGAGGACAGATCTGATCAGGCCCTGAGTTGGGCCTGCTTTTGTCGCCTACCTTAATGAGCCCCAGGTGGTTGGTCTCTGCCCCCTACCTAGGGAGCTCGTATTCCAAGAGTCTCACAAGGAGATCAATGGTGGTTTCCCCATGGTCCTCATGGGGGTTATGACACCACTCTTGGGATGTGTCTGAGTGGGGTTAGTGTGAATATCAAAAAAGGTGGGTTCAATTCTCGCCTCATAGACTTCAGCACAAAATCCAGGTGCACATTTCAGTGCACTGCTGAAACAAGTGATCTGATAATTATCACAATTAAGATCTTTCTACATGCATAATAACTGCTGCATTTCTCTACATTACAACAGTAAAAAAAAGTACTTTATTGACTGTAAAGCACTTTGGAATGTGCCACGGTCATGAAAGTTGCAATATAAATGCAAAGGCTTTTTGTTATTGAACCTGGAATGATGAGTAGATTTACAATTCTGGGTTGAAGGTTTGGCTCACAGATTAAGCATTCATCATTAAGTTGAAAGAATTAACATCATGTCCCACTCCTCCACTTATTGCCCCTCCATTTTCTTCCTTCTATCTTTCGACCCCAAATTCATTCCTTTTCTCGCTCCCTCTTCCCGCCCCACCTTCTGCTCTCTAACAACCTGTGTCATTGTGGACTCCTCTTCACACTATTTCAGGTAGTTAAATAAATGCAAGTAAAATCGAGCTGAAGGGTATTTGAGAAAAGCTGAAGGATCTTGTCTTGCAGCTTGCAATACTGCCAATTGCACCTCTTCCCATCAGCAAGTGATCCACATCAGGTTGGATCAGCTGTCTTTCCCTTTAACTCATAGTTAGTGAAATATTTATCCAGCTGTAAACAAATGAGGCGGACCTGCAGGAATGATCAAAGAAATCTCACACAAAATTTAATTGGATATATTTGAAAATTAATAGTTTAAAATTAAGGGATTAATTAAGAGTGTACAATTGTATGGGCCTGGGGTGAGAGGAGACATCTGCTCCAAAACCCTGACTACACTTTAAAAAGTTCATGATTTGATCACCCGTTAGGCTGTAAAGATGGGGCAGTACAGTGGCTTCACAGTGCCAGGTTCCCAGGTTCGATTCCCCGCTGGGTCACTGCCTGTGCAGAGTCTGCACGTTCTCCCTGCGTCTGCGTGGGTTTCCTCAGGGGTATTTCGGTTTCCTCCCACAGTCCAAAGACGTGCAGGTTAGGTGGATTGGCCATGATAAATTGCCCTTAGTGACCAAAAAGGTTCGGAGGGTTATTGGGTTACGGGGATAGGGTGGAAGTGAAGGCTTAAGTGGGTCGGTGCAGACTCGATGGGCCGAATGGCCTCCTTCTGCACTGTATGTTCTATGATGTAATTTAAAGAAAACATTTCTTGTGGTGTAATTTGAAAACTAGCCAGCAGATGGCAATGCTTCATTTTGGAATAGGTGTTGGGCTGAGCTGCTCCTGAATCTGGATGTGGCAAAAAATTCCAACACCAGATTGTGAAATGAAATCAAGGTCGTGTCTGATGGTTCAGGTCAATGTTAAAGGTCCCATTTGCTGCATTGGTAATCAACAGTGAGTTAGTTCATCCAGGGTTCCCCTCTCATCTAATACCTCCAGAGAACCGATTAATGGGTCATTCACTACATTCCTGTTGTGTCGGAGATATGTTGAATGTTTCTGAGAGATGTGATGAGCTGCTTCCTAATGTTTTGGGGTTTGTTGCTGAAGATTTCCATCTTATGTCCCAAAACCACCACTAGAGGTTCAAACAGCATAGAACCTGCATGCAGAGTCTCTGGGATGTGTTTGAGCGTGGCCGTCACAAGATTTCACTCTGTGTTTCAGAGTTTTAACTCCATCTCCCGATTCATAATTCCATTCCGCTTGCTTGCTGGTCTTTTATGAAGAGCCTCTGACATCAGTATCACATTTGCCTCTTTTTCAACATGCGTTCCCTCTGCTGCTTTTGAATTTTAACCTCGAAAAATGTTTTGAAACAAAATGGGGACAGATTCTTCAAGCAGCTCTTTATCAAACTAGATAATCATTTAACTATTTAAATTCTGCAAAATGTGATACTTGTTTTAGTGATTTGTGTTGTGCATTCTAAAATGGACAATGTTGGACCAGACACTTTCCATTTCAGCTACCTGAGGCCTTCTGACTGATGGTGTTTTAATACTAGCAGTAGAACAATAATTTAAAAATCAGAGCATCATAATCATCAAACACTCCCAGGCAAGTTTCTGTAGAAGGGTCGTTTAGATCCGAAACGTTAACTGTTTTGCTCCACAGATGCTGTCTGACCTGTTAAGTTGATCCAGCATTTTCTGTTTTTACTCCCAGGCAGGTACAATATAGGTTAGATACAATTTCCCTCTACACCAATAATAAGTAACCTAGGCTGGGGAGCGGGCCACATAAGTGGACCTCCTTCATCTCAGTGGGCTGCAAGATTTAAATTGGGCAAGAGCAATAACTGTGACCCCCGTGAATAGGATTAAATACATTTAATACGTGTCGAATATTTCATAATGAGTTATAGAAAATGCTTACTCATTCATATATTAATCAAACTGTCATCAACTTCAAATGGTAAAAACCTTCCAACTTCAAATGGCGGCAGAGTGGCACAATGGGTTAGCATTGCTGTCTCACAGTGCCAGGGAACCAAGTTCAATTCCCACCTTGGGTGCCTGTGTGGAGTTTCCATGTTTTTCCCATGTCTGCGTGGTTTTCCTCCCGAGTGCTCAGGTTTCCTCCCACAGCCCAGAGATGTACAAGTTAGGTGGGGTTATGGAGTTAGGGGGATAGGGCTGGGGATAGGGCCTAGGTAGGGTGCCCTTTCTGAGGATCGGTGCAGACCTGATGGGCCGCATAGCCTCTTTCTGCACTCTAGAAACTCTATGATTATATGATTCTAAAAGGAAAAGTTTATGTTTACTTGCACAGTGCAATCTGATTGGACACACAGGGAGCGCATGGCATTCAGTCAATGTTGTATGCAAGCAGCTTGCACCTCATTTCAGTAGATATCACTTTGGTAATACCAATAGGAAAAAGGCCACACCATCAGAAACCAGTGGAATCTGTCAACATTGCGCATGGGCAATGGTCAACAAAATGTCTGATGGGCTGCATACGGTCCAGAGGCTGCAGGTTGCCCAACACTGCCCCATCAAACATTCCTAGTTTAGGTACTGCATGGGTTAGATCAGTGGACAACCTATGCTAGTGGGTGAGCCATATGAATGGCCCTCCTTCATCTCAGTGGGCCACAAGATTGAAATCGGCAAATTCACTAACCATGACCCCATGAATAAATAAATTTAATACACACCGAGTATTTCATAATGAGTTATAGAAAATGCTTAATCATTCATATATTAATGCAACTGTCATCAATTTCAAATGGTGAAAACCAAATAACGAATTACACTTTGGATGCAGAGGGAGCGCATGGCTCTTTGTCAATGTTGCGCAATCAGCATGTACCTCACTTCACTTTTCAGAGCATTTACAGCGCAGAAGGGGACCATTCGGCCCATCGAGTCTGCACCGGCCCTTGGAAAGAGCACCCTACCCAAGGTCCACACCTCCACCCTATCCCCGTAACCCAGTAACCCCACCTATCCTTTTTGGACACAAAGGACAATTTATCATGGCAAATCCACCTAACCTGCACATCTTTGGACTGTGGGAGAAAGCCGGAACACCCGGAGGAAACCCACACAGACAAGGGGAGAACGTGCAGACTCCGCACAGACAGTGACCCAGCCGGCAATCGAACTTGGGACCCTGGAGCTGCGAATCAACAGTGCTAACCACTGTGCTATCATGACGCCCTTGCTTTACGTGCGTATCACTCCACTTTATACCGGATAGAAACCAGTGGAATGTGGCTACTCTGTGCCTGGGCAACGGTCAACAAAATGTTTCGTGGGCCACACTCAGAATCCAGATGCACCACATGTGACCCCCTGGCCACAGGTTTCCCACCACTGGGTTAGATGCTGAGTTGAACTCCCTCTTGTACTATCCCATCAAACATTTCTAGGGTAGATACAGAGATAAACTCCCTCTTATACTGCCTCATCAAACATTCTCAGGACAGGAACTGAATGGGCTAGATAGAGTTAAACTCTCTCTACATTGTCCTGCTGACATCTCAAATAATATGACATAATGATTAGAATAAATGAAAGCTAGGAACCCAGTCTCTAAACTAATTGATTCAGCACTTGCTGATGGGCTGAATAGTGACTTTCTGTGCTATCAGTTCTACGATTGTTGTCGTTGGGTGTTTGGTGGAGGAAATAGTTCCTAACATTCAAACTGATGTCTAAAGTTAATATTTATTGAAATAAAACAACATTGACAATACTAAGATAAATTATATCTTACTTTAAATCTTTTGCTTCCTCTTTGAATTGTATTTTTAACAGTGAAGGAAGCTAAGAACTTGGTTCCAATGGACCCCAATGGTCTCTCTGATCCATATGTGAAGCTGAAACTGATCCCTGATCCTAAGAGTGAGAGCAAACAGAAAACCAAGACCATCAAATGCTCCTTGAATCCAGCCTGGAATGAGAGTTTCACATTGTAAGGACATAACCATCCAAATTATATACAAAGTTTTAGAAATAAAGAGAGTTAATTGGGCACGATTTTCCCTCCCAATTGTGCCCAGCGTTGATCCTGTTGTGCCTGGTGCATAGCTGGAGAAGCCCAAAACTGGTTTTGTGCCAGGCGCCAAGCTGACCGCGATGTACCCGGCTCACTATCCCCGCTGTGATCTGGATCATGCACTCACTGGGCATAATCCAGATAGTCATATTCAAATGAACCATTAGACTCATTTAAATATGTGCAGTCCGTTTGAGGCCACATGCTCCCAGTAGTAACCAGCTGCATCGGTGAGGCCTCACTTAGGCGCGGAATTGTACTGGTCTCCACAAACTGAGACCAGGCGTTATGGCCATGACGGGAGCTCGGTGGCCATTGGAGTTCACCGGTTGGACCCTGACAGTGCCACCCTAGTACTGCCACCCTGGCACTGCATGGGTGCCTGGTGACACATGCAGGGGTGCCATGTTGGCAGTGCCAGGGCAGTGCCTGAGTGGGCCATGCCCATGAAAGGGGTGAAGGGTGGTTATGAAGGGTGGGGTGGGTGAATGTGAGGCTCTAAAGCTGGGGGTCCCTCAGTCACCACATAGCAGGTTTGATCACTTGGGGGTGGGGAGGGGGGGGGGCATGCCCCGATGCCCATGAGGATGGATGGTTGTGGGGCCGGGTCACCCTCATGGGGGTGGGGGGGGTTCACATGGACTGAGTGATGGTGGGGGAGGAAGTTGTCCCTCGGCGTCAAGGGTTGAGGATGTTGCCTATGTCTGACAGGCGGGGGGGGGGGACCCTTAACCTCACTTTGAGATCTGACCACCCTTTAACAACGGATCTCCGATCTCTGAGGAGCTGGTGTCTTTAGTTCCCCACTGCAGAAAACAAATTCTAAGTGTGGCTTTTACCGTGGAGAAATTGCCCATGCTCCAAAAAATGACTAAGTGTGGGTGAATACCGGTCTGAACTGCACCAAAACATCCGAGCTCTGAACCTGACTGTGTTGGTGTCCTCACTTCATTTATCAACCTTAGTCCAAATCTTAACTCAATATTTATCCGGCTCCCTTTTCTTTGATCAAATTATCCATCCAGGTCTAAGTCAGTCCATTTGATTGGCAGCCAACCCACCATCTATACATTCACTCCTTCCAAAACTGCACACCATGACTGCAGGGTACCCCATCAACTGGATGTAATGGAGCAATTCACCAAGGCTTCTTTGATAATTGTGACCTTTACTGCCCAGAAGGAGTTGCACCATCCTGACTTGGAGGCATATCGGCAGTTCCTTGATCATGGCTGGTCAAAATCTTGAAGCCCCATTCCTAACAGCAATATGGGAGCACATGAGCCACAGTAGTTTAAGGCAAAAGCTCACCATCACCTTCCCATGGGGAAACTAGCAATCGGCAATAAATGCCAGAATTTCCAGCTATACCTACGTCTGAGTTATTTTTTAAACCTGGCCTCAACTGCTTTCCAAGTGTGAATTAGTTTTACGTCCACAATTGATGGTCGTGATCTTGTGAAAGATTTATTCACTGCAGACTGTGTTGCTCTAGTTCTATGTTCATGGTCCAAATTTAGTACTCTAGTTAGTCTCTCTGCAGTTCCTCCAATAACTTCCTTTCCCTCTAACTGAATCTTCACGTCTGTTTGCCGCCAACAGCAATCTAAAGGATTCTGATAAGGATCGGAGGCTTTCCATTGGGATATGGGACTGGGATCTAACCACCAGAAATGATTTCATGGGATCCCTGTCTTTTGGAATCTCAGAGCTGCAGAAAATTGGGGCCAATGGCTGGTAGGTGGATGAGTGTTCCTTTAATGCATTGTGATGTTCACCCTTTCTCTCTGACGGAAGGTGATGGTAACTACGAAACTCTGTTTAATGTATTGCTGAGAAAAGAGAAATGCTGCCAACACGCCACAAAGACGTTGTGCCTACCACACAAATGAGTAATGTGGTATATGAATTTCAATGCCGGGGTGATGCCAGGAATGTAGGCTGTAAGTCTCAATGACTGGTTGGTCATGTCAAGCAGCACATCTCTTTGGTTGTTTGCAACAGGGAAAGAACCGACCATACCCACCCAACTCATGTTCGCAAAACTCAAAACATAGGGTGGAATTTTCTTTAGAAAAATGACAAAGTGCATTTAAACGGCTCCACGGCACTTTCATTCAAACCAGGAGGGTGGTTGTGAGGAAACCAGCTCCTAGATTTACTGAGGGGGTCCTTGGTAGTTTGTTGAACGCCGTGATGGAGAGGCGGGCTACAATATACCTTCCGACTGGCAGGAGGCCCTCCTGCAAGGAGACTCTGCACAAGGAGCCAGAGGGTGGATGGAGGGCTTTTCTCTCAAGGGAACTGAGAGAACCTAGAGAGGAGACAAAAAAACGATATTAAGGCTGCAGTCAGGGCGGCAGCTTGGGGAGCTCTGGTAACCACGCAGGTAGCCCTGGACAAGGTGGAGAGGTGGCTGGAAGCCCAGGAGAGCACCATAAAAGAGCCAGAAAAGGCCACAACAGATCAGAGCGACTGGATCGCCATCCTGGAGAAAGAGATAACAAGGTTGGTTGCGATGCAGAGGAGACTGACAGGAAAGATAGAGGATCGGGAAAAACTATCAAGGCGCCAAAACCTGGGGATAGGTGGCCTGCCGGAGAGGATCAAAGGCAGAGACCCCACGGACTATGTGTCCCAAGTGCTGGCCAATCTGGTGGGAATGGATTGGTTCCCCAACCCACCATAAATAGCCAGAGCCCCCCAGTCGTTCCATCCAAAATCCAAGGCTAGAGAACAACCAAGGGCGATAATCGCTAAAATGCACTGGTATCAAGACCGGAGAATAGGCTGGAGAAACAGCAGCAGGGACAGCGATGAAAAGAACACCCAAAGAGACTTTCTTTATTTAATTAACTTTCTCGAAGGACACTCGAAGTACTGCCTCGTTCTGGGGACTGGAAATTGCAACGGTGGAAAGAAAGAGCGAGGGCAGCAGAGTGCAGGACAGGGTGAGGAGAATAGCAGTTAGGGAGAATAGACAGCGGGTGACCCTGGGAGGGGGGCCACCACACTAGCGGGAAAGCTAGTACCAGAAAGTATGAGCAAGAGAGGGGCCGCGGCGCATCTCCCACAAGGGAAAGAGCGCCTGGCAAAGAGGGGGGGGTACACGTCAGCAACGGGAACAATGAGGGGAAGGAACATTGTTTACAAGGCATGTAGAGACAGGGAAGAGAGGATGGCTAGGCAACAACTAGTCGACTCCATACTGGAGGTAGACCGGCGACACCCCAAGGCCCTGACCGTAGAGCTCCTGACAGAGAAGAAAAATCTACAAATGGACTTTGATCTGCTCTCCACAAGGATGCAGTGCACCAACTCCGCACGGGGTACGCTGTACTAGCATGGAGGCAAAGCTTGCCGGCTGCTGGCTCACTAGCTGAGAAAGCAGGCAGCCATGAGGGAAATAGTTCAGATTAGAAATAACAACGGCAAACTAGTAGCGGAGCCGGAAAAGGTCAACGAAGCATTGGAGACATTCTACCTGGGGCTGTACACCTCCGAGACCCCTGCAGGGCACTTGGGGTTGAGACAGTTCCTTGATGGACTGCACGTGCCAGTTGTGGGGGAAGACAGAAAACGGGCGCTGGAGGCACCACTAGAACTGGGAGAAATCATGGAGAGTATCAACTCCATGCAGGCGGGGAAGGCACTGGGCCCAGATGGATTCCCGGTGGACCTCTACAAAAATAAATTCTACATTACTGGCCCCGCACTTGAGGGAGATGTTCACGAACTCGCAGGCGAGGGACACCTGTGCTAGCACAAGCCTCAATCTTACTGATACCCAAAAAAGGCAAAGACCCAACAGAATGTGGGTCCTACAGATCCATTGTGGTGATAAACGTCGACGTGAAAATATTGGCCAAGATCCTAACCAGGCAATTGGAGGACTGCATACCAGAGGTGGTAGCAGAGGACAAAATGGGCTTTGTCAAGGGTAGACAGCTAACCTCAAACATCAGGCGCCTGCTGAATGTGATAATGACTCCATCGGGGAGAGAACACCAGAGGTGATCATCTACCTGGTTGCAGAAAAGGCCTTCGACAGAGTTGAATGGCAGCACCTCATAGAGGTACTGGAGTGGTTTGTGTTTGGAGCAGGGTTCATCGCCTGGTGAAACTCCTTTATAGTGCTCCCATAGCGTGCATGTGGACAAATACCACCAGCTCTAAATACTTCCAGCTGCACAGAGGCACAAAGCAGAGATGCTCATTGTCCCCGCTGCTGTTCTCCCTAGCGATCAAACCACTTGCGATTGCGCTCAGGGCGTCAAAGAATTGGATCCGGAGAGGAGACTGAGACCACAAAGTCTCGCTCTATGCAGATGACCTGCACCTTTGGATCTGTCTTCACTAAGTAGGACACAAATAACCTTCCGGAAATACTAGGGGACAGAGGGTCTAGCATGAAGGAGGAATTGAAGGAAATTGTTATTAGTCAGGAATTACATTGGGGAAATTGATGGAATTAAAACCCGATAAGTCGCCAGGGCCTGATGTTCTGCATCCCAGAGTACTTAAGTGGTCCTAGAAATAATAGATGTATTGGTGATCATTTTCCAGCATTCTACAGACTCTGGAAGAGTTCCAATGGATTGGAAGGTAGCTAATGTAACCCCACTTTTTAAAAAAAGAGGGAGAGAGAAAATGGGGAACTATAGACCGGTTAGCCTGACATTGGTAGTGGGGAAAATGCTGGAGTCAATTATTAAGAATGAAATAACTGAGCATTTGGAAAGTGGGGATGGGATCGGTCCAAGTCAGCATGGATTCACTAAAGGGAAATCATACTTAACAAATCTTCTGGAATTGTTTGAGGATGTGACCCGTAGAGTAGACAAGGGTGAACCAGCAGATGTTGTGTACCTAGACTTTCAAAACGTTTTTGACAAGGTCCCACACAAGAGTAATGAGCAAAATTAAAGCTCATGGTATTGGGGTGATGTATTGACGTGGATAGAGAACTGGTTGGCAGACGAGAAGCAGAAAGTGGAAATAAACAGGTCCTTCTCAGAATGGCAGGCAGTGACTCGTGGGGTACCACAGGGTTCAGTGCTGGGACCCCAGCTGTTCACAATATACATTAATGAATTGGACGAAGGGATTGCATGCAATATCTCCAAATTTGCAGAAGACACTAAGCTGGGTGGCAGTGTGTGCTGTGAGGAGGATACAGAGAGGCTGCAGGGTGGCTTGGACAGGCTGGCTGAGTGGGCAAATACTTGGCAAATGCAATATAATGTGGGTAAGTGTGAGGTTATCCACTTTGGTGGCAAAAACAGGAAGGCAGGTTATTATCTGAATGATGGCAGTTCAAGAAAAGGGGAAATGCAACGAGACCTGGGTGTCATGATGGAACAGTCGCTGAAGGTTGGCATGCAGGTACAGTAGGCGATGAGGAACGCTAATGGCATGCTGGCCTTCATAGCAAGAGGATTTGAGTATCGGAGTATGGATGTCCTGCTGCAGTTATACAGGGCCTTGGTAAGGCCACACCTTTATTATTGTGTGCAGTTTTGGTCTCTTAGTTTGAGGAAGGACATTCATGCTATTGAGGGTGTCCAGCGAAGGTTCACCAGACTAGTTCCCGGGATGGCAGGACTGACATATGAAGAAAGACTGGATCGATTGGGCTTGTACTTACTGAAGTTTAGAAGAATGAGAGGGGATCTCAGAAACTGATAAAATCTTGATGGGACTAGACAAGCTAGATGCGGGAAGAATGTTCCCGATGTTGGGGCCAACCAGAACTAGGGGTCACAGCCTAAGAATAAAGGGAAAACCATTCAGGACTGAGATAAGGAAGAAACTCTTTTCTCTCAGAGATGTGAAGCTGTGGAATTCTCCACCACAGAAAGCTGTTGGGGTCAGTTCGTTGTATAGAGTTCGTTCAAGAGGGAGCTGGACCTGGTCCTTGTGGCTAAAGGGATCAAATGGTATGGAGAGAAAGCGGGAGTGGGATACTGAATTTGCATGATCATGTTGATACCTCCTGCACCTATTTTCTACATTTCACTACATCCCGGACCCGCAAAGCAGCATGGACGGAATCGTGAAGCTCCTGAAAGGGTTTGGAGCCTTCTCAGGCGACAAACTCAACTTGAGCAAAAGTGAAATCTTCCCGTGAACCAATCAGAAGTGGGGCAGAGCTGGAGGGGCTGCCATTTAAACGAGCCCGATACAAATTCAGCTACCTGAGGATCCAAATCGCCCATGACTGGGCACTGATCCACAAATGGAGCCTGACCATTCTGGTGGAGGAAGTAAAAAAGGACTCGCAGAGGTGGGTCTCACTCACACGCTCCCTGGCAGGGAAAGTGCAGACGATCAAGATGAACGTACTGTTCAGGTTCCTCTTCCTGTTCAGATCCATACCGATCTACATCCCCAAGGCCACCTTCAACTCATTAGAAAAACTGATCATGGCGTTTGTGTCGGGGGGGAAGAATCCTAGGATCCCCAAAAAGGTACATTAGAGAACGAGAACCATTTGCCAGGGGGGGGGGGGGGGGGGCGCGGGGGAGGGGGGGGGGACTAAGTGGGTGCGAATGGAGGAGGAATTATGCACGGGGCCTCCCTTCGGGCCTTGGCCACAGCTGCGTTCCCATCCCCACCAAACAAACACTCAACGAGCCTAGTGATGATTGCAACACTCTGCTCGTAGAACCAACTGTGACAGCACTTCGGATTAACCAAAATGTCAGTTAAAGCCCCCATCTGCAGCAACCACAGGTTTGCGCCAGCCATAATGGACACCACCTTCAAAAGGTGGAGACAAGATGGGAGGTAGTTGACAGTTTGGGACTTCAACGCTGACAGCAGACTGGCAACATTCAAGGAACTAGCAGAATGTCCAGCTGATGTGGGTTAATGAGCTGAGATACATGCAGCCAAAAACATCCTACATAGAGAAACAAAAGCGTACCCACAATCACTGCAACAATCGCTGTTAGAGGACTTCCTAGATGCGGACATACTGGGGAGGGGGGACTGCTGCAACCTGTATGGGCAAGGGCAGGCACACTACTGGACGAGACCAGGGAAAAGTGGGAGGAAGACCTAGGGTTTGAAGTGGGGTGGGAACTCTGGAGCGAAGCACTGTACAGGGTCAACTCCACCTTCACGTGCGCAAAGCAGAGCCTAATGCAGCTGAAAGTGGTACACAGAGCCCACTTAATCAGAACCCGAATGAGCAGGTTCTTCCCACAAGGGGAGGACAAATGCGAACGATACCAAGGAAGCTGGCCAACCACACCCACATTTTCTTGTCTTGCCCCAGACTTGTCGAGTTCTGGACAGCCTTCTTCGAGGCAATGTCGAAGGTCGTCGGGATGAGGGTAGAGCCATGCCCGAGAGTGACAATCTTTGGGGTGTCAGAACAGCCAGATCACTTCATGGGGAAGAGGGCCGACCCCTTGCCTTTGCCTCCCTAATTGCCTGACGGAAAATCCTGCTCGGTTGGCAATCGGCACAACCCAAAGCTGCAGGCTGGCTGGCCGACCTATCGGAATTTCTCCAGATTGAGAAAATTAAATTTGCCGTCCGGGAGTCAAAGAAGGCTTCCACAAAACATGGGAGCCATTCATCCAGTTGTTCCAAGACTTGTTTGTAGCCAACAGCCAATAAGCCAAAGGAAGGGAGAGGGAAGCCACAGTATAACAATGAACGCAAACAAAAGGTGGGGAGGAGGGGGGTGAATAAAGAGACATAGAGGCCAAACATGCATAGCAAACAACATAATACACAGCGTCACGCCAACTAAATAGGAATAAGACATAAAAACTGGTCAAGGAAGAGGGCATGCCAGAAGACCAGAAGGGGAGGGGGATCAGGAAGAAAAGGGGAAGAGGGAGGCAGGGGACCCAGCTCGAACTAACGCCTACTGGAGAAAGTCAAAAGAGAAGCCTTAACTATTGTAAATAACAAACGTTAACTGATGTAAATAATGTGATATGTGTTTGGTTTTTTTTGTTCTGGTCACGCTTGCCTTTTTTCTGTACAATTTGAAAAACCCTTAATAAAAATATTTTTTTTAGAAAGTGAGTCTTGCTTTAATATGCAGATTTGCTAAAAAGTGATTCTGCCCACAATGGGCAGGATTTATATCACAATGTCTCGTGAGATCGCATTGGATCTCAGTAGGTTTTGCAAGCCGGGTAGATACCGGGAGTGGGTTCTCATGGCTTTTATCGACCATGCTGCGCCACAGCAAGCTATTTTTAAGGCGCAGTGTGACGGTTGGATTGTGCCCATGCTGTCAAAGCTTTATGACTTGCACTCAGCAGGGCAGATTTGCAAGAGTACCATATCTCAAAGGGAACTATTTATATTGACTCTTGATCCCGTACACCCAAGCATTTAGCCTTGAAGCCCGAGTATTCATCTAATCCCTTCACTTTGAAAATGTGGGCAGCTGGCATTGGTTTTTTTTTTTGGATAAATTTAGAGTACCCAATTATTTCTTTTTTTCCAATTAAGGGGCAATTTAGTGTGGCCAATCCACCTTTGGGTTGTGGGGCTGAAACCCATGCAGACAGTGAGAATGTGCAAACTCCACGCAGTCAGTGACCCAAGGCTGGGATTCAAGCCCAGGTCCTCAGCGCCGCAGTCCCAGTGCTAACCACTGTGCCACGTGCCACACCAGCTGGCATTGTTAAGCGTTAACTCTTGATGGCCAATTAGTGTGACGAGCACGAGTATCCGGACGGTAGAGGGCATAATTGCTTTCTACTTCAGGGATAGAAAATACTTAGAGGCACCCATCTTACTCAGACTGCTGTCATGTGAGAGTGCCTTTAGGAAATGGATGTTTATGCAATGTACCTTTAAGAAATGCAGTGATGTCAGAGTGTGGGTGGAGCTGGGCTTTAGATCAGCCATTTTGCAGTTTTAGTTTCAGTTCTGAGAAAAAGAGCTTGGGTGTGTCTGTGTTTGCAGTGAGCTGGATCTGCTGTAATCTCTGCCATGAAAGACTATCTCTGGATCATTTGGGTGATTTAAACTCATAATAGTAATGCCTTTAACCTGATGTGTTTCTGTTTAAAGGTGTTCAGTCTCTTGGATGTTGAAAGCAATAACTGAAAGATTATTTAGTGTTGTATTATTTTCGGGGTTATCTTTGCAGTAAGGGGTGTTAAGTGATCCAATGTTTATTTAAAAGGTTAAGTTGAGTTCATGGAATAAACATTGTTTTGTGTTTTAAAAACCCACGTGTCCATAATTGTAATACCACAGCTGGGGAACAGACCCCTGGTGCTGGTGGAAACAGTGCTCACCTCCTTACTCCCTCTCAGAGATCATGGTGCCTAGCTCCCGTTTATAAAAAGCAGTAGAATTTGAGCCAGCGTGACATCAAGTCGGTTGGATGGGAAGATTCAATGAGGGCTGAAGTTGTGACATTAACCACGCTAAGTATATTATAATGGATTCAGATTCATGACAATCATGTTTGCGTCCTTCCTGGGCGTGAACTTGATCGCGTTATCAAGAAGGGCACAGAAAGGTTACGTCCCGAAATCTCGCTGGTGCAAATCCCATCTTTGGCCCCTCGTGAGATTTAGCGGCCATTACATAATTTGCTTGAATGGCCACTAAATCCCACCCATAGTGTCCAGCATTAGATGTGATTCCACGATCAGACAACACTTGCTAAACAATCCTGATTGTACTAAGAATTACACTGAAAAACAATTTAAGATTATCAGTTGGGCCCACTGTGGCCCACTTACACATGCTAGAAAGGGATGGCACGGTAGCACACTGGTTTGCTCTGTTGATTCATAGCACCAGGGTCCCAGGTTCGACTCCCGGCTTGGGTCACTGTCTGTGCGGAGCCTGCACGTTCTCCCTGTGTATGCTTGGGTTTCCTCCAGGTGCTCCGGTTTCCTCCCACAAGTCCTGAAAGACATGCTGTTAGGTAATTTGGACATTCTGAATTCTCCCTCTGTGTACCCGAACAGGCACCGGAATGTGGCGACTCGGGGCTTTTCACAGTAACATCATTGCAGTGTTAATGTAAGCCTACTTGTGACAATAAAGATTATTAAAATTAAAGGTGCATATATTTACACACAGCCCTTTGCAGACAGAAGGAGCATGGCCACACGTCTTTTCCAACTGAAGAGAAGCTTGGGGGACAGCCATTCTCTGGTCCACTCCCTATGGCAATGCCTTGACCAATCAGAGTCGACCTGTCTAGTTTGAATTTCAACAAAAGCTTGACATTTAACTGTTCCCTGATGCATTCGCCATGACAACACTTAATCAGAGTGGACTTGCCAACCAATCCGCACCCACTTATTATGCAATATATATTGTTCCCTTTGACATTTTGTACTCTTGCGATGAGTGCAAGACAAAATGCTTCGACAGCATGTCTCCTTTTTCAGCACCTCGGACATGATGTCCGCGAAGCCCTGACAGAACGCCTTCAGCTTCGGACATGCCCAAACCCCCCCCCCACACACACACAGCTCTTCCTCCCATTTCCTCTTGACCTCTCCTATCGGGGCTCCCTCCCAGTCCGTTAACTCCTTGTAAATCTTGGACACCTTGCCCTCCCCATACCCTCCTTCGACACATCCTTGACCTGTAGTCCCGGGATGGCAGATGGGAAAAGATGTCACCTGCTTCCTCACATAGTCCCGTACCTGTAAGTAGCTAAACCTGCTCCCGCTGGGCAGCTCATATTCCTCGTCCAATTTCTCTAAACTCGAAAAGCTGCCCCCCACAAACAGGTCTCCAAATCGATCCAGCCCCCCAGTGCAAATCTATGATTACCGCAAATTGGTGCCCACAACCTCCAGGCACCTTCCAACCTCAAATGCTGCTGCCACTGTCTCCTCGCCTGCCACCGGGCTCGTGGAGTACTTGGCTGTCAAGGAAGGCAGAGGCGCTGTCAACAATGCCCCCAGACTTGTACCCCTGCAAGAGGTTGCCTCCACCCGCCCCCATGCCAACCCTTCCCCCACAACGCACTTCTTTACCATAGCGATATTCGTTGCCCAATAATAATTCATTACGTTTGGCATGGCCAGCCCGCACTCTCCTGCTCCGACAGAACCTTCTTAACCCGTGGGACTTTCCCCGCCCACACAAACCCCGAGATCAACAAATTCATTTTACTAAAGAATGATCTTTGGGACGAAGATCAGAAGGTTCTGAAAAAC
Source organism: Scyliorhinus torazame (assembly GCF_047496885.1). Classification (NCBI taxonomy): domain Eukaryota; kingdom Metazoa; phylum Chordata; class Chondrichthyes; order Carcharhiniformes; family Scyliorhinidae; genus Scyliorhinus; species Scyliorhinus torazame. Next base: position 137,677,253 of record NC_092723.1, read on the forward strand.
AAATAAAAGCCTCGGGAGCACTGTTATTTTCACTGTCTGCACCTGCCCCGCCAGCGACAGCGGCAGCATATCCCACCTCTTAAAATCCCCCTTCATCTGTTCCACCAACCGTGCCAGATTCAATTTGTGAAGTTGTTCCCATCCCTGTGCTACCTGGATAAATATTTGAAGCTCACCACCTTAAACGGCAGCTCACCCAACCTCCTCTCCTGCCCCCTGGCCTCGATCGAGAAGACCTCACTCTTCCCCATGTTTAGCTTGTATCCGGAAAACCGGGCAAACTCCTCTAAAACACCCATAATTCCCCTGATGCCTCCCAGTGTGTCCGAAATATAAAGCAACGGGTCGTCCACATATAACGAAACCCAGTCCAATGGGGGCCCCTCCACCAAGTCCTCCTCCATCCTGGGGAACTCCAACCTGTCCAGGAACCACCGTATTCCCTCCCCCCGCCGATTCGTAAAGTCTCCTAAAAAAACTCCTCAAAAACCCCATTTACCCCCACCGGGTCCAGAATCATCCTTCCCCTCCCATCCTTCACCCTGCTTTTTTTAATAATAAATTTAGAGTACCCAATTCATTTTTTCCAATTAAGGGGCAATTTAGCGTGGTAAATCCACCTACCCTGCACATCTTTGGGTTGTGGGGGCGAAACCCACGCAGACACGGGGATAATGTGCAAACTCCACACGGACAGTGACCCACAGCCGGGATCGAACGTGGGACCTCGGCGCGTGAGGTGTGCTAACCACTGCACCACCGTGCTGCCCTCATCCTTCACCTTTCTGATCTCCCTCACCACCACCTGCTTCCTAAGTTGGTGGGCCAGCATAAGACCATAAGACATAGGAGCGGAAGTAAGGCCATTCGGCCCATCGAGTCCACTCCGCCATTCAATCATGGCTGATTTCAACTCCATTTACCCGCTCTCTCTCCATAGCCCTTAATTCCTCGAGAAATCAAGAATTTATCAATTTCTGTCTTAAAGACACTCAACGTCCCGGCCTCCACCGCCCTCTGGCAATGAATTCCACAGACCCACCACTCTCTGGCTGAAGAAATTTCTCCTCATCTCTGTTCTAAAGTGACTCCCTTTTATTCTAAGGCTGTGCCCCCAGGTCCTAGTCTCCCCTGCTAATGGAAACAACTTCTCTAGTTGTTTGTGGACGTTATATGTGGACGACCCGTTGCTTTATATTTCGGACACACTGGGAGGCATCAAGATCCACCCTATCTAAGCCATTCATTATCTTGTAAGTTTCTATTAGATCTCCCCTCAACCTCCTAAACTCCAATGAATATAATCCCAGGATCCTCAGACGTTCATCGTATGTTAGGCCTACCATTCCTGGGATCATCCGTGTGAATCTCCGCTGAACCTGCTCCAGTGCCAGTATGTCCTTCCTGAGGTGTGGGGCCCAAAATTGCTCACAGTATTCTAAATGGGGCCTAACTAATGCTTTATAAAGCTTCAGAAGTACATCCCTGCTTTTATATTCCAAGCCTCTTGAGATGAATGACAACATTGCATTTGCTTTCTTAATTACGGACTCAACTTGCAAGTTGACCTTTAGAGAATCCTGGACTAGGACTCCCAAGTCCCTTTGCACTTCAGCATTATGAATTTTGTCACCGTTTAGAAATTAGTCCACGCCTCTATTCTTTTTTCCAAAGTGCAAGACCTCGCACTTGCCCACGTTGAATATCATCAGCCATTTCTTGGACCACTCTCCTAAACTGTCTAAATCTTTCTGCAGCCTCCCCACCTCCTCCATACTACCTGCCCCTCCACCTATCTTTGTATCATCGGCAAACTTAGCCAGAATGCCCCCAGTCCCATCATCTAGATCGTTAATATATAAAGAGAACAGCTGCGGCCCCAACACTGAACCCTGCGGGACACCACTCGTCACCGGTTGCCATTCCGAAAAAGAACCTTTTATCCCAACTCTCTGCCTTCTGCCTGACAGCCAATCGTCAATCCATGTTAGTACCTTGCCTCGAATACCATGGGCCCTTATTTTACTCAGCAGTCTCCCGTGAGGCACCTTATCAAAGGCCTTTTGGAAGTCAATATAGATAACATCCATTGGCTCTCCTTGGTCTAACCTATTTGTTATCTCTTCAAAGAACTCTAACAGGTTTGTCAGGCACGACCTCCCCTTACTAAATCCATGCTGACTTGTCCTAATCTGACCCTGCACTTCCAAGAATTTAGAAATCTCATCCTTAACAATGGATTCTAGAATCTTGCCAACAACCGAGGTTAGGCTAATTGGCCTATAATTTTCCATCTTTTTCCTTGTTCCCTTCTTGAACAGGGGGGTTACAACAGCGATTTTCCAATCCTCTGGGACTTTCCCGGACTCCAGTGACTTTTGAAAGATCATAACGAACGCCTCCACTATTTCTTCAGCTATCTCCTTTAGAACTCTAGGATGTAGTCCATCTGGCCCGGAGATTTATCAATTTTTAGACCTCTTAGTTTCTCTAGGACTTTCTCCTTTGTGATGGCTACGATATTCAACTCTGCCCCCTGACTCTCCGGAATTGGTGGGATATTACTCATGTCTTCTACTGTGAAGACTGACGCAAAGTACTTATTTAGTTCCTCAGCTATTTCCTTGTCTCCCATCACAAAATTACCAGCGTCATTTTGGAGCGGCCCAATGTCAACTTTTGCCTCCCGTTTGTTTTTAATGTATTTAAATAAACTTTTACTATCATTCCTAATGTTACTGGCTAGCCTACCTTCATATTTGATCCTCTCTTTCCTTATTTCTCTCTTTGTTATCCTCTGTTTGTTTTTGTAGCCTTCCCAATCTTCTGACTTCCCACTACTCTTTGCCACATTATAGGCTTTCTCTTTTGCTTTGATGCATTCCCTAACTTCCTTTGTCAGCCATGGCTGCCTAATCCCCCCTCTGATAACCTTTTCTTTGGGATGAACCTCTGCACTGTGTCCTCAATTACTCCCAGAAACTCCTGCCATTGCTGTTCTACTGTCTTTCCCACTAGGCTCTGCTCCTAGTCGATTTTCGTCAGTTCCTCCCTCATGCCCCTGTAGTTACCTTTATTTAACTGTAACACCTTTACATCTGATTCTACCTTCTTTCTTTAAAATTGGAGATGGAATTCTACCATATTATGAGCACTGCCTCCTCAGTGCTCCCTTACTTTAGGATCTTTAATCAAGCCTGGCTCATTACATAACACTAAGTCCAGAATGGCCTGTTCCCTCGTGGGCTCCATCACAAGCTGTTCCAAAAAGCCCTCCTGTAAACATTCAATGAATTCCCTTTCCTTGGGTCCATTGGCAGCATTATTTACCCAGTCCACCTGCATATTGAAGTCCCCCATGATCACTGTGACCTTGCCTTTCTGACATGCACTTTCTATTTCGTGGTGCATTTTGTGCCCCCGGTCCTGACCACTGTTAGGAGGCCTGTACATAACTCCCATTTTGGTTTTTTTGCCTTTGTGGTTCCTCAACTCTACCCACACAGACTCCACATCATCTGACCCTATGTCATTTAGTGCTATTGATTTAATTTCATTCCTAATTAACAAGGCAACCCCGCCCCCTCTGCCCACCTCCCTGTCTTTTCGATAGGTTGTGAATCCCTGGATGTTTAAATGCCAGTCCTGATCCCCCTGCAACCATGTCTCTGTGATGCCTACCACATACCTGCCAGTCACAATCTGGGCCACAAGCTCATCTACCTTGTTCCGTACACTGCGCGCATTTAAATATAGCACCTTTAATTCTCTGTTGACCGTCCCTTTTTGTTTTCTTAGTGTGGTGGACCTTGGTTTACTGAGCCTTTCCATACACTGTGTCATATTTTGTGGGATGGGGACTATCGTAACCTCTCCTGAGTTTTGTCTTTTTGTGCTTTTTTGTATTCCTAAGCAGCTACGCTTCCCACTGATTACGTCACTTCTTGGTTCCCTGACTTTCCCTTCCCCCCCCAATCTTTAGTTTCAAGTCCTATTGACCACCCTATTTATTCTTTTCGCCAGAACACTGGTCCCAGCTCGGTTCAGGTGGAGACCATCCCAACGGTATAGGTCCCCCCTGTCCCAAAACTGATGCCAGTGTCCCATGAAAAGGAACCCCCCTTTCCCACACCACTCTTTCAGCCACGTGTTAACTTCCCTTATTCTTGCCTCCCTATGCCAATTTGCACGTGGCTCGGGCAGTAATCCGGAGATTATGACCCTTGAGGACCTGTTTTTTAATTTGAATCCTAGCTCTTTATAATCTCTAAACAGGTCCTCTTTCCTAGACTTGCCTATGTTGTTGGTACCGACATGGACCACAACAACTGGATCCTCCCCCTCCCTCTCCAGCATCCTTTCAAGCCGGTCAGAGATGTCCCGAACCCTAGCACCGGGCAGGCAACATACCATGCGGGACTCTTTATCCTGCTCACAAAGGATACTATCTATCCCCCTGATAATAGAATCCCCTACAACTACAACTTGCCTATTTACTCCCTCCCCTTGAATGGCCTGCTGAACCATGGTGCCTTGGTCAGCTGACTGATCCTTCCTGCAGCCCTGTTCGCCATCCACACAGGGAGCAAGTGCCTCATACCTGTTGGACAGAGTCAAGGGCTGAGGCTCCTGAGTTCCTGACTGCTGGTTCCCTTTACCTGCCTGACTTGCAGTCACACCCTGCTGTCCCTGGCCACTGGCAGGATTTAAACTACTTACTCTGACAGGTGTGACTGCCTCCTGAAACACAGTGTCCAGGTAAGTCTCCCCCTCCCGGATGTGCCTCAGTGTTTGAAGCTCAGACTCCAGCTCATCAACTCTGAGCCGGAGCTCTTCGAGCAGCCAACACTTACTGCAGATGTGGTCGCTGCAGCTCGCAATGGGATCTGCCAGCTCCCACATCAAGCAGCTCAAGCACATCACCTGACCAGCCATCACTAATTAATTAATTAGTTTAATTTAAGTTTATGAGTTTAGCTGTGTTTTTTTTAAAATTTGCGGCAGATTTGCTATCAACCACTCAGATCACAGCTTCCCTCTGACGTCACTTTTGGGAAACAAACTGGAAAACAGGAAGTTTCCGTAAGGTTTTTATACTCACAGAGACTGCTCCTCCTCCTCCGAACGGCTCCCGAAATTAGGCCCGAAGAAAGAGAGAGAACAAAACAGTAGGGAAAAAGCACCTTCTCCCACTCTTCACCGAATTACCTCACTGCACCAAATTACCAAATTCTCACTCGGTCTGTATCTCTCTCACTCAGGCTGTGTGTCCTTGACCTGCGCAATGCTTACTGGTCTTATGGTCTAAAATAATCAATCCGCAAGTACACCCTGTGCACATGGGAGAAGTACAAAAACTTCTTCGCACTCAACCTCCGACACCTCCACCAATCTACCCCCTCCACCCCTTGCACTCCATGAAACCCTTCCTCTCCTTCGCCACCGCCGACACCCTCCCCGACCTCTGGTTTGACCAGTCCATCCCTCGCTCAATGACTGTGTTAAAATTCCCTCCCATGATCCCCACCTCAAAGGCCACCCATTTGTTTATCAGCATTGCCATCCCCGCGTCTTCATATCTAATCCCGAATGAAAGACATGCCCAATGCACCCTTTCCTTAGTCTAGTCTGATCCCCGACCTTCAAGTGCGTTTTTTGCAAACAGGTCATGTTTGCGTTCAAGCTCCTCAAGTGAGCAAACACACGCAACCGTTTGACTGGCCCATTCAGCCCGCTCACAGTCCATGTGACCAACCTGGTCACCCCCCACCCGCCGCCAGTCCACAATATCCATTCTTGGGCCAGCCCCCAGCCCGTATGATGCAATCCTCCAGGCCCATCCTCAGATATCTGTTGTCACCACCTCCATTCTTTCTGTGCCACAGCAACCACTCCTTTGTCAGCAGCCCCCATCCCCTCTTCTCTCCCCCCCCCCCCCCAAGCAGAACAATAATCCCATCTCCCTCTGCTGCACTAACACCTGCTCACCCCCCACTGCCCTGGCTTTAGCTAGCCTGCCCAGCTAGCCTGGCACACCCCGCACATGGTGCCAAACCTCCGAGGCCTCACTGATTCACCACCCGCCGCTCTCACACCTCCATATCAAAAACAACAATCAAATAAGAAAAAGGTGCACTCATCCTCCATGTTTCCCAAAGACCCCGCCACAGAACCCAACAAGACCTCTCAAAAAAGAGGTTTTCCCATAATCAACAAATAAAAGGCAACAAAAACGAAGAAGGCAGAAAAAAAAACCAACATCTCCTCACACCTCCACAGTTCAATGTACACCACCTCCTGCCAGTCCATTTTCCTTTCAAACTCCATCGACTCCTCTGGTGTACCAAAATAATCGGCCGCTGTGAGTCACCCAGAGGCAGGTCGGGTACAGCATCCCAAACTTCACCCCCTTAAAGATGGCAGCCTTCACTCGATTAAACCCGGCTCCCCTCTTCGCCAGTTCTGTGCCCAAGTCCTGGTACACCCGGAGCTCATTACCTTCCGCGGTGTACCACCTCGTCTGCCTTGCCCACCGCTATGTCTTCTCCTTGTCGCAGAATCGGTGGAGCCATACCACCATCGACCTCGGCAGCTCATTTGCATGCGGCTTCCTCATCAGCACCCAATACGCCCAGTCGACCTCCAGGAGTCGGTCAAAGGCCCACTCCCCCATTAGCTTCTCCAACATCTTGGCTAAATATGAGCCAGCATCCGCTCCCTTGATGTTCTCAGGCATCCCACAATTCTTAGGTTTTGCCTCCAAGTGTGGTTCTCCAGATCCTCCGCCTTTTGTCCTTTAGCCGCTAATGGGTCTCGCGCATCATTCCAATCTTTGCCGCCAACGAGGCAAGCTGCCCCTCGTGCTCTCCCACCGCCTCCTCCACCTTCTGAATAGCCTGGCCATAGTACTCCAGCATCTGTTCCACCCAATCAATTCCAGCTTGTAGTGGTTCCACTGCCTTGGCTAGGTCCTCCTGGACTTCGCTCCTCTGCCAGGTGAACATCTCATTTAAGAGGTCCACCAGCTGCTTTGTTGACCACTGCGCAGGCAGGGCTGACCCTTTACCCTCCATCATCTTCACCTGTGGCGCACAAAGAATTTCTTGCTCTAACAGCTCCCTTCTTCTCGACCCACTTCTGGTCCGTGGATCCATCCACCAGCCACACCAGTGGAGTTTAACTTCCCTCGACCACCTCTACACCTTTTTCCACCAAAACATCTGTCCAACAAACAGGGAAAAGGACAAAAAAACTGCCTCGTGCATGGCTGCCACTGGAAGTTAAGAAAGAATGGTTTAACCACACCGGCCATAGTCCGGGGCAAGGTTATTTTGCAGTCACCTTTTTGGTTCCTAGCATTGGAGGAGAACATTCAGCCCTCAAAAGCCTGTTCTGAAATTCAGTTACGTCATGGCTGATCTTCAAGCTCAATTCTATTTACCCAAATTCTATTATCTATATCCCCGAATTAACTTTGAAATAATAGAGAATTAATGTGGCTGTGATGGTGGCAGTGTTAATCTTGGGGTGTTGCCTCTCAAGAACCTAATTTCAGTGAGGTCTATCTTTGTCAATGGCTTTTCCCATTGAGTTTCCTTTACCAAAAGTAGTTAATGCTGAGACATTCACTGCCATGGTGGGTCACAATAGCACTGCAACCTCCGGCAGTCCCACTTGAACCAAAGCCCGGAAATTATAGTGTGCCTCAATGGGCTCTGGATGAATGCAATCTACACAATGCATGCATAACAGACTGCATCAGCTGGGAATTCAAAAAATCCATGGTATGATATTGTTTATATCAACTGATGCCTGAAACTTGGTCAAATTCGGTTGTGATCACTAGAACTTGTTTATGACAGTTACAATCACAAGAGTTCCAAAGAGGTTCAAAGCAGATTGTTTTATTCCAAAAGTCAATTCAAGCCGCAAAGTGACGGGGAGTACAAATAGTCCCAGCCGGAGCCATCAGAAAATGCCGGTTCCCTTCCTGGTCGTCCTTCATTGGCAGATTTTAACCAGTCCCACTCTCAGGCCTCCGCCCCTCAGCAAGGAGCTCGTATTCCACGAGCCCCACGGGAGGTCAATCGGGTGGATCTCATGGGGGTATCACATTGAAGAATAATTTATTATCACTTTTGAAGTCAGTTGAGTACTTCTGAGTGCTTTGAAGGCAAAAAAATGATGCTCAATGATCAGAAATGATTTTGCTTAAGAGCTATATAATTTTTGATGCCTATGTCAGTTGAATATTTCTGAGCACTTTCACATTAATTAAGTGGTGGCACAGTGGTTAGCACTGCTGCCTCACAGCACCAGGGGCCCGGGATCAATTCCAACCTCAGGTGACTGTCTGTGTGGAGTTTACATGTTCTCCCCGTGTCTACGTGGGTTTTTTCCAGGTGCTCTGGTTTCATCTCACCGTCCAAAGATATGCAGGTTAGGTGGATTGGCTATGCGAAATTGTTCGGTAGGTGGGGTAATGAGGTTACATGGATAGGGTGCGTGAGTGGGCCTGTAGGGTGCTCTTTCAGAGGGTTTGTGTAGTCTTGATGGGCTGAATGGGAAACTCCCTGAAAAACTCGGCATAAATGAATTTAGAAATTTTTCCGGAGAATCGACAATTTTTTTTCAGCACTGGGAAGTGTCATGTGAATGTCCCTTTAAGAAAAGTGTGTTTTATCAAATGGCTGCAGTGATGTCATTGTGTGGGTGGAGCTAGAATGTGATTTTGCTTTTTACTTTCATTTTGAGTTGGAAGCTCTTTTTGGCTCTGTGTTTTAGTTTCGTTTTCAGTTGGAGAGCTGCATTCAAACAAAAAGGTGAATATCTCTGTCTCTCTCGAAAGAATGTTTCCAGATCACTTGATGATTTCAAAGTAATACCTGTTTCTGTAGAGAATTCAAACCTACTGTCTTTGTTAAAAAGGGTTTTTTGACTTATGGATGTTGTTCGGAAAGTTACTAAGGGTTACCTATAGAGTACTGTATCTTTTTGGGGAGTTATCAGTGTTGGTAGTTGATAAGATGTTTACTGTGTGTTTATAAAATGTTAACCGGATTCATAGAAAAAACATTGTTTTGTTTTTAAAATACTTTAGATCTCTGTTGCATTACACCTGTAATGTGGGCCTTGTGCTCCCCATAACCAAAATCTATTAAAAGTTGTAGGTCAGGTGAACTCCATGATATACTTTGGTGTTCTCAAAGCCCTGGCCCATAATAGGAGCTGAACCCCAAGATCGAGCCACCATTTTGAAAGGGTGCTCCGATCTCTAAGTGAGCTTGTGGGTCCCCCATACTCCCCACCATGAGTAAAGTCACCCCTCACACATAAGGGCACTTCCCCCAAGTGGGGACACCTCGCTATGGGGTCCCTGAGGGTCCCCACTCTTCAGGTACCCCCCCCCCCCCAAAACCATTCATACCCCCATCCATCCTTCTTTTACGGCCATGGCCCGCCTCGGCCCCGAACCTTGGCAGTGCCACTCTGGCACTCGGGCACCCATGCACTGCCACGCTGGCAGTGTTCTTGCCAGCTTGGCAGTGTCACCTGGGCACCTTGGCAGTCCCAGGGTGGCAGTGCTAAGGTGCCCACGTTCCAGGGGGAGGGCCAGGGAGCTACCCTGCACTGACCCTGATCCCCCAGGGATCTCGATAGCCAAGGCGACCCCCCAGGTGCCATTCCGCCTGGTCCACGTTTGTGTGGACCAGTGCTGAATGGCATCTGGCTGCGGCTTTCCTGGGGAGGCCGGTAGATCCTGGGAGGCCGGTAAAATTTGCTGAAGTCCGTTTTAAACCGACTTTGGCACGTGCCGTTTTGCCCTGCTCCTTTTGGGTGGGATCCTGACTCCGATACCTCGCGGGACTTGGGTGGATCCCGCGAGGCATGAAGGCTGCCAGGAATCCCGTAAGAGGCCTCTCCTGGGATTCACCAGCCACACTGCGCTCGAGCAAGAGTGCAACGCGGCCGGTGGAACGCACCCTAAGTGTGGGCGAAACTGGTGGAACCAGAGTTTTAAAAAAGTGACCAGATGTCCTTGGATAGTGGTGGGGAACCCGCCAGCAGAGCGGGTTCCCTGAAAACCCGTCACAAATTCACTTCGAAATCTTTCCATTGACTCGCACCGTATGTCGTTCAATAGCGTAGTCGTTCCTGTTGCATCCCGCCCAGAATGGTCTCAGTTGTTTTTTTCGTTAAATCGCCTCCAAAGTCACAATCAGGAAATATTGCATTAATACTAAATGTTTTACATTCAAGATATGAATTTGCCTTCACACACTATGAAATATTTCAAAAGCTGAGATTGCAGGATTGCGAATGCTTCAAAAATATGCAGCCAGTTCCAAAAAGAAACTAAATTCCCTCTTACACAGGTACAAGTTGCTGAGCCAGGAGGAAGGTGAATATTACAATGTGCCAGTGCCACCGGAAGAGGACTCTGAAGGAAATGAGGAGCTCAGGCAGAAGTTTGAGGTAAGTCTCAGGACAAATCAGATTCAGGATAGCTGGATGAAGTGGTTCTTTTAACAACATACAATAAATAACTAACACAGGCAGAGAGAGCTGACCGTCTTGCAAATGGAGAATTATGTAAGTACACAATCTTAACATTCAGCCTGTAACTCATGCCAAATCCATCAATTAGATTCCAGCCTGTAACTCACTCCTGGGTATCCATTATTTTACACATAGGCCACAGGTGCCTCTCAATTACATTCCCACCTATAACTCTCACTGAACTGTTTGATGGGTGTTCAAAGTTGGACTGTCAATATATTACGTGGGAAATATGAGACACTAGGGAAACCATGCAGGATGTTGGATTTCAAGACCAGAAGGATCAGTGGGACATTTGAAAAGAACCCTTCTTAAAATGTGTATGTTGCAAGCAGTTTAAAGTTATTCTTTCCTGTGTTATTTATAATGTACGAAAATGCTGATGATGGACTGTTTGTCCAATGAATGACCCAGAGGAGCAGCATTTATTGTCAGTACTTCAGACAAATGGATTTTGCGGCCTGCGGCATTTATCTATACAATTAATTGAAATTCTGTCTGCACACACATCACCCATCTCTGTCTATCAGTCTGCTAAGTAACCTTTATTTGCTGTACTTGCTGCCTCACACTTCTCATTTACCCTGGTGTTGCTCCGTGATTGCTGCTGGCTGCTTGCTGATAACTGACTGTACTCAATTCAAAGGGACAGGAATGTTGGGACAATGCAAATAATTCTATTCATTAGAGGTGAGGATATTATTCTTCAGCCTGACAGTCCACTGTATCTATCACTCCATATGAACCACACTGCTGCGGAAATACTACAGCAAAGTTTATGTATAGAATAACAAATACCTGGAAGTGAATTAAATGCTGGAATCTATTTGCAGGGTCAGGTGCTTCCATTTAGAATAATGGATACTTGAAGAGTGAGTTGGAGGCTGGAATCCTGTTCATAGAAAATAGAAAATACAGCACAGAACAGGCCCTTCGGCCCACGATGTTGTGCCAAACTTTTGTCCTAGATTAAGAACAAATTAATCTACACCCCATCATTCTACTGTAATCCATGAACCTATCCAATAGCCTCTTGAAGGTCCCTAATGTTTCCGACTCAACTACTTCCACAGGCAGTGCATTCCATGCCCCCACTACTCTCTGGGTAAAGAACCTACCTCTGACATCCCCCCCTATATCTTCCACCATTCACCTTAAATTTATGTCCCCTTGTAATGGTTTGTTCTACCCGGGGGAAAACGTCTCTGACTGTCTACTCTATTTATTCCCCTGATCATCTTATAAACCTCTTATCAAGTCTCCCCTCATCCTTTTCCATTCTAATGAGAAAAGGCCTAGCAGCCTCAACCTTTCCTCGTAAGACCTACTCTCCATTCCAGGCAACATCCTGGTAAATCTCCTTTGCACCTTTTCCAAAGCTTCCACATCCTCCCTAAAATGAGGCGACCAGAACTGCACACAGTACTCCAAATGTGGCCTTACCAAGGTTTTGTACAGCTGCATCAGCACCTCACGGTTCTTAAATTCAATCCCTCTGCTAATGAATGCTAGCACACCATAGGCCTTCTTCACAGCTCTATCCACTTGAGTGGCAACTTTCAAAGATCTATGAACATAGACCGCAAGATCTATCTGCTCCTCCATATTGCCAAGTACCCTACCGTTAACCCTGTATTCCGCATTCATATTTGTCCTTCCAAAATGGACAACCTCACACTTTTCAGGGTTAAACTCCATCTGCCACTTCTCAGCCCAGCTCTGCATCCTATCTATGTCTCTTTGCAGCCGACAACAACCCTCCTCACTATCCAAAATTCCACCAATCTTCGTATCGTCTGCAAATTTACTGACCCACCCTTCAACTCCCTCATCCAAGTCATTAATGAAAATCACAAACAGCAGAGGACCCAGAACTGATCCCTGCGGTACTCCACTGGTAACTGGGCACCAGGCTGAATATTTGCCATCCACCACCACTCTCTGACTTCTATCGGTTAGCCAGTTCGTTATCCAACTGGCCAAATTTCCCACTATCCCATGCCTCCTTGTTTTCTGCATAAGCCTACCATGGGGAACCTTATCAAATGCCTTACTAAAATCCATGTACACTACTTCCACTGATTTACCTTCATCCACATGCTTGGTCACCTCCTCAAAGAATTCAATAAGACTTGTGAGGCAAGACCTACCCCTCATAAATCCGTGTTGACTATCCCTAATCAAGCAGTGTCTTTCCAGATGCTCAGAAATCCTATCCCTCAGTACCCTTTCCATTACTTTGCCTACCGCCGAAGTAAGACGAACTGGCCTGTAATTCCCAGGGTTATCCCTATTCCCTTTTCTGAACAGGGGCACGACATTCGCCACTCTCCAATCCCCTGATACCACCCCTGTTGACAGTGAGGACGAAAAGATCATTGCCAACGGCTCTTGCTTCCCATAGAATCCTTGGATATATCCCGTCAGGCCCGGGGGACTTGTCTATCCTCAAGTTTTTCAAAATGCCCAACACATCTTCCTTCCTAACAAGTATCTCCTCGAGCTTCCCAGTCTGTTTCACACTGTCGTCTCCAACAATATGGCCCCTCACATTCGTAAATACGGAAGACAAGTACTCGTTCAAGACCTCTCCTATCTCTTCAGACTCAATACACAATCTCCCGCTACTGTCCTTGGTCGGACCTACCCTCGCTCTAGTCATTCTCATATTTTTCACATATGTGTAAAAGGCCTTGGGGTTTTCCTTGATCCTACCCACCAAAGATTGTTCATGCCCTCTCTTAGCTCTCCTAATCCCCTTCTTCAGTTCTCGCCTGGCTATCTTGTATCACTCCAGCGCCTTGTTTGAACCTTGTTTCCTCAGCCTTACATAAGTCTCCTTCTTCCTCTTAACAAGACATTCAACCTCTCGTCAACCATGGTTCCCTCACTCAACCATCTCTTCCCTGCCTGACAGAGACATACATATCAAGGACACGTAGTATCTGTTCCTTGAACAAGTTCCACATTTCAATTGTGTCCTTCCCTGACAGCCTACGTTCCCAACTTATGCACTTCAGTTCTTGTCTGACAGCATCGTATTTACCCTTTTCCCAATTGTAAACCTTGCCCTGTTGCACGAACCTATCCCTCTCCATTACTAAAGTGAAAGTCACAGAATTGTGGTCACTATCTCCAAAGTGCTCCTCACTAACAAATCTATCACTTGCTCTGGTTCATTACCAAGTACCAAATCCAATATGGCCTCCCCTCTGGTCGGACAATCTACATACTGTGTTGGAAAAGCTTCCTGGACACACTGCACAAACACCACCCCATCCAAACTATTTGATCTAAAGAGTTTCCACTCAATATTTGGGAAGTTGAAGTCACCCATGACTACTACCCTGTGACTTCTGCACCTTTCCAAAATCTGTTTCCCAATCTGTTCCTCCACATTTCTGCTGCTATTGTGGGGCCTATAGAAAACTCCCAACAAGGTGACTGCTCCTTTCCTATTTCTGACTTCAACCCATACTATCTCAGTGGGCAGATCCTCCTCGAACTGCCTTTCTGCAGCTGTTATACTATCTATAATTAACAATGCCACCCCCACCTCTTTTACCACCCTTCCTAATCTTATTGAAACATCTATAACCATTTCTGCCCCTCTTCTTTCCAAGTTTCCGTGATGGCCACAACATCGTAGTCCCAAGTATCGATCCATGCCTTAAGTTCACCCACCTTATTCCTGATGCTTCTTGTGTTGAAGTATACACACTTCAACCCATCTCCGTGCCTGCAAGTTACTCTCCTTTGTCAGTGTTACCTTCCCCACTACCTCACTACACGCTTGGGTGTCCTGAACATCGGCTACCTTAGTTGCTGGACTCCAGATCCGGTTCCCATTCCCCTGCCAAATTAGTTTAAACCCTCCCGAAGGGTACTATAAAACCTCCCTCCCAGGATATTAGTGCCCCTCTGGTTCAGATGCAACCTATCCTGCTTGTACAGGTCCCACCTTCCCCAGAATGCGCTCCAATTATCCAAATACCTGAAGCCCTCCCTCCTACAGCATTCCTGCAGCCAAGTGTTCCACTGCGCACTCTCCCTATTCCTAGCCTCGCTATCACGTGGCACCGGCAACAAACCAGAGATGACAACTCTGTCTGCTGGCTTTTAACTTCCAGCCTAACTCCCTAAACTAGTTTATTACATCCACACCCCTTTTCCTACCTACATCAATGTGCACCACGACTTCTGGCTGCTCCCCCTCCCCCTTAAGGATCCTGAAGACACGATCCGAGACGTCATGGACCCTGGCACCCGGGAAGCAACAAACCATCCGAGAGTCTCGCCTGTGCCCACAGAACCGCCTTTCTGTACCCCTAACTATTGAGTCCCCTATAAATAGTGCTCTCCTACCTCCCCCCTTCCCTTCTGTACCCCAGAGCCAGACCTCGTGCCAGAGACCCGGTCACTGCAGCCTACCCCTGCTAGGTAATCCCCCCAACAGTATCCAAAGCGGTATACTTATTGTTGAGAGGAACGACCACAGGGATCCCTGCATTAACTGCTTCCTCCTCTTCCCACCTCTAACTGTTACCCAGCTACCTTTGTTCTCAGGTGTAACTATGTCCCTGTAGCTTCTATCTATCACCCCCTCAGCTTCCCGAATGATCCTCAGTTCATCCAGCTCCAGTTCCCTAACACGGTCTGTGAGGAGCTGGAGATGGCTGCACTTCCCGCAGGTGATGTCAGGAAGGAAGGACACCGGTGGTCTCCCTTACCTCGAACATTCTGCAGGAGGAACATTCCACTGCCCTAGCTGCCATCGCCTCGACTTAGTCTCCCAATAAAAAAGAAAGAGAAGAAAAAAAAAAGTAAATAGCTTACCTGCTCACAGAACTGAGTTTTTTTTAGGTTAGAGGAGGAGGGAGGGTGGGAGACACTACACGTGTAGTGTGTCGGGTTTCCTCACCGTTCAAATTTATTGGGTAATACAAACCTTCCCAGGTCTCCCCACGGCCAACTTCCTGCTGTTCTGAGAAAAAAAAAGCTCCAAAAAGTAAGTTTAAAAATCAAAAACGCAGCTTACCTTCCAGCTCTCCCCTCCAAAAATCGCTCCCCTCTCTGCCCACTCCGCTGGAAGAATGAGGAAGAATTCCTGTAAAACATTCAGGAAGATGACACTGTTGTTTATGTTACTCAAATTCTGCGAAGGAGAGAAACAGCATTGAGTGCTGAGCTTGTCTGATGGATGCTGATCAAAGGTTTTGGATAATTTAAAAATGTTATTCTTATTGAGTTGTGCAACATTCATTGTTTTATTTTTGATTTTATTGCTTGCATAACCCTGCTGTCTGTGGTGTTGCACTGGGGTAACTTTAACAGTGTACATCTTGCATCCTCACACAATGGTTTCTAACCACTCTCGGTATCCCCACATCCTCAGCATTTCTTTCGACATGCGTCCTCTTCCCCATCGTTCCTGGAGCTTAATCTCGGAACTACTGATGGCATCTCTTCACAAACGCATCCAGTGACTCCCAGCCGTCCCATCCAATGTCACTTCTGGGATCGCAGCCATTCGTACTCCTTGGATCCCATGCAGCACTACAAAACCATTTCACACATTACCAGCCCACTCCTGATCCTCCATCTTCAGCATTTTCCATGGTGCCTCCTATCCTGAGGCTATGCCCCCAGTGCCGGTCACTAATGTAACAGTATTCCCCTCCCCCAGTATATCTTGGGCTGTATCTTTCCAGCAGTTCTTGGAGCTCTGTTCCAACGCCTCCCATTTGTACTTCCATCCTTGTGGTCCACTCCTGTGTCTCCATCTTCGCGACCCCCCTGCCCCCACACTATACTGGCTCCACACCCAACTGCTTCTACATTTGGGAGTCTGTAATAGCCACCCTCACTCTATGGGCTATCCCAAGTGCCTCCCACAGCTTTAGTTTTAGCTGCTGTTTTATTTTATTTGCAGAGAGCCAGAATTGGGCCAGGTTCTAAGGCAGCCGAGGAGAAACGATCCAGCTCGTGGTCCAAAATTGACAACAATGGCAATCGGGATCGGATGAAGCTGGCTGACTTCAACTTCTTGATGGTGCTGGGGAAGGGCAGCTTTGGGAAAGTAAGAGTTACACTGCACCATTGGTTCAGTTTCTATTGTATTTAGGAAGTAACCTGTCCAATATACACTTGCACAAGCTCTCCCCAATGCGTTACAAATGGGGGGAACATTCCCAAATTGTAGCAGGAGTCAGATCTTTTGTTTTAGTGATGATTGGTTGAGGGATAAATGTTTGGTCAAAAATTGGGAGAACCTGCTGCTTCTCTTCCAAATAGTGCCGTGGAATCTTTTACATCTACCTGAGGGAGCCAACAGGGCCTCAGTCTAACGTCTCATCCAAAAGACTGCACCGCCGACTGTGTAACCCCCTTGTAGTACTGAGCCAGTGTGTCGGCCTGGAAACCGCAAGCTTTTGACTCTGGTCATATATCAGGTTTTAATGTTTTATTCTGTATGTTCTAGTTATTTTATTGTGTTGTATTATTGTATTGGTTGATGTGTGTGGTGTACTATTGCATTGTACAGTAGCATAATTATTAAGTTCATGGACTAGTAATACAGAAGCTTGAGCTAATAATCCAGCGTTCACCAATACAGCTGGGAAATTTAAAATTCTGTTAATTAAATAAGTTTCAATCCAGCAGCTAATATCAGGAATGGTGATTTGGGTGAAATGTTCCAGTCCTGTTGCGGGGGGGGGGAGGTGGGGGGAGAGATTCAGAAAATGCAGAGCACTGCTCAAGAGTCCATCAACTTTGTTAGGACCAGAATATCCACCACACAAAACCATTGGATTATTGTAAAAATCCACCTGTTTCATTAATGCCCGATATGGACAGAAATCTGCTACCCACTGAATCATGTCTGACCTTCAATATGGCAGATGGGAAATGATGGAGAAAAGTCATGGTGCATGTACCACCTATCATTTAATAGATACAACATTGATTAAGCCAATGAATTGGTAGAGGGCTGTGAGGCAGTGACATAGCTGAAAGTAATTTGTACATTCTCAGGTTTTAATGTGTAAGAGAAAAGTGCCTCCTTTTGTGCACCGTGGGGAGTTTCACCGAATCTTTCCAATGCGTTTTGTGAGGAATGAGGTACACATTCTGCATCGATAGCTGGATTCATGACATTCACTCCACATCCTGAGGGTATGAATCCAAATTGGATGAACAAGAGTTGGGCCTCAAGTTTATCATTCACATCCACCGCATTTGTTCCAAGCAGATGGCTCTGAATTGATGTTTGTAATCAGTAGTGTGCCCAGGAGGAGCTTCAGGGTTCTCTGTTCTAAAATCTCATTAACTCTGATCCAGATATGAATATATTTTCATTACCTGCCAGTCTCTTTTCCCAAATGTCCTACTGATGCCCTATAATCAAACAAGTCAATCGTCTGGTTAATTTCCAGATTCTTTGGTTTTTAGATTTGATGATCCTGAGATATTATACTCACAAATTGGACAGAATCATTTTGTTGAATAAAACGGAAAATTAAATGACACTTTGGTTAATTTGGGGGTAGCTTTCGCATCAGCCAAGGCAAGATCCTGAGTCAGGCTCACCAAATGCTGAGAGGCCTGCTCATGAATCTCCATTCAAACACTTTCCCTTCACATTATCCCATCAAACAGTCCCCAAAGCAGCCCTGTGGGAGCAAGAGTACAGATGAATGGTCCAAATTCTGAGTATCAACATTGATCATATATCAGATATTAATGTTTTATTCTGCATGTTCTAGTTATTTTGTGTTATTGTATTGGTTGATGTATTTGTGGTGTACTATTGCATTGTCCAGTAGCATAGTTGTTAAGTTCATGGACTAGTAATACAGAGGCTTGAGCTAATAATCCAGCGTTCACCAATGCAGCTGGGAAATTTTAAATTCCGTTAATTAAATAAATTTCAATCAAGCAGCTAATATCAGGAATGGTGACTTGGGTGGAATTTTCCAGTTCTGTTGTGGTGGGGGAGAGCGCCGCTCAAGAGTCCAGCGACTTTGTTGTGACCGGAAAATCCCACCACATGAAACTATTGGATTATTGTAGAAATCCACCTGCTTCTGAAATGCCGAGCAAACTATTCAGTAGTGTAGGGAATAGCAATAAATAGCCTTGCCAGTGGCATTCACATCCAATGAATGAATTAAAAGGAGCAGTGTTGTTGAAATACAGAATAAAGTTCCCTCTGCACTTTCCCACCAAACACTCCCAGGGCAGGTACAGCACAGGTTACACACAGCATAAAGCTCCCTCTGCACTTTCCCACCAAACACTCCCAGGGCAGGTACAGCACAGGTTGGACACAGACTAAAGCTCCCTCTGCACTGTCCCAAGAACAAACTTGTGGATTCACTGAAACTCATTGCAAATTACAATGCTATCCTCAACAGACATTCTTCCATTATCATAAAAGGTCTATGGTAACAGTAAATGGAAAAAAAACATATGATATGTGCAGGGGCAAGAGGGGCTATGTGTGTGGCAAATGGTCCAGATTCTGAGAATCAGCATTGATGATGTGCCATAAGACCATAAGACATAGGAGCAGAATTAAGCCACTCGGCCCATCGAGACTGCTCCACCATTCAATCATGGCTGATATTTTCTCATCCCCGTTTTCCAGCTTTCTCCCCATAACCCCTGATCCCCTTATTAATCAAGAACCTATCTATATCTGTCTTAAAGACACTCAACAAATTGGCCTCCACAGCCTTCTGTGGCAAAGAATTCCACAGATTCACCACCCTCTGGTTGAAGAAATTGCTCCCCATCTCTGTTTTAAAGGATTGTCCCTTTAGTCTGAGATGGTGTCCTCTGGTTCTAGTTTTTCCTACAAGTGGAAACATCCTCACCACGTCCACTCTATCCAGGCTTCGCAGTATCTTATAAGTTTCAATAAGATCCCCTCTCATCCTTCTAAACTCCAACGAGTACAGACCCAGAGTCCTCAAACATTCCTCATACGACAAGTTCTTCATTCCAGGGATCATTCTTGTGAACCTCCTCTGGGCCCTTTCCAAGGTCAGCACATCCTTCCTTAGATATGGGGCCCAAAACTGCTCACAATACTCTAAATGGGGTCTGATCCAGAGCCTTATGCAGCCTCAGAAGTACATCCCTGGTCTCGTATTCTAGTGTCATATGGTGAGGTTTTAATATTTTATTCTGTTATATTCTAGTCATTTTATTGTGGTATTAGTTGATGTGTTTGTGGTCCATTTTTGTATGTAGTTACATAATGTTACATTTTATTATGTCATGTCTTTTATTTTGTGCTGGCTTGATGCTCTATTGCATTTTATTTGTTGCTGTGTCACTGGTATTTTGTGTTGTTCAATGTCATGTTGCTGATATAATGCTATATTATGTTTTGTGGCAGTGTTATAGTATTGCAGTGTGATGTGTTGCTGGTAACAGAGCTGGAACACCAGTGTAAAGAAATGCATTTAGTGGGGACCATGTTCACAGATTCAGTACTGCTGGAAAAGTAGAAAGTTCAAAGATAAATGTGTTTCTGATGGCTAAGCAATCGAGGGGAATTTCATTACTGTAACCCCAATGGAAAATCTGGGGAAACTCCAAAGAATTGGTGTAAACAGTTCACAGCATTCCAGGGAAGAGTTTATAATTGCATTTTCCAAAAGCAGAAATCCAGCCAGCCTCTACATTTGAATCAGACTACCCTGCAAGCCCTCTGTGTTTATGTTGTATACTACTAATAATAATCTTTATTGTCACAAGTAGGCTTACATTAACACTGCAGTGAAGTTACTTCCGGCATCTGTTTTGGTATGCCACACGCTCCAATCTACCACACCCTTCTTACCAAGGTCAGACAATGTAGCTCACCTTAGTATTTCAAGGGTCAAAGGTGTGGCCTGGTGTAGCACAAAGCCACACAACACAGCAAGTCCCAGGTTTGATCTTTGGTTTGTGCTGCAATAGCCTCATTGAGAGATGGGGCAGCAGTGCAAATGTTACTGTTGATCTCTGTGCTCCTGTCTCGAAAAATGTGTCAGGATTCCTGCTTTATAATTTAGAAACCCACTCTGCCAAGTTTTGGATCTGTAAATGTTAAGTAAAGACAAATTCAAGCTCAGTTGTAATATCCTCCAATGCTGAAGACACCCAGTGCTTAGCTCCACAGTGAAGTATGGCCAGTAAGTACCAAGCAGTAAGCAGGTGTCCAGAATTCAGAGATAAGGTGAAGGGAGGGAGGAAATTGGCAACCGTGTTTAATTCATTCCCCAGCATAAGTAGTGTTCACCAGCAGTGTGCCAACATGGACTCAGGATGTTTGTATGTTCTCTCTGTGCCTCGCAGGTGATGCTGGCTGAAAGGAAAGGCACTGATGAGCTCTATGCTATCAAGATCCTGAAGAAGGATGTGGTGATCCAGGATGATGATGTGGAATGCACCATGGTGGAGAAGAGAGTTCTGGCTGCTCCTGGAAAGCCCCAGTTCCTGACTCAACTCCACTCCTGCTTCCAGACGATGGTAAGTCAGGGAGGCAGAAGGAAGCAATGTGCCCTTACTAGTTGCATTATTGCAAATAACAGTTTTGGGAGTGAACTGCATTGATTGGGTCCAATATGTTCTCTAAATTTTCTTTGTGCTGGCTGGTCTACAAAGTTCTTTCTCTACCTTTTTGTACACTGGAACTTTATATTTTAATGGTCATGACTGACTTTAGTCCGAAAATGTCTCCAGACAAACTGTCAAAATTTGTGAGTGCCTGTTTATTTCAAAGTGGGGTGTATTCCAGATTGCTGCACACCACACATGCACATCTTAGAGGCTACATTGCTTGGATTCACAACATTGTAGGGGAAATTTACAACCCACTCTCCGGACGCAGCCACACATCCTGGGGATGGGGCCAGTTAAGGCTGGGAAGATAGGAGTTGCTTCCTTTTGCCCCAACACAGACATGTCAAGATTCTTTGAGGGTTTCATGGAGCCTTTTGAACAAACTGCAAACAGGCATGGATACTTCACGCCCTTCAGAATTTGTACATGATGTTGACCTCAGTCCTGTCCTCTGCTCCATTCTGCATACACATCAGGGCTCAGGGTAGAGGTGATTGGCTGTTACCCTTCTATGTGGAAACATTGCTTTCAGACATACTGAGGGGCTAATTGAATGCATATAGCTAAAGAAGCAAATATTAAAAGTGTCTTGACTGTGGGGACCAAGTCATTTTCTCATATAATGAATTAACCATTGTATTCCAGTGTATTCAGAGCTGAGAATGTATTGTTCTCTGTCTAATCAACTAATCAATTTTAGCTAGGTCTCTGCCAAGCTATGAAACATAGCAAAATGTGAGGAAACACATCCAGTACTTTCCTAAGACTGCGCACGCAGAAGCTAAGCTAGTTTTGATAGGCACTAGTCAATCTTAAGTAATGTCCAATGTTTGATTAACAAATCATCCTCTGAGTAACAGACATTCATTTGAGCAAACCAGGAGGTCTCAACTGAAAATTAGAAGCCAATGAACATAAATGAGGGGTTAAACTAGAGATAGGAATGCCCTTAAAAATAGAACCTCGTGGCCGAGGTTCTTTGTTCCTGAATTCTTGAATCATCTATCTGTTTGTGCTTACAGTCATTTCTTTTGTGCTTTATGCTTTTTTCCATGTGCTTGACTTTTTTATTGCATTGTTTGATTTTTTTGTTGCGAGATTTTCTAATTTGGTTCTTATTCAATTGTATAGCAATGAATAATTAACAGTAAAGTCATATTTTTGACATCTCCCACCAACCACCAGACTACCGATTCTTATTAGAAGGTAACATAAGAGTCCCAACACATGCTATCTGTAGTCATCCAGGAGACATGAAGATAACATTTATTTTAACTTGTACAACACTAGTGTCCCAGCCAGGACTAACAGGAACTCCCAATCCGAGTCTGGGATGGTATTTAAAAGGCTTGCTAGCAAGACCCAGCCGGACGGGCCTCCACCCGTTACCATGGGATCTTGTACTCCACAAGCCCCACGGGGAGATCAGTAAGTGATCCTTCGTGGTCCTCATGAGGATTATCACACTATAATTCTCTCTCCTTTTAGTATTGTCTCCAGCACCCCACATTCCTTGTTTCTTTATTAATTTTAGCTCTGCCACTATTTCAGATGAGGGAGGCATTGTTAATTTTTGTTATTAATGATTTGCACACCACACCCTTACATCAAGCAAAATATCAACGTTAAAGGAGAAAGAAATTTGAGGTGGAATGTACTAGTATCATTAGTAGCTGGTGAATGCCTTACAAAAGTGTTCAATGTTTATGGGCAGCAGTCATTTTGAGATTAACTGTAGTGGTTCAAAGGGCGTGTGAGTCATCACATGACTCCTTAGAGCAGAGCGGGGTAGATAGGGCCCAGTAATGCACTTCTGAGAATGAGGGAACTGAACACTCGCTAAAAACCCACCCGACATAAAACAGATGCTGGTAAAATGCGAATTTGCATTCATTTCAGAGCTTCTGTTACGATCGCATCAGTGGCAGTGAGTCACATAATTGTTGTCATTAGTTATTGCTAACATTACACACACACGTACTTCATTAAATGGAAACACGACAACTCATTTACATCAGCGCTACCTCTAACCAGCACCAAATTAATCCGCTTAAATCAGCTGCAAAATGACCTTGAACAAATCCCATCTCTCCAGTGGCTGCAGTGTGGGTAATTAACCAATCCATCTTTCTTGATCCCTGACCTGTTGTGATGTGTTTCAATGAGCCTGTGTCTCATCAGAACAATACAGTGTATCCAGTGCTTCATTCAAAGATTTCAGCTGGTATAAAATTTACATTTCAAATTTGTCACAGATGATAGAATTTACAGTGCAGAAGGAGGCTATTCAGCACATCGAGTCTGAACATTGAGTCATGTGATCATTATGGAAACAATTTTATTCACAGTATGCACCTCATTGGTTTTTGTGTAATAAACTAAGACAATGTAGTACCTGATCATTGTGATCATTTTAACTACATAATGACAAAACATTTGAAGCTGAGGTGTACTTTGCTAGTGTTCTGTGTGTTTACGGGTAGGCTACCACAAGAACTCCTCGTTGAGTCTAGGAAAATCATCTAGTCCATTCTCCCCACTTCATACATCAGCATTAAGAATGCCAGGGTGACTATACTTGAGGTCTAGTTTGGTTAAACCTGTGCCTGGTTAAGTCAAACAGAACAGTAGTCCTGGGTTCATTGCCTGGCCAATGAGATGTTAACTGACCTAGGCCAGAGGAAATGCTACATTTACCCTCTCTGCTCCTGAGAGGTAATGAGAGGTTTCTCAGTCTGATGTTATTTAGGAAATAGTGTGCACTTTAGGTAAGAGCAGCTTTGGTCTCAACTGTTCCTCCCATGATTGAATTGCTCGCTGACGCTTACTAACTAGCTGTGCACATCAAAGAATTGCACCTCAGCAAGAGGGGGAGAGAAGAGGAGAAAACAGATTCCTAGAATAACTGAACATGAAGTATAAATTAAACATTTACTGGTAGTTGCAGATTGTAACTTGCAATCGTCCATAAGTGAAATTCATAACTTCCAGATGTGGAAATTATACTCGGAAAATGTTTTGCCTTCAAACTGCCTGTACTGCCTGTGACCATCAAACATGTGTGTTTATCTTTTAATTGTTAGTTTGTGAAAAGGATACAAAATTTGTCGAGGCCCAAGATCCAGGATTGCAGATGAAATTTAAACTATGCAGTACCAGGTTTCATCCACCAGGGCAAATTGTGAGTTATCTGTTGAGCTACCATGGGGACCTCTGGTGGTAGATATGCAGTACTACAGAATATTGAGAGGGCAGGACCTGGGGAGGTCTCAGCACTTGAACATTGTTTTAGAGCTGGAGATAAAGCATTTTTATTTTTACTTTGGACAAGAACATTATTTGTAACTTCACAAACTTGAAAGGAAAAAATCTACAAAGGGAAATAGCAAGACTAATTTGATGGCTCCACCCAAGACTGGCACGTGCACGATGGGCCAAATGGCCCCTTCTGTACTAGATAATTCTGTGATAAATGATCCTGCTTTTCTGGATCGCTTCATACCAAGAAATACAGTAAATGGTAGAACTCTTGCGAGTACTGACAGGCAGAGAGATCTGGGCTTGCATGTCACCGATCACTGAAAAGTGGCAACGCATGAGGATAAGGTGGTCAAGAAGGCATACGGCATGCTGGCCTTCATCGGTCGGGGCATTAAAATTGGCAAGTCATGTTGCAGATGTACAGGACCTTAGTAAGGCCTCATTTGAAATATTGTGTACAATTCTGGTCGCTATGCTACCAGAAAGACGTGGATGCTTTGGACAGAGTGTAGATGCGGTTTACTAGGATGTTGCCTGGTATGGAGGGCATTAGCGGTGAGGAGAGGTTAGATAAACTCTGTCTGTTCTGACTGGAACAACGGAGGTTGTGAGACGACATGATAGAAGTCTACAAGATTATGAGTGGCATAGACAGAGTGGATAGTTAGATGCTCTTTCCTCGGTAGGAGAGTCCAGTTCTAGGGGACGTAGGTTTAAAGCGTGGGGAAAAGTTTAGAGCAGATGTGCGAGGCAAGTATTTTACACAGAGGGTGGTAAATGTATGGAATGCGCTGCCTGGGGAGGTGGTGGGAGCAGGTACGATAGCAGCATTTAAGGGACATCGAGACAAATATATGAATAGGGTGGGAATGGAAGGATACGGACTCTGTAAGTGCAGACGGTTTTACTTCAGGCAGGTACCATGGTTGGCGCAGGCTTGGAGGGCCGATGGGCCTGTTCCTGTGCTGTATTCTTTGTTCTTTGTCCTCTTTCACTAGATTAGCCTGGCTTAGCAGAGAGGCCAGCTAGCCAGCGGCACAGTGGTTAGCACTGTTGCCTCACAGCTCCAGGATCCCGGTTCAATTCCGGCCTCAGGTGACTGTGTGGAGTTTGCACTTTTTCCCCGTGTCTGCGTGGGTTTCCTCCGGGTGCTCTGGTTTCCTCCCACAGTCCAAAGATGTGCAGGTTAGATGGACTGGCCATGTTAAATTGCCCCTTAGTGTCCAAATGTTAGGTGGGGTTACTGGGCTTAAGTAGGGTGTTCTTTCAAGGGCCAGTGTCGACTTGATGGACCGAATGGCCTCCTTCTGCACTGTAAATTCTATGATTTTAATGATCAGCCTCATTAGCATGCTGCTGGTGGATAGCATCTGCCTGGGTTTGAAGATCAAGTGACAGGGGGCAGCTATTAGGGCCAGGGGAATTGTCCCCAGCATTCTGGGGGTTTTGAGCAGAGAAGACCCAATGTGGGGCCAGCAGGTTTCAGTGAACGCCCTGACGTTGAAGAACTTAAAATTTGAGTCAGCTAGATAGGTGCAGCAAATCAATGGGTGAGTTCACCACTCCAATTTAACCGGCCCTTCATATCATGGTCTATTAAATGCAATTTTGCCTTATCTCGTTACGTTCTATTTGGTTTTCTGTTTCTCTTGCTATTTATCTGTCTCTCTCCTACCATCTCTTTCCCTTGATTCCTTTGCCTCTTTCATCCCTGCCTCTAGCTGTCTACCCACACTTTAACTGTTTTGTCTTCTCTTCATCTACCTCTAGTCACCTGTGTCCCCCCCCCCCCCCCCCCCCCCATCGCATCCTCCATCTCTTTCTCTCCTCCCATGTCTCACTGTTTCTATTTCTCTATCTCTCACTCTCCCATGTCCCTTTCTTTTTCTATGATTTTTATTCCTGTACCACATTAAATGCTCGTGATTAAGTGCGATAAGAAATGTTCAAAGGAACTCCTTCAATTGTGAAAGTGTTTTCACCTTAGGATAACATCTAGAAACCAAAATAATATAACAGTCAGCATGGAGTTCAAAAGGGAAAGTCTTACTTGATCAACCCCCTGAATTCTTTGAAGAAGTAAGAGAGAAAGTAGACAAGAGTTATGTCCTGGATGTAATTTATCTAGATTTCCAAAAAGGCCTTTACCATATAAGAGAGCAATTAATAATATCACAGCTAATGAAATCAGGGGACAAGTAGCAGAATGGATAGCTGGAGTGTTGAGTGGCTATACAAAGTAACAGAAATAGAACACGGGCTCCACAAGGATCAGTGCTGGAGCTAACACTGTTTATGACTTATATTCATGACTTAGACTTTAGCAGTCTAAAACATAATTTCTAAGTTTGCAGGTGACCCCAAATTGGTGGCAGGTAGTCAATACTGAGGAGTTCTGCAACAAATTGCAAGATATCAATAAATGTGCAGGGCGGCATGGTAGCACAGTGGTTAGCACTGTTGCTTCACAGCCCCAGGGTCCCAGGTTCGATTCCCGGCTTGGGCCACGGACTGCGGGGTCTGCACGTTCTCCGGTTTCCTCCCACAAGTCCCGAAAGATGTGCTGTTAGGTAATTTGGATATTCTGAATTCTCCCTCAGTATACCCAAACAGGCGCTGGAATGTGGCAACTAGGGGCTTTTCACAGTAACTTCATTGCAGTGATAATGTAAGCCTACTTGTCACAATAAAGATTATTATTATAAAAGAATTGGCATTTTATTGGCAAATGAATGTCAACACAGATACGTGTGAGGTATTACATTTTGGGAAATAATGACAACTTGTTTTTATATAACATCTTTGCCATAATAAAATATCTTAATTGTCACCGAACCACAAGGTGACATTAGGATAGATGGTGAAAAGCTTGGTCAGACAGGTAGGCTTTTAAGGGACATCTTAAAGGAGGAAAGGGGAGGCAGAAAGGTTCAGGTTGGGAATTTCAAAGTTTAGGACCTCAGCAGCTGAAATTCTGGCTACCAATGCGGGAGCGATTGAAATCGGAAATGTTCAAGAATTAGGTGAGTGCAGATTGCTCAGAGGATTATAGGGCTGGAGGAGATGACTGAGATATGGAAGGATGAGACCACAGAGAGAATTGAAATTAAGAATGAGACTTTTAAAATTGAGGCATTACTTGACTGACAGTCCGTGTAGGTCATCAAGCACAGTGGTGATGGTTAAAAGGGTTTTGGTGTGAGTAAGGACATGGGCAGCAGAGTTTTGGATGACCTCAAGGTGACCAAGAGTAGAAAGTGGAAGGCTGCCCACCAGTGAACTGCAGTCAGGTATGGAGGGAAGATAAGTCGGGTATGGAGGGAAGATAAGTCAGGTATGGAGAGAAGATAGTCAGGTATGGAGGGAAGATAGTCAGGTATGGAGAGAAGATAGTCAGGTATGGAGGGAAGATAGTCAGGTATGGAGGGAAGATAAGTCAGGTATGGAGAGAAGATAGTCAGGTATGGAGGGAAGATAAGTCAGGTATGGAGAGAAGATAGTCAGGTATGGAGGGAAGATAGTCAGGTATGGAGGGAAGATAAGTCCGGTATGGAGAGAAGATAGTCAGGTATGGAGGGAAGATAGTCAGGTATGGAGGGAAGATAGTCAGGTATGGAGGGAAGATAGTCAGGTATGGAGGGAAGATAAGTCAGGTATGGAGGGAAGATAAGTCAGGTATGGAGGGAAGATAGTCAGGTATGGAGGGAAGATAGTCAGGTATGGAGGGAAGATAGTCAGGTATGGAGGGAAGATAGTCAGGTATGGAGGGAAGATAGTCAGGTACAGAGGTAGTAAAGCCATGAATGAGAGTTTCATGAGAAAATGCACTAAAACAGGCAAATCAGTTGGTGAAAATAGGTGGTTTTCATGGTGTGGATATGTGATCAGAGATTCACATCAGGGTCAAATATGGCACATAGGTTGAAAAACAGTCTGGTTCAGCCTCCAGATGGAGTTCATGGCTAGTGAAAAGATTTTGAGCTGGGCTGAAGACTTTGGTCTTCCCAATATTCAATAGGAAAATATTTCTGCTCATCCAGTACTGTATGTCAACAAGCAGTCTAACAATTTAGCCATAGTGGAGGAGTTCAGACAGCTGGTCACACATGTGAAAGCTAATGTTTTTGGATGATGTTCCTAAGGAACAGCATGGAGATAGGAAATAGAGTGGGGTCAAGGATAGGTCCTCCGTAGGGGCACCAGACATAATGGAGAGGGAAAAGAAGCCATAGCCTGAGTTTGTATAGCTATATTAGATTAATAAGAATGGAACCAGGTGAGCACCATTCTACCCAACAGAAAAAGAAGAAAGGAGGATAGTGTAGTCAACCATGTCAATAGCTAAAAATATGTTGAGAAAGATGAGGTGGGACAGTTTACCTTGTCATAGTGACATAGAATGTTATTTACGGCTTGGATAATAGCAGTTTCAGTATTGTGACAGGGATAGAAACCTGATCAGAGGGATTGATATGTGAAATCCCTGGAAATTAGGGAGATATTTGGGGATCAGGAACACATTCAAGGACATTAGAGAAAATAGGGAGCTTGGAGATGGGGCAACAGTTTGTAAGGACGGTGAGGTCAAGGTTTGGATTTTTGAGGAGACATTTGAAGAAGAGGGACAGTGGCTGAAGGGAGTAAACCACAAAATATCAGCTACAAGGGAGACCAGCCAAGGAAGTTGGATAGCTAGCACCCGAGTGGGAATAGAATCGAGGGAGCAGGAGGTGGCTCTCATGGATTAGATGAGCTTGGAGAAGGCCTGAGAGGAGGATAGCGAGAAATCAGCGAAAGATACAAGTTCATGGTCAGGTCAGGGGTAGCTTTAGAGGAAGTTTAGCCTGGTAAACTTGTGGAAACGAGGGAAGCGATCAACAAACTAAGGAGGTCACATGTTAATTGGAAAATAATTACCTAAAGGGCTAGAAGACAAAAGGGATCTTGGAGTACAAATAAATAAATTACTCTTGGGAGTACCAACACAGTTTAATAAGACCAGTAAAAATAAAAGCAGATCAAGCACTTGTTTTATTTCCAGTAGGATAAAATGCACAGAATTTATGCTAAACTTGGATTGAATTTTGGTTAGACTGCACTGCATACATTGCTGGTCACTGCATTAGAACCAATGGAGACCAGGATGATAACCAGAACAGTGAGGTTATACTTATCAGGAAAGGATGAACATACGTGACTCAATATAGGGTGACTCAATTGAGGATCAATTCCTGCAGCACGGTGGCGCAGTGGTTAGCATTGCTGCCTCATGGCGCCGAGGTCCCAGGTTCAATCCCGGCTCTGGGTCACTGTCCATGTGGAGTTTGCACATTATCCCCGTGTTTGCGTGGGTTTCGCCCCCACAACCCAAAGATGTGCAGGGTAGGTGGATTGGTCACACTAAATTGCCCCTTAATTGGAAAAAATGAATTGGGAACTCTAAATTTATTTTTTTTAAATAGAGGATCAATTCATATTCTGAAAATGAGCCAGCATGCAGCCCACATTGATGTAATGAGGAAATAAGAATGTTACAAATGGATATAGATAGGTTAGGCGAGTGAGCCAACATGTGGCAGATGGAGTTTAACGTGGATAAGTGTGCGGTCATGCATTTTGGTCAAAAAAATGGAAAGACAACTTATTGTCTCTTTGGCCTGGTGGCCAGCTAGCACTTGAGCTTCACCAGCTGGCCCCTGCTGCTCCGGGGCAGGCTCCTGCCATACAGGTTCTTCCCTGGGCTCTCACCACCATGCATCCACGATGGCAGCAGTGACCAGGTAGGCAGCTAGTATAAAAGCAAATTACAGTGGATGCTAGCATCTGAAGTAACAACAGAAAATACTGGACAATCTCAGCAGGTCTGACAGCATCTGTGGAGAGAGGGGGAGCTAACATTTCAAGCGTGGATGATTCTTTTTCAAAGCTTTGAGGCTCCTGGGCGGGATTCTCCGACCCCCCGCCGGGTCGGAGAATCGCCGGGGGCAGGCGTGAATCCCGCCCCCGCCGGTTGCCGAATTCTCCGGCACCGGATATTCGGCGGGGGTGGGAATCGCGGCGCGCCGGTTGGCGAGGCCCCCCCCGGCGATTCTCCGGCCCGCGGTGGTCCGAAGTCCCGCTGCTGGAATGCCTGACCCGCCGGCGAGAATCAAACCACCTTTTGAACGGCGGGACAAGGCGGCGCGGGCGGGCTCCGGGGTCCTGGGGGGAGGCGCGGGCGATCTGGCCCCGGGGGATGCCCCCATGGTGGCCTGGCCCGCGATCAGGGCCCACCGATCCGCGGGCGGGCCTGTGCCGTGGGGGCACTCTTTTCCTTCCGCCTTCGCCATGGTCTCCACTATGGCGGAGGCGGAAGAGACCCCCTTCACTGCGCATGCGCGGGGATGCCGTGAGCGGCCACTGACGCTCCCGCGCATGCGCCGCCCGGCAAAGTCATTTCCGCGCCAGCTGGCGGGGCACCAAAGGACTTTCCCGCCAGCTGGCGGGGCGGAACTCAGTCCGGCGCTGGTCTAGCCCCTCAAGGTGAGGGATCGGCCCCTCAAG
Organism: Scyliorhinus torazame; assembly: GCF_047496885.1. Lineage (NCBI taxonomy): Eukaryota > Metazoa > Chordata > Chondrichthyes > Carcharhiniformes > Scyliorhinidae > Scyliorhinus > Scyliorhinus torazame. The sequence continues at coordinate 137,708,234 of NC_092723.1, forward strand.
ATGCGGAGAATTCCGCACCTTTGGGGCGGCGCGATGCCGGACTGATTCACGCCGTTTTTGGCGCCGGTCGGCGAACATCGCGCCGATTGCGGAGAATCCCATCCCCTGTCCTGTTTCTCCCAGTGGGGTCTACTGTGGGTCTCCTCACTGGGTGAGCCTTGAGCTGTCCTGTCAGATAGTGGCAACTGGTTGTATGGTGGAAACGTTCATAGTGCAGGCATACGGCTCTAAGCTTAAGATACTGGTGTGCAGGCAGGCAGGTCCTACAGATTGGGGTGAGCGAGGGCGTGTGTGTTTGCTGGGATCTTAGCTGCAGTGTGATGTGGAGCCTGGGTTCTACACATAGGTTGTGACAGAGAGCTGGCCATGTTTCCTGGCTGGGGCGGGCTGGATGGGATCAGGGGCGCAGTGGCTTGCTCATCGCTCATGATACTCAGGAGTGGAAGAGTTGATAGTGTCACTGCTGAGGCTTTGGCTCTGAAAGGGGCGATGTGCTTGGGAGGGTTCCAGTGGCACCGATGCATGTGTCCTTTGTTTAGGGTAAGCTCTTTGAATGTCTTGCTCCCCCTGCAGTCGGGCTGCGCTTCTAAGAAGTGTACGGAAGAGTGTCAACACCCTGCCCATCCCCCTAACCCCATCTAACATGTGGACACTAAAGGGCAATTTAGCATGACCAATCCACCTAACCTGCACATCTTTGGACTGTGGGAGGAAACCGGAGCACCCGGAGGAAACCCAAGCAGACACTGGGAGAATATGTAAACTCCATACGGACAGTCACCCAAGGCTGGAATTGAACCTGGATCCCTGCAGCTGTGAGGCAGCAGTGCTAACCATTATACCACTGTGCCACCCCATGTTCAAACTGAAGATGGAAATTGGGCAATGAATGCTGAAGGTGCCATAGGGTGATATTCAGTGGAAGCAATGGCATCTCACCTGCTGGCTGGAGCATCAGTGAGAGCTCCATGTCCCCTCTTTTTGGAAAGATTTGCCAAATTAAGTACCACTGAATAGTGGCAGGCAGGCCTTTCCCTAGGATCAAGGACCCCAGGGACAGAAATTTCACCTGACAAGAGCTGCCGTGCAAACCGAGGCTGGCAGCTTTATTTTAATTTTTAAAATAAATTTAGAGTACCCAATTATTTTTTTTCCAATTAAGGGGCAATTTAGCGTGGCCAATCCACCTATCCTGCACATCTTTGGGTTGTGGGGGTGAAACCCACGCAGACACTGGGAGAATGTGCAAACTCCACACGGACAGTGGCCCAGGGCCGGGATCCACGTAATGGGTATTAATTGGCAATGGGTTGGGAAGAGCATCCACAGACCTTCCTCACCACGGCCTCAAACGGGCTGGAGACACGAGGGCAGTAGAGTCTCCACCCTCTTGCCTGATTAAGTGGCCACAGCCACCAAACACACCACATGGTAGAGCATTAAATTCTGCCCATAGTGTATTACGTTGTAAAGCCATGTATGAATTCATGATCAGCTTGCCTTCTGTATAAACAATTAATTTGTCACTGTCTCTTTATTCCTCTATCAGGAGCGTTTGTACTTTGTAATGGAATATGTTAATGGAGGTGATCTCATGTATCAGATCCAGCAGGTTGGCAGATTCAAGGAGCCCCATGCGGTGTAAGTATCTGCCTCAGTGCAGAATACCCCTTTGCTTTTCATTTCCGAATGGATAGCCCAGAATTTGTCTAGTTTCATCCATCAGTCTCCTAAGGCAAAGTCACAGCCATGATTCAGTGGTAATACTCATGCTTCTAAGTGAGAAGCTTGTAAAATAAAGAAACTTGAGCACATAATCCCGCCTGACACCTTGTGTAGCCAGGGCAGTACTAAAAGAGGCACCATGTTTTGGATGGGCTGTTGAACTCTGGCCATGTCTGCCTTCTTCGGCAGACATTAGAGATCCCAAGACACTATTCAAAGAGAGGGGAGTTATCCTGGCAAAGATTTATCCCTCAACCTGAGTCACTTATGATCTGGTCATTATCACAATGCTATTTGTGCGACCTGACTATTCGTAAAATGCCTGCTGTGTTTCCAATGTTGCAGCAGTGATTACACCAAAAAGCACTTCATTGGCTGTAAAACCCTGTGAGGCATACAGGTTGTAAACTGTTATAGAAATGAAGTCTCTGTCTGTGTGGAATGTGCTGTACAAAAGCAATCTAATCTTTATTGCAATGTAGCTACAGACTTGCAGCACAATGCGAGTCAGTTGCTATTCTATATGTTGTTGTTCACATGGGTTGTGTCTTGTTCCCAGTCCTTAATTTTTTACTCCTCTCCAGTGCTTGGTTCCCTCTCCTGTCTGCCAATCTTCTGCTCCCACTTGCCATCCTTGCCCTAGCAATCCACGGGCCTGGATTGATAATCCAAAGTTTGCGCGTTCAAATTCCATTATGACAGTATGAGAAGAAAGAAAAAGACTTGCATTTTTATAGTGCCTTTCTCAACCTCAGGATATCCCAAAGCATTTTTAACAGCCAATTAAATATTTTGTGTGTAGCCACTGTTGTAATTTAGGGGAGTATAGCAGCCAAACTGTGCACCGCAGGATCTCACATCCAGCAATGAGGTAATGATCAGATCATTTATTTTTAGTGACATTAGTTGAGAAATAAATACTGGCCAGGATCCAGGGAGACGTTCCTTGCTCTTCTTCAAAATAGTCCAGCTGAAAAAAGCAGACACGGCTTCGGTTTAATGTCCTGTTTGAATCCCAGCACCTCCTCCAGGACAGTATTGCCTCAGCATTGCACACAAGTGTCAGTTGTGATTTTGTACTGAAGTCTCTAGAGTGATACTTAAACCCATTCTGACTTTTAGACGAGATATATACCCACTGACCCACACCAAATTGAATTTAAATTCAATTTTATAAAGACTGGCATCAGTAAAAGTGACCCATACAGATTGTTGTATAAACTAAGCTACTCACTAACGTCTTTTCGGGAAGGAAATCTGTCGTTCTCCCCTACCGAGCTGCCCTGTCTAGCCTATATATGATACCAGTCCCATAGTATTGTCGTTCTTAATCACTGTCTGAAATGGCCTGGCAAAATAATGTGATATCTTCAGGCAATTAGAGATAGGCAATAAACGGCATCCTTTCCAGCAATGCCCACATCATGGAATTATAATTCTTCAATGTTAGAGCTCGTTTAAAGCTAATCTATGGCTTTCCCGTGGCTACAGTTGACTGAGAGTGCCTAACCGCGGAATAGCTACCTCGTGGCTTCCCAAAATATGGGCCCTGGTCCCTGAATGTGGTCTTTAGATGAGATTTTCGGGTCACTGGGGAGATGGAGGGGGAGAGTGAAGGGGGGGTGGGGATCGGGGAGCGTGAAGGTGGGGACGGAGATGGGAGGGGCGTGAAGGTGGGGCCGGAGATGGGAGGAGCGTGAAGGTGGAGGGGTGAGCATAAAGGTGAGGGGGGGAGCGTGACGGTGGAGGGGAGAACGTAAAGGTGAGGGGGAGCGTAAAGGTGATGGGGGGAGCGTGAAGGTGGGGGGGAGCGTGCACGTGGGGGGAGATGGGGGAACGTGAAGGTGGCGGGGGTGTTGGGAGGGGCGTGAAGGTGGGGACGGAGATGGGAGGAGCGTGAAGGTGGAGGGGTGAGGATAAAGGTGAGGGAGGGAGCGTGAAGGTGGAGGGGTGAGCGTAAAGGTGAGGGGAGAGTGTAAAGGTGAGGGGGAGCGTAAAGGTGATGGGGGGAGCGTGAAGGTGGGGGGGAGCGTGCACGTAGGGGGGAGATGGGGGAACGTGAAGGTGGTGGGGGAGCGTGAAGGTGGATGGGAGAGATGGAGGAGCGTGAAGGTGGGGGGGGGGGTGATGGTGAAGGTGGATGGGGGAGATGGGGGAGCGTGAAGGTGGAGAGAGATGGGGGGTGGTGGGAGGAAGATGGGGGAGCGTGAAGGGAGATGGGGGAGTGTGAAGGTGGGGGGGGTGATGGTGAAGGTGGATGGGGAGATGGGTGAGCGTGAAGGTGGAGAGAGATGGGGGGTGAAGGTGGGAGGAAGATGGGGGGAGCGTGAAGGGAGATGGGGGAGTGTGAAGGTGGGGGGGGGTGGGAGATGGGGAGAGCGTGAAGGTGTGGGGGGGGGTGGGGAGGCGTGACGGTAGGGGAGATGGGAGGAGGTGATGGTGGGGGGGAGCATGAAAGTGGAGGGGCTGATGGGGGAAGTGTGACAGTGGATGGGGAGATGGGGGGAATATAAAGATGGATGGGGGAGATGGGGGGAGCGTGGTGGGGAGATGGGGGAGCGTGAAGGTGGATGGGGAGATGGGGGAGCATGAAGGTGGATGGGGAGATGGGGAGCGTGGTGGGGAGATGAGGGAGCGTGAAGGTGGATGGGGAGGCGTGGTGGGGAGATGGGGAGCGTGAAGGTGGATGGAGGAGATGGGGGAGCGTGGTGGGGAGATGGGGAGCGTGTAGGTGGATGGAGGAGATGGGGAGCGTGAAGGTGGATGGGAGATGGGGGAGCGTGAAGGTGGATGGGGAGTGTGTAGGTGGATGGGGAGATGGGGAGCATGAAGGTGAATGGAGGAGATGTGGGCAGCGTGAAGGTGGATGGGCGAGATGGGGGAGCGTGGTGGGGAGATTGGGGAGCGTAAAGGTGGATGGGTAGATGGGGGGAGCGTGAAGGTGGATGGTCGAGATGGGGGAGTGTGGTGGGGAGATGGGGGAGCGTGAAGGTGGATGGCAGAGATGGGGGAGCGTGGTGGGGAGATTGGGGAGCGTAAAGGTGGATGGGGAGATGGGGGGAGCGTGAAGGTGGATGGTCGAGATGGGGGAGTGTGGTGGGAGATGGGGGAGCGTGAAGGTGGATGGCAGAGATGGGGGGGAGCGTGAAGGTGGATGGGGGAGATGGGGGAGCGTGAAGGTGGATGGCCGAGATGGGGGGGGGGGCGTGAAGGTGGATGGGGGAGATGGGGGGAGCGTGAAGATGGACAGCTGAGATGGGCGGAGCATGCAAAGTCTTAGGTGTTAAAATGATGTCACATCGGGAAAAGGTTTGGGAAAAACTGGTCTACTTTGCAATATTCCTTACACTTGTCTCTCAATTTTTAGATTCTATGCAGCTGAGATTGCTGTTGGTCTATTTTTTCTCCACAGTCACGGAATCGTTTATAGGTGAGTGTGATAGCAGCTTATTCCAATGGAACATATGACAAATCATTGCTGACTAAGCAGCTAATCAATAGTTAACTGAAAAAAATGTGCAAGTCTTCACTAATGATGGTCTATTCATCTAATAATCCCAAGGGTCGGGGCTACGTTTATGATCATAGAATTTACAATGTAGAAGGAGGCTATTTGGCCCATCGAGTCTACACCGGCCCTTAAAGAGCACCCTACTTAAGTTCCCACCTCCACCCTATGCCCGTAACCCAGTAACCCCACCTAACCTTTGGACTCTTAAGGGGCAATTTAGCGTGGCCAATTCACCTAACCTGCACATCTTTGGACTGTGGAATGAAACCGGAGCACCGGTGGAAACCCACGCAAACACAGGGAGAAAGTGCAAACTCTACACAGACAGTCACATGAGGCCTGAATTGAACCCGGTCCCTGGAGCTGTGAGGCAGCAATGCTAACTACTGTGCCACCGTGATATTGGAGACGAGCAGGTGTGCATGACTGTGAATCTTGATGGCATTTAATATTCACATAGTCCAGATGGATGAAGCAGATAGCTCCTCCCAATCCCCCGCCCCCACATGTTGGGACTCTTTAGAAAATACTTATTTGTGTCTCACCTGCTTAGATTCTCCAGGAAGCCTCACCAAAAGCTGATGAATGCAATGTATCACTGATGTGTGCAACTGCCTTCACTAGTAACATCATACTGTGGTTGAGAGGGGTCTGGATCACACTGACTCAACTTTCACATCAAGCTGGCAGCACATCTTTTGACTTCTCTTTATAAATCTGGACCAGCTGTCAAACCGATCTTTATCTGCATTTCAGACTTCAGCTGACTAGAGCGGAGTTCACCTTGTACAAGAGCTCGGTATCTTGTGATATAAATCAGGGTCAGTATGCTCCCTGGGACTAATTATGATCTCCCAAAATGGCATTGTTGTTGGAGCCTTTACCATTTTCGCTGGCGAGGTACTCCGCAAGCCCAGTAGTGGTCTTGGCCCGAAGGGTGTGGGGGCAAAGAAGACAGCATCTGGGGCTGGATGGTGCCTCGGTGTGGGAACTGATCTGTAATAACCATGAGTTTGCACCGGCGGGGCTGGATGAGTGGTTTGGGGGTGGCGGCAGGCAGGGATTGAGCGCTTTGCAGGGCTGCAGGATCTGAAGGAAGTGTATGAATTGCCCAAGGGGAATGGCTTTAGGTACCTGCAGGTTCTGGACTTTGTATGGAGAGGGCTGCCATCCTTTTCTGGGCTGCTGCTCCTGGGGTTGCAGGACAAGGTGCTGTCGAAGGACGAAATAGGGGAGGAAAAGGTGTTGGATGTTTATAAGGAGTTGATGGAGTGGGAGGGAATCCTGGTGGGGGATACTAAACGTAAATGAAAGGAGCTGCGAGGGGAGGTAGGGGCCAAGACATGGGTGGAGGCCTTGTGGAGGGTAAACGCATCCTTGTCATGTGCGAGGTTAAGCCTCATCCAGTTTAACGTAGTACACAGGGCTCATATGGCGGTGGCGAGGATGAGTAGGTTCTTTGCGGCAGTAGAGGATAGGTGTGGGTGGTGCACGGGGGGGCCGCGCATCACATCCACATGTTCTGGGTGTGTCCGAGACTGAGGGGGTTCTGGCAGGGATTCCCAGATGTGATGTCCGAGGTGCTGGGTCCAGAGGTGGCGATATTTGGGATGTCGAAGGACCCGGGAGTCCAGGGGATGAGAGGCGCCGATATTTTGGCCTTTGTCTCCATGACAGCCCAGAGACGAATTTTGCACGGGTGACAGGACTCGGTGCCGCCGAAAGCGAGAGTGTGGGTGAGCGACCTGGCAAAATTTCTGAGGCTGGAGGAGGTCAAGTTCGCTGTGAAGAGGTCGGCAGAGAAATTCACTCAGAGGTGGAAGCCGTTTATTAATTTCTTTGAGGAGGTTTCAGGGGTCAGCAAGGGGGGGGGGGGTTGGTTTGGGGGAGGTAATGGGGTTAAAACGGGGAAGGTGGGATATGAGGTGGGGTTGGCGTCAAGGGAGCAGGTGGGGTGTGGTTTTTTTTTTACTGAATTGTTTTCTTCTGGTTCCTGTATATGAAAATGCCTTGAATAAAAATATTTTTTTTTAAAAAGAGAGAAACTAAAAACCATCATGGTCAAAGTGACCATCACTCCATTCACCATAGAAAAGTTACAATTCAGAAGGAGACCATTCGGCCCATCTTGTCCATGCCAGCCCAGGGACACCCAGGTGCCCTTTCTAATCTCATCTTCCTGCACCGGTCCATAACCCTGTAGCTTACAGCACTTAAGGTGCAGATCCAGATGCTTTTTTAAAGGATTTAGGGTCTCTGCCTCCACTGCCAACCCAGGCAGTGAATTCCAGACTCTCATTACCCTCTGCATAAAAACATTCTTCCTCATGTCCCCTCTAACCCCTTCTGCCACTTATCTTGAATCTATGCCCCCAGTTGTAGAATTCGCCACCAAGGAAAACAATTTTATCCTGTCCACTCTATCTCTTCCCTTCATAATTTTGTTCACCCCTCAGCCGCCTATGTTCCAAGGAAAATAACCTTAACCTTTCCAATCTCTCCTCGTAGCTACATTTTTCTCGCCTTAGCAACATTCTTGTAAACTTCCTCTGCACTCTCACCAGAGCAATTACAACCTTCCTTTAATGTGGTGACCAGAATTGCACATAATACTCTAGTTGTGGCATCACCAGCGTTTTATACAATTCTAACATTATGTCCTTACTTTTATGTTCTATACCTCTGCCAATGAAGGAGAGAATTCCATACGCTTTCTTTACAACTTTGTCTACTTGAACTGCTGCCTTGAGGGACCTGTGCACTTGTACGCCAAGATCTCTCACTTCATCTACCCCACTTAGTTTATTGTGTATTCCCTATAACGGTTTGACCTCCCTAAATGCGTGACCTCACATTTCTGTGTGTTAATTTCCACCTGTCACTTTATCGTCCACTGCACCAACCTGTCTATATCATTTTGGAGATTATAGCTATCCTCTACATTGTCCACCACTCGTCTACAAATTTCCCAATTGTGCCCCCCACTTCACGTCCAAATATAGAACAACAAACAGTAAGGGTCCTAACACCAAGCCCTGTGGAACACCACTTGAAACAACTTTCCATTTGCAAGGGCAGGCATCGACCATTACCTTTTGTTTTCTGTTACTAAGCCAACTTTTTATCCAGTTTGCCACATTGCCCTGTATCCGGTGGGCTTTTACGTTTTTGACCAATCTGCCATGTGGACTTTGTCAAACGCCTTGCTAAAATCCATGCACACAACATCCACTGCACTTCCTTTATCAACCCTTCTTGTCACTTCCTCGGAGAATTCAGTCAAATTTGTGAGGCAAGACTTTTGTTAAGCAAATCCATGCTGACTATCCCTGATTAGTCCATTCCTTTCAAAGTGACAGTTAATCCTCTCTCTCAGGATTGATTCTTGTAATTTGCCCACCACCGACATAAGACTAACTGGCCTATAATTGTTTGTAATTTCCTTCGATCCCTTTTTAAACAATGGAACCACATTTGCATTTCACCAGTCCTCCAGTACCTCCCCTGTATCCAGTGAGGATTGGAAAATCGTCCTCAAAGCATCTGCAAACTCCTCCCTGACCTCCTCCAGTAGCCTTACAAACAATCCATCTAGCCTTGGCGACTTATCAACTTTCAAAGGATTCCAACCCTTCGAGTAATTCCTCTCTCTTTATGATTATCCCATCCAATATGTCACTTCCTCCTGTACTACTATATCGGCATCATCCATTTCCTTTGTAAACATGGCATCAAAATATTCATTTAAAACCTTTCCAACAGCCTCTGCATCTACACACAAATTCACTTCTTCATCTCTGATAGGTCCCACTTTTTCCTTAGCTAACCTTTCACCATTGGTAAAACATCTTTGGGTTTTCTTTAACTTTACTTGTGAATCTTTTTTCATGCCCTCTCTTTGATTTCCTTATTTTCTTTTTGACTTTGTCCCTGCACTTCCTATACTCATCTAAGCTATCTGCAGTACTTAGTTCTTTACGCCTATTGTATGCTTTCTTTTTCTGTTGATCTTCCCCTGTAGTTCTCTAGAAAACCAGGGAGGTCTAGATTTAGCAGTACCAGTCTTATCTTTGGAGGGGAGATGTCTACTTTGTACATTTAGGATCAGGTTTTTTAGTGGTTCCCACTGATTTATCCTCCTTCAGTGTTGGCCAGTTCACCTCAGTCAAGGCCCTTCTCATTTCTGAAAACATTGCCTTCCCCAGTTAAAAGTTTTTAATCCTGCTTTATCTGTGTCCTTTTCCATGGTAACACTGAATCTAACTGAATTGCAATCACTATCCCCGATATGGTCGGCAACTGTCACTTCGCCCACTTGCCCTTCTTCTTTCCCCAAGACTAGGTCAGGAATTCCATGTCCTCTCATTGGGTTTGTCACGAATAGGTTGAAAACATTTTCCTGGGCACACTGCATGAATTTTTCTCCCTCATTTCTCCTGGTATTGTTTGAATCCCAGTTGATATTGGAATAGTTAAAGTCTCTTACTGTTGTTGCCCTCTTGTTCTTACAGGCAGAAATTTGCCAACATATTTCATCTTCTATCTCCCTTTCACTATTTGGGGATCTATAGTATGTGCCCAGTCGTGTGACTGTCTCTGTTTTATTTCTAAGCTCAACCCATGAAGCCTTGTTTGTGGAGCAGTTTAGTATATTATCCTTCTCATAACTGGAATTGATCATTTAACCATTAGTGCTACTCCTCCCTTTTTTATCTCCCATTCCATCGCATCTGAAGATTATATAACCAGGGATATTGAGCTGCCAATTTTGCCCCTCCTTTAGCCAGGCTTCCTTCCTGTAGCATAGACAATCCCACAGCCCCTTCCAGAGAAGCCATAGTTTTAGTTTATGCGCGACAAATTCTTCTCTGCAATCTACCACAAGAGGTCCATCTGTAGAGGGAGATGGTCTTAACAGCAGCTTCTCTCTCCATTCCAACCCGCTGTCTTTGAGACCTCTATCTCCATCAAAGCAGACTAAGTTGCCAGTTTCCAGGTATTTCTGCCCCTTTAATTTCCAGGACGCTTCATGTGATGGCGCCCCACAGTATCACCAGGAAAAGAAGAGTCATATTGGACTCAAAACATTAACTCTACTTCTCTCTCCACATGTTGCGCAACATGCTGAGTATTTCCAACATTTTCTGTTTTTAATACAGTATCGCCAGATCTTTGTTACTGGGCAACGGCAGGCTCCATCTCAGCAATGGGGATTCTGTCGGCAGCCCATCAGGTATCTACGAAGAACCTCAACCAAGGCAGCAGGTCTCCGAGTTCTGGCACGGTCAGAAGGGAAGGTGCATGCTCTATGTGTCCTCTCTGTACAAGTAACGTAAGCATATGTTTACAGATGACTATCTGCACTTTAACTGCTGTTACTTTCCTAACAGAGACCTAAAGTTGGATAATGTGATGCTGGATTCAGAAGGACATATAAAAATAGCTGACTTTGGTATGTGCAAGGAGAACATGTGGGATGCGGTAACAACCAAAACCTTCTGTGGTACACCTGACTACATCGCACCTGAGGTATGGATTAACTTAATATTTACTTTTCCATTGGCGTCACACTAACTTTGAACAAGTACTGACTCCTGCATGTGAGCAATACGAAGAATATGAGCATTATTAGAAGGCTTACTTAGGAACAGGAATAGGCCATTCAATTCCTTGAGCCTGTTCTGCTATTCGATTAGATCATGATTGATCTGTATCTAAATTCCTTTAACCCACTTTAGCTCCATATTCCTGAATACCCTTACCCAACAAGAAAAATTATCAATCCTAATTATGAAATTTATCGATTGATTCGATTCTGCAGCTTTTGAAAAAGACAATTTTGACTTCCATTACCCTTTGTATAAAAATGTCTGCTGACTTTTATTCCTTCGGCATTACAATGGAAATGGGACAATCAATATTGAGCAGTCTTTCTCCTTAGACATGCACAACTTCTGCTCTCTGAAAGAGTGATTGCAGATCTTTATTACTCCCTCCCTTGGATGTGGCTGGGGAACCAATATTGTATAGACTGGTTGTCATGGTTGAGATCTCGCTGATTATGCCAGTATCTGTGCATTCAACCAAACACTAGAGTGTGAGGTGTTAACCAGGAAGAGGATCAGATGGGGTATGTTTATCCTGTGGACAAGTGCAATATCTAGGATAAGGAGCTCGTCACTCTCAAGATCCAAGTTGCAGCTGAACTATCAGTGCCCAGTTTCTGGGTGTGTGTGTTTTGTTTTACCATTGATCTGACTGAATGAGTTTTGATACTTATTTCAAGGTCTTATTTCAGACTTTGTTCCAGTAGTGTTCAGAAGAGATGCAGCGATTGGATATTTTTATGCTTGGAATGTTGAAGTCACTTTCTGCTTACTCAGAACTAGATTTTATTTAGAGAAGATGGAATCAATTGGGTATCTGATATACAAGGTCTGAATTTTTGGCCCGTCAGGGTGCGTACCCGGCGGACCAGGAAGCTGGTCAGTCCGGAGTGTAATTTCACACTAGCTGGCCAATTAATGGTCACCCAGTGTGAAATGCTCTCTGTGAAAGGCTAAGCACTGCCATTATTAAAAGCTGCCATTTTCCTTTTAGAAGGCTAGAGGAACCAAGCACCACTTGACATCCATTGTTGACATGATTCAGGGTGGGTGCCAAGAAAAGGGAGGGGGCTAGCTGGTGTTTCTAATGCACTCCCTCAGGGGGAGAACCACTGCGGATGTGTCTCGGGGAGCTGCTGACCCGTAAAAAATAAATATTGATTTCAAAACTATGCCATGAGTGTCTCGGCAGCACAAAGCTCAGTCCCCGGACACATTTCATAGAATTCTAGAATCCCTACAGTGCAGAAGGAGGCCATTAGGCTTATCAAGTCTGCACCAACCCTCTGAAAGAGCACCTTGCCTAGGCCCACATCCCTGCCCTATCCCCATAACCCCACCTAATCTTTGGTGACTATGGGGCAATTTAGATTGGCCAATCCACCTAACCTACACATCTTTGGATTGTGGGAGGAAACCCACGCGGACATGGGGAAAATGGGCAAACTCCGCACAGTCACCCGAGACTGGAATTGAACGCGAGTCCCTGACGCTGTGAGGCAGCAGTGCTAACCACTATGATACCGTGCTGCCCTTTGTTAGTTTTATTTCAACCCTGAAAATTCACCCTGTCCCTGGATTGAGGTTGCAGCTGAAATGTAAAGGCCGCCTTGCCAATTGGCCCACCTGCCAATCGTAGAAGCAGACGGCCACGTAGAATTGTGTTTGATTGTCCCCTTAATATGTTAAATTGCCTGCTTGATTTTTGGCAGGCATGCTTTCGACACTCGTGTGTGTTTGCCAACTGAAATAGTGCGCGATGGTGGCAGGATGCACACCCGCTATTTTCTCCAACAAGTTTGGGTGCTTCAGGGTTTGGCGCACCTCCACCCGCCTGCCCGATCCATATAAACCTCTGGCCAAGGAAATAGATGTAGAATTTGCTGCCCAATATGGAGTCCCATTACTCTACATGTTCCAAATCCAAAGCGTTAAAGAGCAGGTTGACAGCAGTAGCTCATTGGGCAGACCCAAGTCTCTTTTTCTTTCTTTCTCTCCCTTGTTCTTTTTGTGACTAAACTCCTTTCCCTTGCATGTCCTCTCTCGTGCGCTTGCACTCGTTCTCCCTCTTTTGCTCGCATCTTCTCTTTCCCGCTGCCCTTCCTTTTTCGTGTGTCCCCCGCTCCATTTTCTTGCTCCCTCATTAGCAATTCTCTCACTCTGATATTATTATACAGTTGAAATTAACCTGATACATGGGCAATAGAGTCGTGCTTGCTGTGAGCTGTTGGCTCTGTCTGTGATTGTAGGCCTTTGATGCACGATCAATGACCACTAAAGCGAGGTTGTAGTCCAACTGAAGGCTTTAATAAGCTATATGTTTCCCCCAGCAGCTCAGGTACAGAATGAAGGCTGCTGGGGCGGCACTGGTTCTTATACCCTGCCTAGCAGGGCGGAGCTATCATACATTCTAACCAATCGAAAGCATACAGTTTCCACCAATGGTGCTTTAGCCTATCAGGCACCATAATACCTATAATACCACATTCACCCCCTGTTAAAAAAGAGTCTGGCGGGTGTGGTGGCCTGAAACTACAAAACATGGCAACGTGGTATAATTAGTTATGGAGGTACCGTAATACCTCCGTACAGTGTTTAGTAACTATTTACAATTCTGCTAGCTATGTACATTTGATGGTTTATATTTACAGTTTACAATTAAAATGAAGCAATCAGTCGATTGGGGGCCCTGGTCGTCCTCTGTGATCGTCGGAGCTTCGGTGGTGACTCCGGTGGCGGCTCGGGCGTCTTTGACTCCGGGAGCATGGCTTCGATCTCCATGGCAGCTTCGGCATCCCTAGACAGCGCTGGTGGGGAAAACGGTTGACCTGGGAAGGGAGCGCCTGCGGGGGGAGTCGGTGGGTGGGTGGGCCTAGACGCGGCCGGCGGAAGGACCGATCCTCCTGGAAGGCGCTGCGGTGGAGGGGAGGGTGAGAATGGTGGCTGGGATGTGCCTGGGGTTCTGGCGTGCGCCAGGTCCCGTAGGGAGACCGTATCTTGTCGGCCGTCGGGGTACGCCACATAGGCGTACTGGGGGTTAGCATGGAGCAGATGGACCCTCTCAACCAACTTGTGCGCCCGCACGTGTTTTCGGAGCAGAATGGGTCCGGGTGCTGCCAGCCAGGTCGGGAGCGAGGTCCCAGAGGAGGACTTCCGAGGGAAGACAAGGAGGCGTTCGTGAGGTGTCTGATTGGTGGTCGTACAAAGCAGTGACCGGATGGAGTGGAAGGCATCCGGGAGGACTTCTTGCCAGCGGGAGACTGGGAGGTTCCTGGACCGTAGGGCCAGTAGGACGGTCTTCCAGACCGTTCCGTTCTCCCCCTCTACCTGTCCGTTACCCCGGGGGTTGTAACTGGTCGTCCTGCTCGAGGCAATGCCCCTGCTGAGCAGGAATTGACGCTGTTCGTCGCTCATAAAGGAGGACCCCCATCACTGTGTATGTAAGCGGGAAACCCGAACAATGCAAAAATGCTATGGAGGGCCTTGATGACGGTGGTTGCGGTCATGTCGGGGCAGGGTATGGTGAATGGGAACCGGGAGTACTTGTCAATCACGTTCAGAAAGTAAGTGTTGCGGTCGGTGGAGGGGAGGGGGCCTTTGAAGTCCATGCTGAGGCGGTCAAAGGGACGGGAAGCCTTTATCAGGTGCGCTTTCTCTGGTCGGTAGAAGTGCGGTTTGCACTCCGCGCAGATTTGGCAGTCCCTGGTGGTTGTCCTGACCTCCTCAATGGAGAAGGGCAGGTTGCGGGTCTTGACAAAATGGAAAAAGCGAGTGACCCCGGATGGCAGTGGTCCTCGTGGAGGGCTCGGAGGCGGTCCACTTGTGCAGTGGCACATGTGCCGCGGGACAGGGCATCAGGAGGCGCGTTTAGCTTCCCGGGACGATACATGATCTCGTAGTTGTAGGTGGAGAGTTCGATCCTCCACCGCAAGATCTTGTCGTTTTTTATCTTGCCCCGCTGTGCATTATCAAACATGAAAGCAACCGACCGTTGGTCTGTGAGGAGAGTGAATCTCCTGCCGGCCAGGTAATGCCTCCAATGTCACACAGCTTCTAATATGGCCTGGGCCTCCTTTTCGACTGAGGAGTGGTGGATTTCGGAAGCATGGAGGGTACGAGAGAAGAAGGCCACTGGTCTGTCCGCTTGGTTGAGGGTGGCCGCCAGAGCTACGTCAGATGCATCGCTCTTGACCTGGAAGGGGAGGGATTCGTCGATGGCGTGCATAGTGGCCTTTGCAATGTCTGCTTTGATGCGGCTGAAGGCCTGGTGGGCCTCTATCGACAGGGGAAAAGCTGTGTATTGGATCAGGGGACGGGCCTTGTCCACGTAGTTGGGGACCCACTGGGCGTAGTAGCAAAAACACCCTAGGCACGTTTCAGGGCCTTGGAGCAGTGAGGGAGGGGGAACTCCATAAGGGGGCGCATGAGTTCAGGGTCGGAGCCTATAACTCCATTTCGCACTACGTAGCCGAGGATGGCTAGGCGGTCGGTGCTAAACACGCATTTATCCTTGTTGTATGTAAGGTTAAGGATTTTAACGGTCTGGAGAAATTTTCGGAGGTTGGTGTCGTGGTCCTGCTGGTCATGGCCTCAGATGGTGACTTTATCAAGATACGGGAATGTTGCCCGTAAACCGTACCGGTCAACCATTCGGTCCATCTCACACTGGAAGACCTAATAAAGATCCCGTTGGTGACACCGAAGGGAACCCTTAAGAAGTGATAGAGCCGCCCATCTGCCTCGATGGCAGTGTATTTGCGGTCACTAGGATGGGGAGCTGGTGGTAGGCGGACTTGAGATCCACCGTGGAGAAGACCTTATAATGCGCGATCCTGTTTACCAGGTCGGATATGCGGGGGAGAGGGTACGCGTCCAGCTGCGTAAACCTGTTGATGGTCTGACTGGAGTCGATGACCATCCTATGCTTCTCCCCGGTCTTTACCACCACTACTTGAGCTCTCCAGGGGCTGTTACTGCCTTCAATGACCCCTTCCCTCAGTAGCCTTTGGACCTCTGACCGAATAAAGATCCGGTCCTGGGCACTGTAGCGTCTGCTCCTGGTGGCGACAGGTTTGCAATCCGGGGTGAGGTTCGCAAACAGGGAAGGCGGGTCGACCTTAAGGGTCGCGAGGCCGCAGACAGTAAGGGGGGGGGGGGTATAGGGCCGCCGAATTTGAAGGTCAGACTTTGAAGGTTACACTGGAAGTCTAAACCCAGGAGTGTAGCCGCGCAGAGGTGGGGAAGGACGCAGAGACGGAAATTTTTGAACACCCTTCCCCGGACTGTGAGGTTTGCTACACAAAACCCCTTTATCTCCACTGAGTGTGAACAGCGCCTTACCGTGTCAGGGTGTATGAAGCTCTCCGTGCTCCCAGAGTCGATTAGGAAGGACGTCTCGTGCCCGTTGATGAATGCGGTCGTCGTAGCAGTTGAGAGTGTTCGAGGCCGAGACTGATCCAGAGTCACCGAGGCTAATCGCAGTAGTTGAGAGTTCTCTTCGGGCAGTGCGTGGTCAGCCGAGCTATGGTCCTGGGGGTTCATCCAAGATGGCAGCTCCCATTGGTCACACATGGCTGGGGGTGCACAAAATGGTGGCCGCGGAACAAGATGGCGGCACCCGGGGTCCGCACGTGGCCCTGGAATATGAAGATGGCAGCGACCACTGGCCGCACGAGGCCCGTGGAGAAGTTTGTGGTTGCAGTCCGCATTCGCCGGCGGAGACCGCGGCAACCGCACGGACCTGGCATACCCCCATGAAATGGCCCTTTTTGCTGCATCCCTTGCCGGTGGATGTGCGGGCCGGGCAGCGCTAGCGGGGGTGCTTGGCCTGCCCGCAAAAGTAGCAGCGGGGCCCCTCGGGATTGCCAGGCCGCCTTGCAGCGCAGGCCTGTGGGGGAATGGGGGAAGTCTCGGGGTCAGCCGCGGAGGGGTTCCACGCTGCCCAGGGCGCTGCCACGCGGTCAGGAACGTAAGGGCGGGCGTTTCTGGAGGCCATGTCCAGGGAGCCTGCAAGGGCCTGTGCCTTCCTGAGACCCAGGGTGTCCTTTTCTAACGGACGCTGGCGGATTTGTGAAGATAGCATACCTGCCACGAAAGCGTCCGTGTGTTCGCTTGCCGAAACTTGCGGGCAGATGCAGCTTCTTCCCAACACCAGGAGTGCATGGTAGAATTCCTCCAGCGATTTCCCCAGGGGTTTGTCGCCTTGTTGCAAGCAGGTGCCGGGCGTAGACCGGTTTACCGGGCGAATATAGTGTCCTTTTAGCAGCTCTATTGCTGCATCGAAGTCTTCCACTTCCTCGATGAGGGTGTAAATCTCCAGGCTCACCCTTGAGTGCAGGACGTGCAGTTTCTGCTCTGCCGTGGGTGCGTTTTCGGCCATCCCGAGATACCCTTTAAAGCACGCCAGCCAGTGCTTAAAGATTGCCGCTGAGTTCGCCGCGTGGGGGCTCAGTTGCAGACTCTCCGGCTTGATTCGGAGCTCCATCCTTTCTTCTTAAAAAAACTAGCTTATTAAATTGATGCACAATCAATGACCACTAAAGCAAGGTTGTAGTCCAACTGAAGGCTTTAATAAGCTAGATGTTTCTCCCAGCAGCTCGGGTACAGAATGAAGGCTGCTGGGGTGGCACTGGTTCTTATACTCCACCTAGCAGGGCGGAGCTATCATACGTTCCAACCAATAGAAAGCATACAGTTTCAACCAATGGTGCTTTAGTCTATCAGGTACCGTAATACCTATAATACCACAGCCTTTTTTCTGCTGTAACTGCAAATTCAAAATCTGCTGATCAGAAGTAGCAAATGATGGTGCCCGAGGCCTGGACTGTGTTGTATTCAGAAATGGGCCTTATCACAATGGAACAAATGAAACCTTAACCAGCCTACCTCAAGCTTCTAGCTGTTACCTGGCTGATTTCCATTGATTTGGAGTATGTTTTCTTTGTCTCTCATATAAAAGTTTCTCTTGAATTACGCCTCATCTTTCTGCTCAAACTATTTCCATACAACCATACTGGGAGAAAGAAAAGATGGAGATTGTAGTGTCATCTGTCACTTCCTGTCGAACTTGCTAATAGTTGCTATGTTTCTACAGCCCAGCCTGGTCATATCAACGACTTGAGATAACACTTCATTACCTTGTCCTGACATATCTTCCAGGAATGTACCTTGTCTTGGCACATGGTGGCACAGTTTATTGGAGCATGGACAGATAGTCCTATGTTTTAAATCAATATTTGTTTTGTGTAGTTGCTGCACCATCTGGCAAACTATTGCAATAATTTCTGTCTTTCCAGATCATTGCCTATCAGCCATATGGAAAGTCTGTGGATTGGTGGGCATACGGAGTGTTACTGTATGAAATGCTGGCGGGACAGGTAATGTTTAATTCGTTGAAGTCTTCAGTATGGTTTGTGTGATTGGAATAAATGTTTATGGCAGTCGGATGGAGGGAGTAGAGACTGCTGGAGGAACAGAATTTTTTTTTTTTAAATGGCTTTTATATCAAACATTTGGGTGGTGCATAGAGATCTGTGTTTGTGCATGTCTGGGTTTGTGTGTGCATGCCCATTTGTCCCAGTCAGTGTGCATATCCATTTGTATATGATTCTGTGTGTGTGTCTGGGTCCATGTTTCTCCACTCATGCCCTTTACAAACACATTACTAACTTTAATTTTTCCTCTTCTCTCCAGCCCCCTTTTGATGGTGAGGATGAAGATGAACTTTTCCAATCTATCATGGAGCACAACGTAACTTACCCCAAATCGATGTCCAAAGAAGCGGTGTCCATTTGCAAAGGAGTAAGTGTTGATTGATCTCTGGTTCAAACTGCTCTCTAGTGAGTCCCACATTCAGTCGAAGGAAACCATTGGTGTAGCTCAGCAAGGTGATAAATGTTATGAAGTTCAGGATGAACGTTGAACAAAAAAATCTCTTCATCATTCTGGTTGCAATTTTCAACCCAGATCCAAACCAGGTCAGCCCTCAGCTCTATATAAATACTCTCATTGACATCTCCTCCCTGCTACTGTGAATCAGGATTCAAAGTAGAAGCAGCTCTGAAGAATTTCTTGGCCGTGTTTTTTGCTTTCATGGGGTATGCTATGGAGGTGTACGATACATTGGATATGTGATTATACACTACAATGCTATGTAATATATACTGATACATTTATTGTATAGTTTTTAATACAATGCAATAAGTAGCCAATACATGTTATACATTAGGTTATAAAACTATAGAGTATACAACTCATGTTCTTATACAACAGATTATAATACTGTGCAATTTACAGCAGACAGCAGCATCTTCTGAAATAAATCTGGAGGTTTAAACATCCCAGATGGGTTAGCCATCAATCTGCATAACAAGGTGCACACATGGGCTGTGCACATGGAAGACATCAGGGAGTACCCAGCATGGATAGACAACTTGCCAGGGATTTGCATCCAATCTGCTTCTACTCATCTGCTGGCAAATCGGAGCACTAAGTAGCTTGCTGCTCTCTTAGGCTGAAGTGAATTTT
Organism: Scyliorhinus torazame; assembly: GCF_047496885.1. NCBI lineage: Eukaryota > Metazoa > Chordata > Chondrichthyes > Carcharhiniformes > Scyliorhinidae > Scyliorhinus > Scyliorhinus torazame. The sequence goes on from NC_092723.1 coordinate 137,727,602, forward strand.
GGCACAGGTCTTCTGGGATAATCGCCCAGAAGCCATTGCAAATTGGAACAACATTAAATCCTATCTGTCAGCTTTATTTCCCATAGTGTCATTCAAACCGGAAAGCAGAATGCTGTCAACAAAGAGATGATCATTGCAGCATCTGTTATCCATAATGCAATGACTTCTCACATGGCTGTAGAATCAGCTGCTGCAAAAATAAAACAAAAAAGTTGCACAGTCAGCAGTTTAACTTCGTGAATTGGCCAAGTTCGTGTTTGCAGGTCTATTAAAGTTGAAGTGTAGGAGGAAAGTAGATAAGTGTGGCATGGGAAATCTTTAAACACTCACTCTTGAGTAATATTGAACACTATATAAAAATCAAAAACTTACTGTCAACTCTTTAACAAACTGATTCTTACAACAAAATTAAACATAGGACACAAATAGATAAAGATTTCTTTCATATAATTGTATGTTATGTGAAACAAATAGAAATTAATCACTCTCTGAAAGCATTCTCGTGTTTGTAGCTGTTACTTTAGTCCGCTTGGCTGCAAGTTCTTTAAACATCATGCAATGTCTGTGTCGAATCCCTGTTTTAGTCACACATGTCACTGGCTTATTCATTCATTTCTTATGAAGGTGCACTCAGCTCTAGGATTAGCCCTTTCAGCTGTCAACTCTTTCCTCTTGGTAACTATTCCAACCAGACAAATATATTACACCATGGTGTCGGAGTGAAAGTGAAGCATTACCCAAAATGGTATGAATTAAACCACTCCATTCAGTTCCTCACCACTAGAGCTGCTCATCATTCCAAAAGGTTCGGGCAATTCTCGGGCCGGAATTTTCTGGCCATTCCTGCCAGCAGGATCTACTGACGGCAAACCCCTGCCACAGGTTCCCCAGCGAAGTGTGTGTGTGTGTGTGTGTGTGTGTGTGTGTGCAAGCAAACAACAGAAAACCCCAGTGACATCGGTGGGACCAGAAGGTCCCACCACCAACCAATGGTAGGCTGCCTCCACGAAACACACTGCGGGGTGCGTGGAAAATATCACCCATGGTTGTGACTTTTGGGATTTGCTATAAAGTCCTGAATACTAAGAGCTTGTACACGGGAGTTAGGTTAACTGACACTGATATCGGGTGGATAATGGCGAGTAGCCTGGAAAGCAGGTTTGGCGCCAACGTGCTATGGAGCCTGAGGGGGGATCAAGGAGGTCAGGGCACTGATGGAATACCCCTCAGCTCCTGCCAGGCTGCAGAGGGAGGGGTCCCACAAGAGTCCTGAGAGTGGGTTCCCCCCCCCCATCAGTCACTGCTGCCTGAAAGCTGATGAGCTGCCCAAGCAGTATAGTGAAAGACCATTGCGTTTTCACTTACCCTTTCCGAACACCTGCTTCTGCAGACAAACTTATTTAAAGCAGCAGCTGTTACAAGTCTCAGAGGCAATGTCTATAAACATTCTTGCTATGATTGACAGCTTCTCACCACATCAAAAGCAGCAAAGTAGCTTCACTTCCTCGTTTTCACAGCAGAAACCACTTAGCTGCTTTTGATGTGGTGAGGAGCAGAAATCACTTAGCTGCTTTTGATGTGGTGAGGAGCTGTCAGTCATAGCAAGAGTGTTTATAAACATTGTAGTTAGCTTCAAAGCAGGGTATTGGAGATGCATTCAAGCATGAAGGGAAAGATAAATGAACAATCTACCAAGTACCTGTGTCTGGACCAATAAAACTGTCAATAACTGACCAGTGAAATGTATTGCTAACCAAAGTGCCGCATCATTTTTTTCCATGTATCCCGTGTGAGAAAGGTGCAGCTATTCATGATAGTTTAACCTATTTGTTGCCAACAGTAGCCTAACCAAACACAACTGTCTATCATATGGTAGAATCTGCTTCTTGGGAGGGTGGAGAATGAGAAAAAAAGATGTTAAAGCACACAAATTCATGGGTCACATTGAGAAGAGTCCATTCTACCAATCCAAAGTGCTATTCACATTTATATCTCAACATCACTATATTACTGATTGGAAATTCCTACACGCAGTCTGGTTCTACAAGGCTTAGGGAGTGTTAAAAGCTAAAAACAAAACTAATCAAAAACTAAATCAACTCCATGGGATCTGTTGAAAGTTTTTTTTAAATTCTACTGAAAATCAAGTTAAACTGAAGGTAACTAGTAGAGTTGATGAAGCGGAGCCGGTGATGTGGTTTATTTGGACTTTCAGAAGGCTTTCAACAAAGACCCACATAAGAGATTAGCGTGTAAAATTAAAGTGCATGGGATTGGGGGTAGTGTATTAAGATAGATAGAAAACTGATTGACAAACAGGAAACAAAGAGTAGGTATAAATGGGTCCTTTTCCAAATGGCAGACAGTGACTAGGTGGGGTACCGCACGGATCGGTGCTGGGACCCCAGATACTTACAACATATATTAATGATTTAGATGAGGGAACAAAATGTAATATCTCCAAATTTGCAGATGACACAAAGCTGGGTGGGTGGGTGAGCTGTGAGGAAGATGCAGAGATCCTTCAGTGTGATTTGGACAAGTTGATTGAGTGGGCAAATGAATGGCAGATGCAGTATAATTTGAATAAGTGTGAAGTTATCCACCTTAATAGCAAAAATGGGAAGGAGGAGAGGGGAATGTGCAACAAGATGTGCATGTCCTCAGTCTCTGAAGGTAAGTATGCAGGTAGCAGGCGATAAAGAAGGCAAATGGTATGTTGGCCTTCATAGCAAGAAAATTAGAGTACAGGAGCAGGGATTTCTTGCTGCAATTATTCGGGGGCCTTGGTGAAGCCACACCTGGAATATTGTGTGCAATTTTGGTTTCCTTATCTGTGGAAGGGTGTACTTGCTATACATAAGAGTGCAGAGAAGGTTTACCAGACTTTTGCAAGAAACTGCAGTGTTGTGAACTCAGCCCAACGCATCACATAAGCTTGCCACCCCCACACTGATTCTGTATATACCTCCCGCTGCCTCAGGAAGGCAGACAGCATGATCATAGACCCCTCCCACCCAGGAATTACCGTCTTCCAGATCCTTCCATCAGGCAGAAGGTACAGAAGTCTGAAGACCCGCACATCCAGACATAGGAACAGGTTCTTCCCCACTGCTTTAAGACTCCTCAACGACTCCCCCTCGGACTGATCTGTTCGCTGTAAGAACACTATTGACGACGCCCTATGCTGCTCTTGCTCATGTATTTGCTTTGTTTGGCTCCTTGTTCCGCACTGTAACCAATCACTGTTTGTCGAAGTACCATTTACCAATGTTCTCTGTTGATTATTCTTTTTGTCTACTATGTACGTACTGTGTACGTTCTCTCAGCCGCAGAAAAATACTTTTCACTGTACTTCGGTACATGTGACAAATCAAATCCTGGGATGGCAGGACAGACATATGAGGAGAGATTGAGTCAGTTAGGATTGTATTCGCTGGAGCTCAGAAGAATGAGGGGGATCTCATAGAAACGGGTAAAATTTTAGCAGACTAGACCGGGTAGATACAGGAAAGATGTTGCCGATGGAGGGGGTGTCCAGAACCAGAACCAGGGGTCACAGTAGGAGTAAACCATATAGGACTGAGATGAGAAATTTCTTCACCCAGAGAGTGGTCAGCCTGTGAAATTTGTTACCATAAAAAGTAGTTGAGGCCAAAACATTTTGTTTTCAAGAAGCACTTGGGACGAAGGGGATCAAAGGATATGGCCGGGCAGGGGGGGGGGGGGGGGCGGGGGAAGGTGAAGTCAGGCTATTGAGTTGGATGATCGACCATGATCATAATGAATGGTGGAGCAGGCTCGAAGGCCTGAATGGCCTCCTCCTGCACCTATTTCCTATGTTTCTCAATCTGGTGTACATAAGGAATTGACAGAAGGGGTATGCAGCATTTGACTGTTGTTAGGAGAGTTATGTTTGTGTGCAGATAGTGAGATACCCCATGGGACTATCCTGCCCCTTGACTGCTTCCATTCTATCTTTTTAGTCAGGTACAAACTCTAAGAAAACAGACAGATTCACGGTTGGGCTAGTTAATTTGGACAAAACCATAAACCTGCACAAGTGTTTGATGAAACCTATCTGTATCAAATACTATCTGCCAACATACAAGTGAAAGGTTCTGTACAGTTGAAGGATGACGTGTTTAATCTTACAATCCGATAAATGTGTCAGTCAGATAGACCATTAAATTATCAATGAGACGCTTCAAATACTTTACAACTCAATCTTGTCAACATAAAGAGATATTGACAAAAAAAAATCACAGAAAGAACTTATCATAACCACTTAAAGATGTTGATCAAGCGAAGTCAACAATTCACTTGTCAAAACAGAATCCCTGATGAGCTCATGTTTTTATTGGTCTGGGCTCTCAGTCAAGCGTGCATAATGAGGACAGGTAGAACCCCAGATGTCTGGCCAAACCATTTCTGAACGGTTGGGTTTTTCTTTCAGTATTTCCACACATTGTTGTTCAATGGCTCATTGATATGTATATTATTTTTTGATAATTGAGCATGGAAGGGCATTGAGTTGGCATACAGTATATGGGGCCATGAAGAGTAGTTGGGGGGGGGGGCAGGCATGAGTTGGTGTGGAGAAAATGAGTGGCTTTGGGAGATGGCTGGCAGGGACTGGGTTAACATGGAGGATATGAGGGGCCATGGGAGATGGGAGTAGGTGGCTGTTGGGGGGATATGAGGAATAGGGGCTCAACTACTTTAATTACAACTGGATCAAAGAACCCAGGTGAGCCTTGGCACTCAACTTCCTGTGGCCATGTAGGATCCACTTCGGAGATTGGCAGATCCGGTCCCATGCTGCACCCACCTTTTTGGAGGGAAACTCATGCAATTCGGGCCTTTTAAACTGAGATGAGTCTGGGGATTTCTCGACTTGAGCTACCTGCCTATGTAGCTAAAATCCGGTCCGAAGTCAATAGGTCCCATGAAACCAAAAAAGAAAATTCTGGAAAATCTCAGCAGGTCTAAAAGCATCGGTAGGGAGAGAAATGAGCTAACGTTTCAAGTCCAGATGACCCTTTGTCAATCCTCGTGGGGTAAGTCGGAGATGAAGACAATCACTAAGGAAGGAGATATGGCTGTGGAAGCGAGTCTTGGTAAGGTAAATACATTGTCCAACACTAAGCTTTGACAAAGGGTCATCTGGACTCGAAACGTGAGCTCTTTTCTCTCCCTACAGATGCTGCCAAACCTGCTGAAATTTTCCAGTGTTTTCTTTTTTGGTTTCAACAGGTACCATGGTAAGATAACGTTAAATTAGGTAGGATGGAGTCAGCCTGGATCATTGATGAATTGTTGTCGAAGTTCAGAGACAAATGTCACGAGTTAAGTCCAGATGAGGCTATTTCAAAATAGAGAATCAGAGGATGCAATGATGGAGGTATTCCCTTGGGAATTAAGATCCAGGATGTGTACACAATCAGTTTCAGGGCAGAAAGATGATGGCAAAGTTGGAGGTCACCATAAAATCCTGAAGCTGCAAAGGTTTGTACTGTCCAGGTGAGTAATTCTCTGGCCAAGTGACTGATTGAACCTGAAAAACCAGTATAGCCAGAGACCTATCATAAACTCAGTAGGAGATTGAAGTCTCTCAATCACCGAAGTGTTGGCAGAAGGGCTGCAAATTAATTGAGCAGCAGAGGTATGAAGTGAAGTCTAATGATGTAGCCAATGTAGTACAGCACAGAAGTGAAGCACGACCAATTTGACTAAAGACGAAAGTTGAATCCAAACTGAGGCTTTATTGGTATCAGATGTGTGGCCTTCAACAGCAGCTGGCGAAATTGCTGCGAGCTGGAGGACACGCATATTTATACCCCGCCTCCTGGGCGGAGCCAGCAGGCAGGGGCCACAGGCGAACCTGTAGTGCAGGTTCTACCGTACATCCTCTAATATAAGTACAGTACGAAGTCTTACATCACCAGGTTAAAGTCCAACAGGTTTGTTTCGATGTCACTAGCTTTCGGAGCGCTGCTCCTTCCTCAGGTGAATGAAGAGGTCTGTTCCAGAAACACATATATAGACAAATTCAAAGATGCCAAACAATGCTTGGAATGCGAGCATTAGCAGGTGATTAAATCTTTACAAATCCAGAGATGGGGTAACCCCAGGTTAAAGAGGTGTGAATTGTACCAAGCCAGGACAGTTGGTAGGATTTCGCAGGCCAGATGGTGGGGGATGAATGTAATGCGACATGAATCCCAGGTCCCGGTTGAGGCCGCACTCATGTGTGCGGAACTTGGCTATGAGTTTCTGCTCGGCGATTCTGCGTTGTCGCAGGTCCTGAAGGCCGCCTTGGAGAACGCTTACCCGGAGATCAGAGGCTGGCGAGACCATGCAGACGCTGCGACAACGAATGAACGGACATCGCGCAGCAATCACCAGGCAGGAATATTCCCTTCCAGTCGGGGAACACTTCAGCAGTCAAGGGTATTCAGCCTCTGATCTCCGGGTAAGCGTTCTCCAAGGCGGCCTTCAGGACCCGCGACAACGCAGAATCGCCGAGCTGAAACTTATAGCCAAGTTCCGCACACATGAGTGCGGCCTCAACCGGGACCTGGGATTCATGTCGCATTACATTCATCCCCCACCATCTGGCCTGCGAAATCCTACCAACTGTCCTGGCTTGGTACAATTCACACCTCTTTAACCTGGGGTTACCCCATCTCTGGATCTGTAAAGATTTAATCACCTGCTAATGCTCGCATTCCAAGCATTGTTTGGCATCTTTGAATTTGTCTATATATGTGTTTCTGGAACAGACCTCTTCATTCACCTGAGGAAGGAGCAGCGCTCCAAAAGCTAGTGACATCGAAACAAACCTGTTGGACTTTAACCTGGTGTTGTAAGACTTCGTACTGTGCTCACCCCAGTCCAACGCCGGCATCTCCACATCATAATATAAGTACAACAGTGGTTTACCACATTCACCCTGTTAAAATTGAGTCTGGCGGGGGTGGTGGATAACTATATACAATCCTGGGGCGGGATTCTCCGACCCCCCGCCGGGTCGGAGAATCACCGGGGGCTGGCGTGAATCCCGCCCCTGCCGGTTGCCGAATTCTCCGGCACTGGATATTCGGCGGGGGTGGGAATCGCGCCGGTTGACGGGCCCCCCCCCCGGTGATTCTCCGGTCCACGATGGGCTGAAGTCCCGCTGCTGGAATGCCTGTCCCGCCGGCGAGAATCAAACCACCTCTCTTACCGGCGGGACAAGGCGGCGTGGGCGGGCTTCGGGGTCCTGGGGGGGGCACGGGGCGATCTAGCCCCGGGGGGTGCTCCCACGGTGGCCTGGCCCGCGATTGGGGCCCACCGATCCGCGGGCGGGCCTGTGCCGTGGGGGCACTCTTTTCCTTCCGCCTTCGCCATGGTCTCCACTATGGCGGAAGTGGAAGAGACCCCTCCACTGCGCATGCGCGGGGATGCCGTGAGCGGCCGCTGACACTCCCGCGCATGCGCCGTATGGCAAAGTCAGTTTCGTGCCAGCTGGCGGGGCACCAAAGGCATTTCCCGCCAGCTGGCGGGGCGGAAATCTGTCCGGCGCGGGCCTAGCTCCTCAAGGTTCGGGCTCGGCCCCTCATGATGCGGAGGATTCCGCACCTTTGGGGCGGCGCGATGCCGTTTTTGGCGCCGGTCGGCGGACATCGCGCCGATTGCGGAGAATCCCGCCCATGATTTTAATATTTACACAGCAAAACAAATGTCCCTTGGCGTCCGGTGGACCGGTCAGAGGTTCAGCCGGTCCGGGGCCTTGATGGTCCTTTGAGAGCGGCGAAGCGGTGATGGCGATGTTGGTGCTGACCTGGTCGAAGGTGACTCCGGAAGCGTGCCGAAAACCTCTTCATCGACGGGCGTGGACAGGGGGGGGGGGGTGGGGGGAACTGGCGGTCCTGGGGGGGGTGGTGGTGTGATCGACAGGGGAGAGGAGGGTGGCGCCGGGGGTGGTGTGGGGGTGGAACCTGCTGGTGCCAGGTCCGAGGGAGACGGTATCCTGGCGGACGTCGGGGAACGCCACGTAGGTGTACTGGGGGTTTGCGTTGAGCAAGTGTACCCTCTCCACTAACGGGTCCGCCTTGTGGAGTCGGACATGTTTACAGAGAAGCACGGTTCCCGGAGCTGTGAGCCAAGTCGGGAACGACACCCTGGATGTGGACTTCCTTGGGAAGGCAAAAAGACGTTCATGCGGTGTATTGTTAGTGGCAGTGTAGAGTAATGAGCGAATGGAATGTAGTGCATCAGGGAGGACCTCTTGCCAGCTGAAGACCGGGAGATTTCTGGACTGTAGGGCCAGCTGGACAGCCCTCCATACCGTCCCATTCTCCCTTTCTACCTGTCCGTTTCCCCGGGGGTTGTAGCTTGTCGTTCTGCTGGAGGCGATGCCCCTGCTGAGCAGGAACTGACGCAGCTCATCACTCATGAATGAGGATCCCGTCACTGTGGATGTAGGCGGGGAAACCGAACAGAGTGAAGATCGAATTGAGGGCTTTAATGACGGTGGCAGACGTCATGTCGGGGCAGGGGATGGCGAAGGGGAACCGGGAGTATTCGTCGATCACACTGAGGAAATATGTGTGATCGGTGGAGGGGAGGGGGCCTTTGAAGTCCACGCTGAGGAGTTCAAAGGGGCGAGAGGCCTTCACCAGTCGTGCACGGTCCGGCCGGTAGAAGTGCGGCTTGCACTCTGCACAGACCTGGCAGTCCCTGGTGATTGTCCTTACTTCCTCGACTGAGTAGGACAAATTTTGTGCCTTAATGAAGTGGTACAACCTTGTGACCCCTGGGTGACAGGTTGTCGTGCAGGGTCCGGAGTCGGTCTACCTGTGCGCTGGCACATGTACCTCGGGATAGGGCATCTGGGGGCTCGTTCAACATATAAAGGCTACCGACCGTTGGTCATGGAGAAGAGTGAATCTCCTGCCGGCCAGGTAATGCCTCCAATGCCGCACAGCTTCAACGATAGCTTGGGCCTTCTTTTCGACGGATGAGTGCCGAATTTCAGAGGCATGAAGGGTGCGGGAAAGGAATGCCACGGGCCTGCCTGTCTGATTGAGGGTGGCGGCAAGTGCGACGTCTGATGCGTCGATTTCTACTTGGAAGGGCAATGTTCCATCTACTGCGTGCATCCCGGCCTTGGCAATATCAGCTCTGATCCGGGCGAATGCCTGTTGGGCCTCGGCCGTCAGGGGAAAGTGGATGGACTGTATGAGCGGGCGGGCTTTGTCCGCATAGTTTGGGACCCACTGCGCGTAACATGAGAAGAACCCCAGGCAGCGTTTGAGGGCCTTGGGGCAGTGGGGGAGGGGGAGCTCCATGAGGAGGCGCATGTGGTCGGGGTCGGGCCCCAGAACTCCGTTCTGGACCACATAGCCGAGGATGGCTAAGTGGTTCATGCTGAACACACACTTCTCCTTGTTGTAAGTGAGGTTTAGGAGAGTAGCGGTGCGGAGAAATTTAGCAAGGTTGGCGTTGTGGTCCTGCTGATCCTGGCCGCAGATGGTGACATTGTCTAGGTATGGAAACGTGGCCCGCAAACTGTACCGGTCGACCATTCGGTCCATCTCCCTTTGGAAGTCCGAGACCCCGTTAGTGACGCCGAAGGGGACCCTAAGGAAGTGATATAGCCGGCCGTCTGCCTCGAAGGCGGTGTATGGACGGTCCGATTTACGGATGGGGAGCTGGTGATAAGCGGATTTCAGGTCCACCGTTGAGACGACCCGGTACTGTGCAATCTGGTTAACCATGTCAGATATGCGTGGGAGGGGGTACGTGTCGAGCTGCGTGTGTGTACATGTTGATGGTCTGGCTGTAGTCCACGATCATTCGGTGTTTCTCCCCAGATTTAACCACTACTACTTGAGCTCTCCAGGGGCAGTTGCTGGCCTCGATGATGGCTTCCCGAAGCAACCGCTGGACTTCGGACCTGATGAAGGTCTTATCTTGGGTGCTGTACCATCTGCTCCTGGTGGTGACGGGTTTGCAATCTGGAGTTAGATTAGCAAAGAGGGAAGGTGGGTCAACCTTTAGGGTCGCGAGACCGCACACAGTAAGGGGTGTGATGCACGATCAATTGCACAAAGACTAAAGTTGGGTACAAGTGTGGCTTTATTACAGTCAGATGCGTGGCCTCCTGCTGCAGTTGGCGAAATGGCAGGGCACTGGAGGTCATGCATATTTAGACAGTTCTCCCTGGGCGGAGCCAGCCGGCAGGAGCTACCGGCGAACCTGTAGTGCAGGTCCTACCTTACATTTCCTATTACAGTGGTTCACCACATTCACCCCGTTAAAAATGAGTCCGGCGGGGTGACGTGAAACTATATAAAATTAGTGCAATTATGTACAGTGGTAGGGAAAGAAAAGTCCATGTTGATGGTCCGGAGTCCGTCAAAGGTTCAGCCGGTCCGGTGCTTTGGTGCTTCGTTGGGAGCGGCGTAACGGTGGCGGCGAAGTCGGTGCTGGCGGTGGTGGAGGTGGCACCGATGGCGGTGGTGGCGGTGCTGATGCTGGCCAGTCATCGGGGAACTCTGGGAGCGTGCAGAAGTCCTCTTCGTCCTCTTGTGCGGAAAAGGGGAGGGGGGGTGGTCTGGTGGGGTCAATATTGGCGGTGCGGTGGGAGGTGGGCGCATTGGTTCGGGGGGTGTTGGGGTGGAACCTGGCGGTGCCAGGTCCCTGAGTGAGACAGTATCTTGGCGGCTGTCGGGGAACTCAACGTAGGCATATTGAGGGTTGGCGTGGAGCAGGTGAACCCTGTCCACCAAGGGGTCTGCCTTGTGGAGTCGGACGTGCCTATGGAGAAGGACCGGTCCTGGAGCAGTGAGCCAAGTAGGGAGCGACACCCTGGATGTGGACTTCCTGGGGAAGGTAAAAACACGTTCATGGGGTGTGTTATTAGTGGCGGTGCACAATAGTGACCGGATGGAGTGCAGAGCGTCAGGGAGGACCTCCTGCCAGCGAGAGGCTGGGAGGTTCCTGGACCATAGGGCCAGCTGGACGGCCCATTCTCCCGTTCTACTTGCCCGTTTCCCCGGGGGTTGTAGCTGGTCGTCCTGCTGGAGGCTATACCCCTGCTGAGCAGGAACTGACGCAGCTCATCGCTCATGAATGAGGATCCCCTGTCACTGTGGATGTAGGCGGGCAAACCGAACAGAGCGAAGATGGTGCTGAGGGCCTTGATGACGGTGGCAGACGTCATATCGGGACATGGGATGGCGAAGGGATATCTGGAGTACTCATCGACCACACTGAGGATGTACGTGTTACGGTTGGTGGAGGGGAGGGGCCCTTTGAAATCCACGCTGAGGCGTCCAAAGGGGTGGGAAGCCTTCGCCAGGCACGCACGGTCCGGCCGGTAGAAGTGCGGCTTGCACTCCGCGTAGACGTGGCAGCCCCTGGTGACTGTCCTTACTTCCTCGACGGAGTAGGGCAGATTGCGAGCTTTGACCAGATGGTACAATCGAGTGACCCCCATGGACAAAGGCTGTCGTGTAGGGCCCGGAGTTAGTCCACTTGTGCGCTGGCACATGTACCTCGGGAGAGGGCGTCTGGGGGCTCGTTGAGTTTACCGGGGCGATACAAGATTTTGTAATTATAGGTGGAGAGCTCGATTCTCCACCGCAAGATTTTATCATTTTTGATCTTGCCCCGCTGTGTATTATCGAACATGAAGGCTACCGACCGTTGGTCCGTAAGGAGAGTGAATCTCTTACCGGCCAGGTAATGCCTCCAATGCCGCACAGCTTCAATTATAGCTTGGGCCTCCTTTTCGACGGATGAGTGTCGAATATCCGAGGCATGATGGGTGCGGGAAAAGAATGCCACGGGTCTGCCTGCCTGATTTAAGAGTGGCGGCAAGGGCGACGTCTGAAGCGTCGCTTTCTACTTTGAAAGGCAGTGACTCGTCCACTGCGCGCATCCCGGCCTTGGCGATGTCTGCTCTGATGCGGCGAAAAGCATGTTGTGTCTCGGCCGCGAGGGGGAATTGGGTGGACTGAATGAGTGGGCGGGCCTTGTCTGCATAGTTTGGGACCCACTGAGCGTAGTAGGAAAAGAACCCCAGGCAGCGTTTGAGGGCCTTGGGGCAGTGGGGGAGGGGAAGTTCCATGAGGGGGCGCATGCGGTCGGGATCGGGCCTGAGAAGTCCGTTTTGGGCTATATAGCCGCGAATGGCTAACCGGGTCGTGCTGAACACACACTTCTCTTTGTTGTAGGTCAGGTTGAGAAGAGTGGCAGTGCGGAGGAATTTATCGAGGTTGGCATCGTGGTCCTGCTGGTCATGGCCGCAGATGGTGACATTATCGAAGTATGGAAAGGTGGCTCACAAACCGTACTGGTCGACCATTCGGTCCATCTCTCTTTGGATGACTGAGACCCCATTTGTGACACCGAAAGGGACCCTAAGGAAATGGTAGAGGCGACCGTCTGCCTCGAAGGCAGTGTATGGCCGGTCCGACTTCCGGATGGGGAGCTGGTGGTAGGCGGATTTCAGGTCAATTGTTGTGCGTCTGGCGTGGGGGAGGGGGCGATAGCGGGCGCGATCGCAGCGACTGCCCGGGCCTGGCACACCGCCGCGAAGTGGCCCTTTTTACTGCAGGCTTTACAAACTGCAGCGCGGGCCGGGCAGTGTTGGCGGGGGTGCTTTTGCTGACTGCAGAAGTAGCAGCGGGGACCCCCTGGGTGCGCGGATCGGCGTGCGGTGCAGGCGTATTGGGAAGGCAGGGCCCCGGCTGAGGAGGTCATCGGCGGGGTCCAGGAGCGGTAGGAAGTAGAAGGGTGGGCAGTGCGGCGGGAGGGGTACGATTGTACTTTACGGGATGCGACCGTCATGGAGAGCGGAATGGTTTTAGTCTCCGCCAGTTTAAGCATGGCTCCTCCCAGTAATCATTCTCGGATGCGGTCCGATGCAGTCCCCGTCACGAAGGCATCGCGCATGAGGAGATTCGCGTGTTCGGCGGCCATGAAGGCCTGACAGTCACCGTCCCGGACGAGTGGAATTAGGGCCCGCCAGAAGTCTTCGATGGACTCACCAGGTAGTTGCGAGCGGGTGGCACCTTTGGGGTGGCGAGTACACGCCTGGCGAAGAGCGTGTTCGCCTTCTGCGCGTATTGTTCCTTAAGGAGTTCCATTTTTTTGTGTAATTCGTGGCGTCTTGGATCAAGGGGAACACGCTGGACCTCAGTCTGGAGTACAGGACGTTTATCTTCTGAGCCTCCGTTGGCTCGGGGTCCGCAGCCTTGATGTAGGCCTCAAAACATGCTAGCCAGTGAGTAAAGTATTTTCTGGCGTCTGGCGAGTGCGGATCCAGCTTCAGGCGATCGGGCTTAATTCTGATATCCATTCTGTGGAAAATCTGACTGTAATAAATTGATGCACGATCAATTGCACAAAGACTAAAGTTGGGTACAACTGTGGCTTTATTAGTCAGATGCGTGGCCTCCTGCTGCAGCTGGCGAAATGGCAGGGCACTGGAGGTCATGCATATTTATACAGTTCTCCGTGGGCGGAGCCAGCCGGCAGAAGCTACCGGCGAACCTGTCGTGTAGGTCCTACCTTACATCTCCTATTACAGTGGTTCACCACAGGGTGGTAAGGGTCCGCCGAATTTGAGGGTCAGGCTCTGGAGGTTGCACTGGAAATCCAGGCCGAGGATACGTGCAGTGCAGAGGTTAGGGAGAAAGTAGAGGCAGAAGCCGTGGAATTCTACACCCTGGACCGTGAGCGTGACCGTACAGTACCCCCGGATCGCTACGCAATGAGATCCGGAGGCCAGGGAGATTTTTTGATTGGCGGGGTGTATCGTGAGGGAGCAGCGACTTACCGTATCTGGGTGTATAAAGCTCTCGGTGCTCCCGGAGTCCAGCAGGCAAGAGGTCACATGGCCGTCGACTTTCACGCTGGTGGATGTGTTGGTCAGGTTATGCGGGCGAGACTGGTCGTGTGACATGGAGGCAAGCCTTGGTTGGTCGTTGGGTAATGGGGCGGCCGTTGAGTTCAGATCCTCGAACGCTGCTGGTGTCCATGTGCTGAGGGGTAGACAAGATGGTGGCGCCCGAAGATCTTGGGGGTTACAAAATGGCAGCGCCCATGGAACGCACGTTGCGGGGGTGGAGCAAGATGGCAGCACCCATGAAACGCACGTGTTGCACGGAGGTGGAGATGGCGGCGCCCACTGGTCGCACATTGTCTGGGGGAGAGGTGAAGATAGTGGCGCCCATTGTCCGTGACTTGGGGGGGGGGGGGGGCGATTGCAGCTACTGAGCGGGCCTGGCACACCGCAGCAAAGTGGCCCTTCCCACAGGCTTTACAAAGGGCAGCGCGGGCCGGACAGCGTTGGCGGGGGTGCTTTTGCTGGCCGCAAAAGTAGCATCGGGGTTCCCCCGGGGTTTGCTGGCTGGCATGTAGCGCAGGCGTATTGGGTAGGCAGCGCCCCCGCTGGGGTGGCTACCTGTGAGTTCCATGAAACGTAGGAGGGGTGGGGCGTAGGACTGGACATTGCGCAGGCCGACCGTCATGGAGAGCGCTAGCGTTTTAGTCTCTGTGAGGTCGCGCGTGGCCCCTTCTAGGAACTGCTGATGTATGATGTCTGGCCCAATTCGAGTCACAAAGGCGTCCCGCATAAGGAGGTCTGAGTGTTCCTTAGCTGTAACGTCCTGGCAGTCACAGTCCCGGACTAGTGGGATTAGGGCCCTCCAGAAGTCTTCTATGGACTCACCAGGTAGTTGAGAACGAGTTGCGAGCGCGAGCCTGGCGAAGAGCGTGTTTGTCTTCTGCTCGTAATTGTCCTTGAGTCGAGTCATGGCTTCGGCATAGTTTGGCTCAGTGGGAAGACTTTGGAGCTCAGCCTGGAATATAAGATCTGGATCCTCTGAGGTTCCGGAACAGGTGTCGGCACTGCGTTGATATACACTTCAAAGCAAGCTAGCCAATGCTGGAAGTCCTTTCTGGCGTCGCTTGAGTGCGGATCCAGCTGCAGGCGATCCGGTTTAATACGGAGGTCCATCCTTAGAAACTGATAGCAATAAATTGAGGCACGATCAATTTGACTAAAGACGAAAGTTGAATCCAAACTGAGGCTTTATTGGTATCAGATGTGTGGCCTCCCACAGCAGCTGGCGAAATGGCTGCGAGCTGGAGGACACGCATATTTATACCCCGCCTCCTGGGCGGAGCCAGCAGGCAGGGGCCACAGTCGAACCTGTAGTGCAGGTTCTACCGTACATCCTCTAATACAAGTACAACAATGGTTTACCACAAGAAGCGTGGTCTTGATGTCCAGGAATTTGGAAGCTACATTGGAGGACCTGGTCCAGGTGTTTTGCCAGAGCTCACCAAAAAAATGCAGCAAATCAGAGACCCAAGGGAAATATTCAGACAGGAGATGGTCAATAGGCTGATCTCGAGTAACAAAGAACTGAATTGGAAGGAAAGACTGGAGAAACTTGGGACTATTTAAATATTAAAGGAAATGACTAAAAGAGCACTTTATATAAGTGCACGAGACATGAAATGGGACAGATAAGATAATCGGGAACATTACTTCAAGAAATGCATTCATAGAGCACTTCTTGAGAGTGGTAGCATAGTGGTCATGATATGAGCACCATGTTAAAGTCAGGAATTTTGTAACTTAGTTTAACATTTAGAATTTGTGAACATAAACTGCAAGCCTTAAACTACCTAGTTTATAGAAACTGCCAATCAGTGGCAGTAAACTGTCAAATCAACTGTAAGATGTGGGTGCTCATTACTGGACGCTGGAAACTGAGTTAGCAGCTATAATTTAGGTGTGATTCACAAAGGTTTATATAAAGAATCACTATCTGCAACCATATTGTTACGATCATGTGAGGAGGGGGTCGAATGACTCGCCATGTTTCCAATTCCTCATTGGATTGTAACAGGATTTTTGTGAAAAAATTGCTAATTCAGTGAGTATTTAACTCTTACATACTCTGATCATAAAAGAACCAATTGGACAGGTTTTCTATTCTTTAACAAAAAAGTTAGCTTCATCATACATAACCCCATCTTAAATATACTCTGGGTTTCTCTCTTTGTGTGTGCGTGGGTAGATTACAGAACCAAGAAAGATAGATAAATGAATTTGAGTGCAGCGAAATACAGTCCATAGTTTGGTGACGAGTGGCTTTAGGATGACTTTGGTAGTCCTGCTGGTTCCCTTGCGGATGTGATTTTAAAGATGTAGCTAGCTGATTTGACTGTCCTTCTGGAGGCAGTAGTTCAGGGTTGATTTCCTTCAAGAAATCTGACTTCATTAGGGCCATTCCTAGATGGTCGCAGTCAGCAAACAGGTCTCAAAAGCTTACAGGATGGGTTGAAGAGAGGAGGAGGGTCCCCACTCAGGTTCTCTCATATTAGCGTCATCTGGGCCTGTCACATGACCACCCAGTATATTCCCTCTTGTAACTTAATCAGTTCATGTTTGAAAAAACCCCTCTCAGTTAGGTTACCGTTGTTAAAGTGATTGGGTTTAAGGCATTCCCATTGAAGCTTGTTGAGTTAGTGTCTAAGAACCCTCTCAGCTAGGGTCCTATTGTTGAAGTGATTATTAGGTTTAATGGCTCATCTTCACCACTTGAATATCTCAAGTGATTGCCTTGATGCCTTGCTAATGGAGACAGGGGGCGTCATTCTCCGACCCCCCAGGGGTTCAGAGAATGGCCGTTGGCCGCCGTGAATCCCACCCCCGCCAGTTGCCGAAATCTCCGGTACCGGATATTCGGCGGGGGCGGGAATCGGGCCGCGCCGGTTGGCAGCCCCCCCCCCCCGCTGGATTCTCCGGCCCAGATGGGCCGAAGTCCCGCCGATAAATTGCCTGTCCCGCCGGCGTAAATTAGAGTACCTATTTACCGGCGGGACAAGGCGGCGTGGGCGGGCTCCGGGGTCCTGGGGGGGGGGGCGCGGGGCGATCTGACCCCGGGGGGTGCCCCCACGGTGGCCTGGCCCGCGATCGGGGCCCACCGATCCGCGGGCTGGCCTGTGCCGTGGGGGCACTCTTTCCCTTCCGCCTCCGCAACGGTCTCCACCATGGCGGAGGCGGAAGAGACTCTCCCCACTGCGCATGCGCGGGAAACTGTCAGCGGCCGCTGACGCTCCCGCGCATGCGCCGCCCCGACATGTCATTTCGGCGGCAGTTGGCGGGGCAACAAAGGCCGTTTCCGCCAGCTGGCGGGGCGGAAATCCCTCCGGCGTCGGCCTCGCCCCTCAATGTTGGGGCTCGGCCCCCAAAGATGCGGAGCATTCCGCACCTTTGGGGCGGCGCAATGCCCGTCTGATTGGCGCCGTTTTGGGCGCCAGTCAGCGGACATCGCGCCGTTTGGGGAGAATTTCACCCAGGGTATGCGGTTCACTCATATATTCATTGGCTCATTTTCCTTGTCGGGTCTTTGCGGTCATGGTGTCTTCATCTAAATGGATTGAAATGTGAAAGATGCAGTGATGCAAATTGGGTAGCCATCTTTGCTGTAAGCTCAAGTCACCTTTAGTCACTGCTTTTAAGAAGTTCAATTTGGGTTTCCAGCCAGCAAATTAAAAATCATTATTTGACAAAAAGCACATTTTTGTGACATAGAACATAGAAAATACAGCACAGAACAGGCCCTTCGGCCCACGATGTTGTGCCGAACCTTTGTCCTAGATTAATCATAGATTATCATTGAATTTACAGTGCAGAAGGAGGCCATTCGGCCCCTTGAGTCTGCACCAGCTCTTGGAAAGAGCACCCTACCCAAACTCAACACCTCCACCCACCAATGTAGACAAGATAGAATGGGAATTTGTTACAAGTGAGAATTTGGTGCAGAAAGAAATAAAGATGCTGGCCAGGATTCTCCGTTTAGGAGACAGCAGGCGCAATTTAACTAAAATGGAATAAGTCCCATAGTGAGCACGTTTAGCCATGTAATGCGCGGCCGAGGCTGCACGTAGCCTCGTTTTCTGCACTGAGGAGCTTCGCTCGCCGGACATCAGTGCATCGAGAGATCAGGATGCTCCCACCAAGCCTCAACTCACTTTAAGGGGGTCCCCGGGAACCCCGCACCTACCCTAACACCTGTTCAGGCCACCCCAGCCCAATCTCCGCCACGCGTAAAATGTCAGCTTGGCACGGCCAACCTGGTACGTTGGCAATGTCCCTGCCAACTGGCAGTGCCATCTTGGCAGTGGCAGGCTGGCAGTGTCCAGGTGGCACCAGCAGTGCAAGGATATCACCCTGCCCAGAGGGCAAGCACCTGGGGGTCTCCGATCCCCTAGGAGACCCCCACGATGCCGTTTTGGAGTCGAGAACTGAGCAGCGCTTACCCGCGGTCGCTGTGGTAAAGGGGATAGATCCGAATGCCTCAGGTGCCTGAGGAAACTGCACAGTAAAGTGTGACCAGATGTCTCGCTCCAATATGCATATTTGCCGAAACGTGATCCTGCACACAATGGGCGAGATTCACATCGCAACGTCTTATGAGATTGCGTTAAATTTCGCGAGACGTGATCCGAGTAGATTCTGCAAGCGGGGTCTCCTGGCTTCTATGTGCCATGTTGTGCCTTGGTGTGCTGCTTTTTGGTGAACCTTTACGATTCGATTGCACCCAGTGTTCCCGACAGGACTGAATAGTGTGAGATTCACTTCTGTAGCGGGTGCTGTTCGGTAAGCAAGTCACGACACTTAAACGGGTCAGTACTCTGCCGGAGCGAAAGGAAAATATCTCCCTGCCCTGCGGGCATTGTAACTGCTGGGGCCAGAATTAGCGCCAAAGAGGCTCACAAATGGAGCTGTGTTTTTAAGTGCACCACTTATCTCACACACACTGCAGCCGCGAAGGTGGCTCAGTGAAGATGTGCCTCCTGAGTTTGAGAGTCCGA
Organism: Scyliorhinus torazame; assembly: GCF_047496885.1. Taxonomy (NCBI): domain Eukaryota; kingdom Metazoa; phylum Chordata; class Chondrichthyes; order Carcharhiniformes; family Scyliorhinidae; genus Scyliorhinus; species Scyliorhinus torazame. The sequence continues at coordinate 137,746,493 of NC_092723.1, forward strand.
GGTAGACCCACAGCTCCATACCGGTGAGGAGAGACACCTTCCCCAGGAAGGGCTGCAGACCCAAACCTGCCTTCCTGAACAATGCCTGGGAGGTGGTAGCAGAGGCAGTCAGGGCTGCCAGCCTCACCAGGAGGAAACAGCTGGTGATCCTAAGGGGTAGGGATCACAGGTAAAGCCTCTGCCTTGAGAGGGGTAGGAGAACCATGGAGGGTTCCAAAGAGATTAAAGGCCAAATCATCTACTGTAACGGTGCAGGTGGCCTTTGTTTGGGGTGAGCTCTGCTAATCCCCTGCTTCCTATGCAGTGGGGCAGCACTTCAGAGGAGTGACAGCACCTGGTGGGCCTCTGATTGAGCTTGGCCACGCCTATCCCCTTGATGATGCAGCTGGGATCCGAGGGTATCCAGAAGGGCGGCCTGGATGAGCTTCCAGATGACCAGAGGCTCTCTGAGCATTCATAGGACGCAGTGAGCACTCAGCAGTGTGAGCAGCCGGGAGCCAGCAAGTAGCAATAGAGGGTTCCTTTTAAAACAAGTACTGCAGCAATGACCAGAGGCTCTCTGAGCATTCATAGGACGCAGTGAGCACTCAGCAGTGTGAGCAGCCGGGAGCCAGCAAGTAGCAATAGAGGGTTCCTTTTAAAACAAGTACTGCAGCAATGACGGTCTGAGCCAGGCCATCCCAATCCCTAGGTGGACACCCCGAGAATAGACGTGGCACAAAGTTGTTCCTAATACTGCCCCGACCCAGACAGCCACCCGCCAGCAAGCCAGAAAATATTTGAGGCTTTTTCACAGTTCTGTTAGCCTCCCACTCGCCCCTCTGCAGCCATGATATCCAGACCTTGCTTGTAAATACTTGCGCTAATTCACACCAGCAAGACTTCCGCCTAAATGGGGCAGAGCATTGCGGGGAGCATGAAATGTCCAAACCATTAATGATAAAATCCATGCAAATGATGGTTTTTCATGGATCTGCCGGCGTGGGGGCACAAACTTCGATATCGTCGCCAGTGAGGGACCACAGCTTTGCGTCTGAATCAGCACAGGCACAAAAACGATTATTTTCCCATTTTGAGCGATTCTCCGCCCGATCGTGATTCTTGCTTCTGGCGTCGCAAAGAGGAGAATCTAGCCCACTGTTGTTTTAAATCTCCAATACATGCAATGGAAATTAGCAGCAGTACTTAAAATTTTGTCCACTGCTTAGTTCAAGTTAATGCATCGCAAAAACAACAAACTAAAAATGCAGATGATAAATGGATAAGTGGAGCTTGTTCAAGGAACAGCTACTGCGTGTTCTTGATAAGTATGTACCGGTCAGGCAGGGAGGAAGGCATAGAGCGAGGGAACCGTGGTTTACCAAAGAAGTGGAATCTCTTGTTAAGAGGAAGACGGAGGCCTATGTGAAGATGAGGTGTGAAGTTTCAGTTGGGGCGATGGATAGTTACAAGGTAGCGAGGAAGGATCTAAAGAGAGAGCTAAGACGAGCAAGGAGGGGACATGAGAAGTATTTGGCAGGTAGGATCAAGGAAAACCCAAAAGCTTTCTATAGGTATGTCAGGAATAAGCGAATGACTAGGGTAAGAGTAGGACCAGTCAAGGACAGGGATGGAAAGTTGTGTGTGGAGTCTGAAGAGATAGGCGAGATACTAAATGAATATTTTTCGTCAGTATTCACTCAGGAAAAAGATAATGTTGTGGAGGAGAATGCTGAGACCCAGGCGAATAGAATAGATGGCATCGAGGTACGTAGGGAAGAGGTGTTGGCAATTCTGGGCAGGCTGAAAATAGATAAGTCCCCGGGGCCTGATGGGATTTATCCTAGGATTCTCTGGGAGGCCAGGGAAGAGATTGCTGGACCTTTGGCTTTGATTTTTATGTCATCATTGGCTACAGGAATAGTGCCAGAGGACTGGAGGATAGCAAATGTGGTCCCTTTGTTCAAAAAGGGGAGCAGAGACAACCCCGGCAACTATAGACCGGTGAGCCTCACGCCTGTAGTGGGTAAAGTCTTGGAGGGGATTATAAGAGACAAGATTTATAATCATCTAGATAGGAATAATATGATCAGGGATAGTCAGCATGGCTTTGTGAAGGGTAGGTCATGCCTCACAAACCTTATCGAGTTCTTTGAGAAGGTGACTGAACAGGTAGACGAGGGTAGAGCAGTTGATGTGGTGTATATGGATTTCAGTAAAGCGTTTGATAAGGTTCCCCACGGTAGGCTATTGCAAAAAATATGGAGGCTGGGGATTGAGGGTGATTTAGAGATGTGGATCAGAAATTGGCTAGCTGAAAGAAGACAGAGGGTGGTGGTTGATGGGAAATGTTCAGAATGGAGTTCAGTTACAAGTGGCGTACCACAAGGATCTGTTCTGGGGCCGTTGCTGTTTGTCATTTTTATCAATGACCTAGAGGAAGGCGCTGAAGGGTGGGTGAGTAAATTTGCAGACGACACTAAAGTCGGTGGTGTTGTCGACAGTGTGGAAGGATGTAGCAGGTTACAGAGGGACATAGATAAGCTGCAGAGCTGGGCTGAGAGGTGGCAAATGGAGTTTAATGTAGAGAAGTGTGAGGTGATTCACTTTGGAAGGAATAACAGGAATGCGGAATATTTGGCTAATGGTAAAGTTCTTGGAAGTGTGGATGAGCAGAGGGATCTAGGTGTCCATGTACATAGATCCCTGAAAGTTGCCACCCAGGTTGATAGGGTTGTGAAGAAGGCCTATGGAGTGTTGGCCTTTATTGGTAGAGGGATTGAGTTCCGGAGTCAGGAGGTAATGTTGCAGCTGTACAAAACTCTGGTACGGCCACATTTGGAGTATTGCGTACAGTTCTGGTCACCGCATTATAGGAAGGACGTGGAAGCTTTGGAGCGGGTGCAGAGGAGATTTACCAGGATGTTGCCTGGTATGGAGGGAAAATCTTCTGAGGAAAGGCTGATGGACTTGAGGTTGTTTTCGTTGGAGAGAAGAAGGTTAAGAGGAGACTTAATAGAGGCATACAAAATGATCAGGGGGTTAGATAGGGTGGACAGTGAGAGCCTTCTCCCGCGGATGGATATGGCTGGCACGAGGGGACATAACTTTAAACTGAGGGGTAATAGATATAGGACAGAGGTCAGAGGTAGGTTCTTTACGTAAAGAGTGGTGAGGCCGTGGAATGCCCTACCTGCAACAGTAGTGAACTCGCCAACATTGAGGGCATTTAAAAGTTTATTGGATAAGCATATGGATGATAATGGCATAATGTAGGTTAGATGGCTTTTGTTTCGGTGCAACATCGTAGACCGAAGGGCCTGTACTGCGCTGTATCGTTCTATGTTCTATAAATAATGTGTCTTGACCTGTCGGAGTTTGTGGACAGCGAGACTGTCCCGAGTGAACATATCTGCAGTAGATTGTCTTTAACCTCTCTAGCTCAGCATCATTGAGTTGGAGACACACCAACATATAAGAGAAGGGGGAGTGGTATTTGAACAATTTGATCCAGACTGTCACAAGTTGCAGAGAGGCATAGGTTCAGAATTAGGTTGGTATGGGGGTCCAGATGAGGTTCACAAGAATGATCTCTAGAATGAAGAACTTGTCGTATGAGGAACAGTTGAGGACTCTGGGTCTGAACTCGTTGGAGTTCAGAAGGATGTGGGGGTATCTTATTGAGGATACTGCGAGGCCTGGATAGCGTGAACATGGAGAGGACGTTTCGACTTGTAGGAAAAACTAGAACCAGAGGATACCATCTCAGACTAAAGGGACGATCCTTTAAAACAGAGATGAGGAGGAATTTCTTCAGCCAGAGGGTGGTGAATCTGTGGAACTCTTTGCCGCAGAAGGCTGTGGAGGCCAAATCACTGAGTGTCTTTAAGACAGAGATAGATAGGTTCTTGATTAATAAGGGGATCAGGGGTTATGGGGAGAAGACAATGGAATGGGGATGAGAAAATATCAGCTATGATTGAATGGTGGGGCAGACTTGATGGGCCAAGTGGCCTAATTCTACTCCTATGTCTTATGACCAACTGTGTATAGGGGAGCCCGGTAAGTTGGAGAATAAGGAAGCACAAGAGTTATTCTAATCAATAGCTACAATTAACTTGCTACATGTGAATATATGAATAAAGACCGTCAGAAGCACAGCAAGCATGCTGGCCAAGTGTGGGGGACGGCAGGAGGAGGGGGAAGCCTAATATAACTGTTGTGAAGTATTCAGTGAGACAAATAGAACCCTTTGGCAGGATTGAGAGTCTCGCATGATTTATGCCCACCTGGTGCCAGATTGAGGGACATCTTGTAGCAGCTGAAAAGAATATTGGAGAGTGGGAGGAGGATCCAATTGTTATGGTCCATGTAGGAGAATACCCAGAACTAGAAGCTCAACAAAAGGACCTCACCTAAACACATGCAAATTGGCAGAGGGATAAATATATCATGCAAGTAAACATGTGGTTGAAGGGGGGCGTAAAACAAAGGTTCCATTTCATGGGGCACTGGTACTAACATTGGGACAGAAAGGAACTCTATCACTGCAATTGCCTCACTTGAACCATGCTTGGACCAGGATCCTCACAGAAAGGATAAATAGGACAGGCATAGGGCTTTAAATAATAGGTTTCAGAGAGTTGGCTCGGGTGAAAAAGGTCATATGAATAGTATTTAAGCAAGCCGAACTGAGTGTAGAGTAACAGTCAGGAATGGTGTCAGGAGGAAACCGGAGGAATCCCACGCAGACACAGGGAGAACGTGCAGACTCCGCACAGACAGTGACCCAGCAGGGAATCGAGCCTGGGACCTTGGCGCTCTGAAGCCACAGTGATATCCACTTGTGCTACCCCATTGCATGGAAACTGTTATTGGGACAGAGGCAGAACAATAATAATTTAAGCAAGATAACGAATGAAAACGATAATGGCACTAAAGAGATACAAATCCCAGAACCAGATGGTTTCCGTCCAGGGATTTTAAAAGAAGTAGGTGCGAACGCTTTAGATGCTCCAACGATAATCTTCCGAAGTATTCTCAGCCTAGGAAATGTTCCTATAGATTGGAAAATTGCACACGTCACAATGCTATTTAAGGTGAGGCAAGCATTGGGAGAGGAGTTGGAAGTCGGGTTATGGGAGGAGGCCCTGAGGAGAGTCAATGCATCCTCATCGTGTGCCAGGCTTAGCCTGGCACAGTTGAGGAACAGTGGAGAACCTTCCAAGTGATTTTTCACAGTGCTCAGCAAAGGTTTATACCAACAAAAAGGAAAGACGGTAAAAAGAGGGAAAATCGACCGTGGATATCTAAGGAAATAAGGGAGAGTATCAAATTGAAGGAAAAAACATACAAAGTAGCAAAGATCAGTGGGAGACTAGAGGACTGGGAAATCTTTAGGGGGCAACAGAAAGCTACTAAAAAAGCTATAAAGAAGAGTAAGATAGATTATGAGTAAACTTGCTCAGAATATAAAAACAGATAGTAAAAGTTTCTACAAATATATAAAGCAAAAAAGAGTGGCTAAGGTAAATATTGGTCCTTTAGAGGATCAGAAGGGAGATTTAATAATGGGAGATGAGGAAATGGCTGAGGAACTGAACAGATTTTTTGGGTCTGTCTTCACAGTGGAAGACACAAATAACATGCCAGTGACTGATGAAAATGAGGCTATGACAGGTGAGGACTTTGAGAGGATTATTATCACAAAGGAGGTAGTGATGGGCAAGCTAATGGGGCTAAAGGTAGACAAGTCTCCTGGACCTGATGGAATGCATCCCAGAGTGCTAAAAGAGATGGCTAGGGAAATTGCAAATGCACTAGTGATAATTTACCAAAATTCACTTGACTCTGGGGTGGTCCCGGCGGATTGGAAATTAGCAAACGTGACGCCACTGTTTAAAAAAGGAGGTAGGAAGAAAGCGGGTAATTATAGGCCAGTGAGCTTAACTTCGGTAGTCGGGAAGATGCTGGAATCTATCACCAAGGAAGAAATAGCGAGGCATCTGGATGGAAATTGTCCCATTGGGCAGACGCAGCATGGGTTCATAAAGGGCAGGTCGTGCCTAACTAATTTAGTGGAATTTTTTGAGGACATTAACAGTGCGGTAGATAACGGGGAGCCAATGGATGTGGTATATCTGGATTTCCAGAAAGCCTTTGACAAGGTGCCACACAAAAGGTTGCTGCATAAGATAAAGATGCATGGCATTAAGGGGAAAGTAGTAGCATGGATAGAAGATTGGTTAATTAATAGAAAGCAAAGAGTGGGGATTAATGGGTGTTTCTCTGGTTGGCAATCAGTAGCTAGTGGTGTCCCTCAGGGATCAGTGTTGGGCCCACAACTGTTCACAATTTACATAGATGATTTGGAGTTGGGGACCAAGGGCAATGTGTCCAAGTTTGCAGACGACACTAAGATAAGTGGTAAAGCAAAAAGTGCAGAGGATACTGGAAGTCTGCAGAGGGATTTGGATGGGCTAAGTGAATGGGCTAGGGTCTGGCAGATGGAATAAAATGTTGATAAATGTGAGGTTATCCATTTTGGTAGGAATAATAGAAAAAGGGATTATTATTTAAATGATAAAATATTAAAACATGCTGCTGTGCAGAGAGACCTGGGTGTGCTAGTGCATGAGTCGCAAAAAGTTGGTTGACCGGTGCAACAGGTGATTAAGAAGGCAAATGGAATTTTGTCCTTCATTGCTAGAGGGGTGGAGTTTAAGATTAGGGAGGTTATGCTGCAATTGTATAAGGTGTTAGTGAGGCCACACCTGGAGTATTGTGTTCAGTTTTGGTCTCTTTACTTGAGAAAGGACGTACGGGCACTGGAGGGTGTGCAGAGGAGATTCACTAGGTTAATCCCAGAGCTGAAGGGGTTGGATTACGAGGAGAGGTTGAGTAGATTGGGACTGTACTCGTTGGAATTTAGAAGGATGAGGGGGGATCTTATAGAAACATATAAGATTATGAAGGGAATAGATAGGATAGATGCGGGCAGGTTGTTTCCACTGGCGGGTGAAAGCAGAACTAGGGGGCATAGCCTCAAAATAAGGTGAAGTAGATTTAGGACTGAGTTTAGGAGGAACTTCTTCACCCAAAGGGTTGTGAATCTATGGAATTCCTTGCCCAGTGAAGCAGTAGAGGCTCCTTCATTAAATGTTTTTAAGCTAAAGATAGATAGTTTTTTGAAGAATAAAGGGATTAAGGGTTATGGTGTTCGGGCCGGAAAGTGGAGCTGAGTCCACAAAAGACCAGCCATGATCTCATTGAATGGTGGAGCAGGCTTGAGGGGCCAGATGGCCTACTCCTGCTCCTAGTTCTTATGTTCTTATGTTTATCCAATTCAAGGTGGTCCACAGAGCGACTGTGGCCCGGATGAGTAGGTTTTTTGAGGAGGTGAAGGACAGATGTGGGTGGGGGGGTGGGGGGGGGGGGAGTCCTGCGAACCACGTACATATGTTTTGGGCGTGTCCAAGGCTGAGGGGAATTTGGCAGGGATTTTCAGATGTCACGTCAGAGGTCCTGGAAGAGAGGGTGACTCCAAGTCCAGAGGTGCCAATAGTTGGAGTGTCGGAAGATCCAGGAGACCAGAGGGGGAGAGAGGCTGACATTTTGGCCTTTGCCTCCCTGGTGGCCCGGAGACGGATTTTGTTGGGATGGAGGGACTTGGAGCCTCCAAAGTCTGGTGTTTGGGTCAGTGACATGGCAGGGTTTCTTAGGCTAGAGAAAATTAAGTTCGCCTTAAGAGGTTCACTGCAGGGGTGGCAGCCGTTCATCGATTTCTTCAAGGAAAATTGACTGTCAGCGGGGGGTGGGGGAGGGGAGGCATGGAAGTGACGAATAAGGTAGGGAATCTAATGTATGGGTAATTAGGGTCTATGCTTGGGTGGGGAGGGGGGTTGCGTATGCTATTGTGGGTTTTTTGTGTGTGTTGGATCTCTGTTTAAAATGTTAAAATTATAAATGCCTCAATAAAATATTTTCTAAAAAAAAAAGAAACGGTGAGAGGAGAAATCGGGGAAATGTAGACCCCATAACTTTCTGTTTCTATCTCTTCTAGCCAACACCCTCTTCCTGATTTTCCTCCTGCTCTAAGGATCCCTGTTTTCTTCAGGCTAGTTAACCAAACATCCTGTTGTGAGGAAATTGCTTGAAGCTGTAATTAAGAATATGGTAACTGAATGTGGGCATCATAGTAACGTGGCTGTAAGGAGATCAGGGCTGGGATCTAAATATCCAAGGAGATGTTTCCTATCAAAAGGACAGGCAGATGGGCAAAGGGGGTGGTTAGTAAGGAATGAAGTTAAATCGATAGCAAGGAGCGATATAGGATCAGAAGGCATAGAATCTCTGTGGGTAGAGTTGAGGAAAAGGTAAAAAGACCATGATGGGAGTTATGTACAGGCCCCCTAGCAGTAGTCAGGATGTGGGGCAGAAAATGAATCCGGAGATAGGAAAGGCATATAATCATGGGGGACTTCAATATGCAGGTGGACTGGGAAAATCAGGTTGGTAGTGGATCCCAAGAAAAGGAATTTGTGGAATGTCTAAGAGATGTTTTTTGAAGCAGCCTGTGGCAGAGCCGACTAGGGAACAGGCAATTCTGGATTTGGTAATGTGTAATGAAGCAGACTTGATTAGGGAACTTAAGGTGAAAGGAACCCTTAGGGAGCAGTGACCACAATATGATGGAATTTACCCTGCAGTTTGAGAGGGAAAGTTGCAATCAGATGTAATGGTATTACAATTAAATAAGGGTAATTACAAAGACATGAGGGAGGAACTGGTCAGAGTTGATTGGAAAAGGAGCCTAGCACGGAAGACAGTGGAAAGCAATGGCAGGAGTTTTGGGGGGTATTCGGGAGGCACAACAGAAATTCATCCTAAGGAGGAGGAAACATGCCAAGGGGTGGACAAGGCATCCATGGCTGATGAGAGAAGTCAAGGACAGCATAAAAGCAAAAGAAACAGCATACAAAGTGGTGAGCATTAGTGGGAAGCCAGAGGATTGGGAAGCCTTTAAAAGCAAGCAGAGGACAACTAAAAAAGCAATAAGTGGGGAGAAGATTAAATATGAGTGCAAGCTAGCTAGTAATATAAAGGAAGATAGGAAGATTTTTTTTCAAATATATAAAAGGTAAGAGAGAGGCAAAAATAGACAATGGACCACTGGAAAATGTTGCTGGAGAAGTAATAATGGGAAACAAAGAAATGGCAGAGGAACTGAATAGTTACTTTACATCAGTCGTCATGGTGGAAGACACCAGTGGGATGCCAGAGCTCCAGGAGAAACAGGGAGCAGAGGTGAGTGCAGTGACCATCAGCAAGGAGAAGTTTCTGGGGAATCTGAAAGTTCTGAAGGTGGATAAATCACCTGGACTGGATGGACTACACCCCAGGGCCCTAAAAGAGATAGCTGAGGAGATTGTGGAGGCATTGGTGGTCTTTCAGGAATCACTGGAGGCAGGAAGCATCCCAGAGGACTGGAAAGTGGCTAATGTAACACCGCTGTTTAAAAAGGGAGAGAGGCAGAAGACGGGAAATTATAGGCCGGTTAGCCTGACATCAGTCATTGGTAAGATTTTAAAGTCCATTATTAAAGATGAAATTGCGGTGTACTTGGAAGTGCATGATAAAATAGGACTGAGTCAGTACGGCTTCATCAAGGGGGGAGGTCATGTCTGACAATTCTTGAAAGAAGTAACAAGGATGTTTGACAATGGAGAACAAGTGGACGTGATTCATTTAGATTTCCAGAAGGCCTTTGACAAGGTGCCGCATAGGAGACTGTTAAATAAGTTAAGGGCTCATGGGGTTAAGGGTAAGGATAGAGGATTGGCTGACTGGCAAAAGGCAGAGAGTGTGGATAAAAGTATCTTTTGCAGCATGGCAGCCAGTGACTAGTGGTGTGCCTCAGGGGTCAGTGCTGGTACTACAATTTTTCACAATATAGATTAATGATCTGGAAGAAGGAACTGAAGGCACTGTTGTTAAGTTTGCAGATGTAAAAAGATCTGTAGAGGGACAGGTAGTATTGCGGAAGCAGGCAGGCAGCAGAAGGACTTGGACAGGCTAGGAAAATGGGCAAAGAAGAGGCAGATGGAATATAATGTGGAAAAGTGTGAGGTTATGCACTTTGGAAGGAGAAATGGAGGCATAGACAATTTTCTAAATGGGGAGATGCTTAGGAAATCAGAAGCACAAAGGGACTTAGGAGCCCTTGTTCACGATTCTCTTAAGATAAACGTGCAGGTTAGGAAGGCAAATGCAATGTCAGCATTCATGTCAAGAGGGCTGGAATACAAGACCAGGGATGTACTTCTGAGGCAATAGAAGGCTCTGGTCAGACCCCATTTGGAGTATTGCGAGCTGTTTTGGGCCCCATATCTAAGGAAGGATGTGCTGGCCTTGGAAAGTGTCACAAGAATGATCCCTGGAATGAAGAGCTTGTCGTATGAGGAATGGTTGAGGACTCTGGGTCTGTACTCGTTGGAGTTTATAAGGGATCTTATTGAAACTTACAGGATACTGTGAGGTCTGGATAGAGTGGACGTGGAGAGGATGTTTCCACTTGTAGGAAAAACTAAAAGCAGAGGACACAGTCTCAGACTAAAGGAACGATCCTTTAAAACCGAGATGAGGAGAAATGTCTTCAGCCAGAGGGTGGTGAATCTGTGGAATTCGTTGCCGCAGAAGGTTGTGGAGGCCAAATCACTGAGTGTCTTTTAAGACAGAGATAGATAAGTTCTTGACTAATAAGGGGATCAGGGTTATGGGGAGAAGGCAGGAGAATGGGGAGGAGAAAAATATCAGCCATGATTGAATGGTGGAGCAGACTCGATGGGCCGAGTGGCCTAATTCTGCTCCTATGTCTTTTGGTCTTATGAATGCCTTGAAAATTATCAGTGGATCAGAGAAAACCAATAGTTTTGTACATTTACAAATGTAGATAATTGCATTTTGTGAGGATATGAGTGGTGGATAAGGGAATGTCTATGGATGTTATATTATTGAGCTTCCAAAAGTCCTTCATTAGAGACTGCTAGCTATGGTTGAAGCTTATGGAACTGAAGGCAAATTATTGAGCAGGAGACAGAGAATAGGGATAATGAACATTAACTGTAATTGCAGGATGTTACTAGTGGCATCCTGCCAGGATCTGTGTTAAGGCCTCAGCTATTCACTGTATTTATTAATGACTTAGGTGGTGAGATAGAGAGCCACATATCCAAATTTGCTGATGACATAAGAGGGGGTATTGTAAGCTGTGTAGATGAAAGCATAAAAGTACAATGAGATATTGATAGATTAAGTGAGTGGGCAAAACTGTGGCAAATGGCTTTCAATGTAGCAAACATGATGTCATCTGCTTCTAAAACAGACAGAACAAGATACTTCTTAAATGGTGAGAAAAATTCGAAGCTGCAGATAAAAGAACTTTGGGTCCATGTATACAGACCATTAATATGTCAGGAATTAGTATAGAAAATAATCAAAAAGGCTAATAGTCTTTATAGTTAGCGGAATAGAATACAAGGCAGGATAAGTCGTGTTTCAGATATACAAAGTCCTGTTTTGACCACACCTGGAGGACTGTGAGCAGTTCTGGGAATTGCAACTTAGAGATGATATATTAGCCTTGGATGGAGTGCAACGTAGTTTTATTAGAATTATATCTGCACTCCCAAGGGTTAAGCTGCAAGAAAGTAAACAAATTAGGGTCGCATTCCTTGGAATTTAGAGATGGAAGGTAATTTGATCGAGGTTTTCAAGATCTTTCGAGGAGCAGATAGGGTGGATTGGGGAAAAAAACAATTTCCACTGATTGGGGGAGTCCAGAACTAGGTGTCATGTCAAAAATTAGAGCCAGACCTTTCTGGAGTAAACTTAGGAAACACTTCCTCACACGAGGGTGCTAGAAGTTTGGAACTCTCTTTTGTAAATGGAAATTGATGCTAGATCACTTGTTGATTTAAAAACGGAGATTGACAGATTTTTGTTAGCCGAAGGTGTTACCAATATAGTAAAAAGGTAGGTATACGGATTGAGTTGCAGATCAGTCACGATCTCATTCAATGGTAGAACAGGCACGAGGGGATAGATGGCCTCCCCCAGTTATTAAAATGGCCCAAAGTGCTTTACTGCTGAAAAATTACTTTACATATAGTCACAGTTATAATGTAGCACGTGTGGCAGCAAATTTGCACACAGCAAGCCTCTGCAAAGAGCAAATGACCAGATAATTTGTTTCTTAGTGATATTTGTTGAGGGATAAATATTGGTCAGGACTCCTGGGAAAAGTCCCTGCTTTTCTTCAAAATAATGACATGGGATGTTTTACATCCCCCCCCCCCCCCCCCGAGAGAGCAGATGGGGCTTTGGTTTAATGTCTCAGCCAAAAGTTAGCTGACAAAGAATGACAAGGCCTTGCAGGAATGAGCATGATTTAAAACCGGTACAAGAACATTTATGTACTATTTCATTTCTTCGTAGAAAAAGTGAAGAATTGTTGAAGGGATTTTCAGATTGGGTAATTGAGGTGAAACCCTGTCATTCAAGATATTGGATCACATGGTTGTTAATGTAAGTTATTCTGGATGGGTATGCTAAGATGTGTGGGATGGCTAATTTTCACCTGTGTTTATTTTGTGATATACTTTTTGGACACAGCTTTTAACGAAACATCCAGCGAAACGTCTGGGGTGTGGGCCTGAGGGTGAGCGAGACATCAAGGAACATGCCTTTTTCCGATGGATTGATTGGGAAAAGTTGGAACGCATGGAGATTCAGCCTCCATTCAAACCAAAGGCGGTAAGTTGTATTTAGCTGCCCTTCTCCAGACACTGTCCCAGGAGATGACGCTGCAAACATTGAACAGTTGTCCTAACTTATAGTGACAGAGGCACAGAAAACAACGGTGGAATAGCACCTCCTTGCCTGTCGGGTGGTACTGTCTTATAATACCATTCCCATTTTTTACATGTATTTCATTACAAACGTGTATCAAAACAGGTTACAGCACATAAATACCCTGGGAAACATACTTCCCAACAGTCAACTATACAATTTGTACAACTTTTCCCCCTTTTTCACCCACCACCCGCTGTGACGAACAGCTCCTCAGGAACGGTTATGAACATCCCCCACCTTTTCTCAAACCCCTCTATTGAGCCCCTTAGCTCATACTTAATCTTTTCCAAGCACAGGAAGTCGTACAGGTCACCCAACCATGTTGTTAACCTGGTGGCGATGTCGACCGCCACTCCAGTAAAATTCACCGCCGGGCAATCGGAGGGCGAAGGCCACGACATTGGCCTTCCTCCTCTCCATGAGCTCCGGCTTCTCCGAAACCCTGAACATTGCCAGCAAAGCATCCGGATCTACCTCCTCCCCCATTATCCTTGCTAGGACTGGGAACACTCCCACCCAGAATCTCTCCAATTTTTCACAACCCAGAACATGTGCACGTGATTCGCTGGCCCTCGCCCACACCTCTCTCACACATCTGCCACCCCTTGGAAGAACCCACTCATTCTCGCCCAAGTCATATGTACCCTTGTGTACAACCTTAAACTGTGTCAGGTTCATCCTTGCGCATGAGAAGGTCCCGTTCACCCTATGCAGTGCCTCACTCCATACTCTCCAATTGATCTCCCCTCCCAACTCCCTTTCCCATTTTGCCTTGATCTTCACCATCCGCTCACCACCCTGTTCCCCCAGCCACCTGTATATATCCCCAATTCTTCCCTCCCCTTCCACCTCCGGAAGCAACAGTTGCTCCAGCAGGGTGTATCTCGGCAACCTAGGGAACTCCTTCCAGACCTTTCGCGCAAAGTCCCTAACCTGCAGATACCTGAACTCACTCCCTCTCAGGAGCTCTACCCTCTCCCTTAGCTCCTCCAAACTGGAAAACCCTTCCTCCAAATACAGATCCCTCATCTTGGTCAGCCCCACTTTCCTCCACCTCCTATATACACTATCCATCAAGCCCATGATTCTTGCACAGCGATGTTAACACCCACATCCCCTCCACCCTAAAATGCCTCCTCAACTGATTCCAAATCTTCACCGTGAACTGCCCTACCAGGCTCCCTGAATATCTACTCTGCATCATTGGCAACACTGCCATCCCCATGGCCCTTAAGTTGGACCCCCTACAAGATTCCTCCTCCATTCTACCCCTTCTCCTTCCCACCATCGCCACACCTTTTCCACATTCGCCGCCAGTAATAATGAAGCATGTTCGGCAACGCCAGCCCCCCCGCACCCCCCCTCCTGCTGCCTCTGTAGCATTGTCCTCCTGACCCTCGGCACCTTCCCCTTCCATACAAAGTCTGAAATAATCATGTCCAGTTTCCGAAAAAAGGCCTTTGGTATAAAGATTGTGAGTGTCTGAAAAATAAACAAGAACCTCGGAATATTCATTTTTACCACTTGGACCCCCCCCTGCCAAAGTCAACTGCAGTGTATCCCATCTCCTCCACCAGCTTCGTTAAGTTCCACTTATGGAGCCCCGTCCATTCCCTCGCTACCTGAATCCCCAAATATCTGAACATATCCCTCGCCACCTTAAATGGCATCCCCCCTAAATTGGCTCGCTGTCCCAGCTCATTCACCAGGAAAACTTCACTTTTCCTTACATAGATACATATAAGATGGGAGCAGGAGGAGGCCTTTAGGCCCTTCGAGCCTGCTCCGCCATTTATCATAATCATGGCTGATCATCCAACTCAATAGCCTATAGATACATAGAAGATACATTCAGCTTATACCCCGAGACTCCCCAAACCTCCCAACAAGCCCACGATCCTTCCCATACTCTCCAGCGCGTCTGAAATATACAACAATAGGTCATCAGCATAGAGCAACACCCGATGTTCCCTCTGTCCCCTCATAGTCCCCTGCCACTCCGCTAACTTTCTAAGGCCAGCACAAAGAACAGCAGGCACCCCTGCCTCGTACCCGTTTAATTCAAAGCTTTGCAGCACTCGTCATTCGTACTCACATTTGCCCTTGGTGCCACATACAGCAACCGCACCCATGCCACAAATCTCGGCCCAGACCTAAAGCTCGAACAAGTGCCGCCATGCATCCACTACCTCCGGTATCAGGGTTCCCCACGGATTCATAACTACATTCAATAACCTTCTTATATTATTCACAAGCTGCCTGCCTTTCACAAAGCCTGTCTGATCCTCTGCAACCACCCTCGGGACACAATCCTCCATCCTCCCCACCAACAATTTAGCCAAAACTTTCACATCCGTGTTCAACAGTGATATGAGCCCATACGACCCACATTCCTCGAGTCTTTCCCCTTTTTCGAGATTAACGTAATCACTGCCTGCATCATCGTCTCCGGCAGCTTCCCTTCTCCAATGCTTCATTAAATGCCCCCAAATGATGAGGTGCCAAGTCCGTCGCAAACTCCTTGCAATATTCCGCCGGATACCCATCCGTCCCCGGGGTCTTTTCTGATTTCATACCCTTGATACTATCCAGCACCTTCCTCAATCCCAGGGGCTCCTCCAACACATGCCTCTTTGCTTCCTCCAACTGGGGAAACTCCAGCTTGTCCAGAAACCGTCCCATGTCCCCCTCCTCTCCCCCCTGGTCCGCCTTGTACAATCCCTGGTAATACTCCCTGAATGCCTCATTTATCTTCCCCGGCTCCGACCCACATCCCCAGCCCCATTCCGTATCCTCAATATTTCCCTGGACACGACCTGCCTCCGCAACTGATGTGGCAGCATGCGACTCGGCTTCTCCCGATACTCACATTGCACCCCTCTTGCCATACGTAGTTGCCCAACCGCCCTCCCCATTGTGGAGGGCGAGGGAGAAAGGAGGGCGAGGGAGAAAGGAGGGCGAGGGAGAAAGGAGGGCGAGGGAGAAAGGAGGGCGTCAACACCTCCACTATCTCGCTCATTAGGCGGTCATATTCTTCCCTCCTTTCCCTGTTCATGCGTGTCTTGAACGAGATAATTTCCCCCCGGACCACTGCCTTCAGCGCTTCCCAAAAAATGGCTGCCGACACCTCCCCTTTCTCATTCAACTCCACATACTCCTTAATCACCGCCCGCACTTGTCACAAAATCTTACATCCGCAAGCAACCCTCCACCCCGGCCTCTGCTCTCGTCCCGGTCTAAGCCGAATCTCCAGCTAGTGGGGCGCATGATCCGAATTAACTATGCCTGCGTACTCTGCTCCCTCCACCCCAACCAAAATCTCCCAACTCACCACAAAATAATCAATCCTCGAATACACCTTATAAACGTGCGAAAAAAAGGAATACTCTCTTCCCCCTGGGTTCCACCATACCCATCTTTTCCATAAACCCACCCAGCTCCTTTGCCATTCGTACCCTACCCATTGACCTGGGGCTCGACCTATCCACCCTCGGCTCTAGGACACAATTAAAATCTCCTTCCATGATCAACTGGTGCGTGGCAAAATCCAGGATCGCTGCCAGCAACCCCCTCATAAAACCCACATTGCACCAAATTGTGACATACACGTTTACCAACACCACTGGCATCCCTTCCAATACCCCACTCACAATCACATATCTCCCACCCAGATCCCTCACTTACTTCACGCTCACAAATCCTATTTATTTGGTCATTAAAATTGCCACTCCCCTCGATTTCAAATCAAACCGGGAGTGGGAAGCCTGCCCGACCCACCCCTTCCTTAACCTAACCTGGTCCTTCACTCAGAAGTGTGTCTCCTGCAGAAAGAACACCTCCGCTTTCAAGCTCGTGAGGATCTTTTAACCGCTCCATTAAGTCCCCGGATGTTCCACATTTCCAACCTTACTGGAGGCTTACACCTCCATTCCCCTCTACCGTCCGTCATCTTCCCCACTTAACTCCAGCCCCATTAATTCCACCCTGTACCTAGCCCATCCCAGATGGCCCCCTTATCCGTCCCTGACCATGTCATGCCTCACCCCCTGCCACGTTGCATCAAACAAACAAACGCTAAACACAAATAGCCCCATAAAACAGAAGGGAGGGGGATGGGAACATCCATCCCCACATAAACTTTTCACCCCACCATCCCTTAAATCCCAACAGTAACAGCAAACCCAAAAAAGAACCCCTTCGAAACCGGAGGGAGTGAAAATCCCCCAATCCCTACCCCCAGTTCAAACGTATTCCCAACCATCACAAAATACAAGCAACCTGGTTCCCAAACATTGTCCACTCAGTTCTCCCCCAATTTATGCTCCTTGCCGCTTCTGGGGTCCCGAAGTAATATTCAGCCATAATTTTGCCGGGTAGAGCACCCCAAACTTGAACCGCCGTTGGTACAGCACCGCCTTGGCCTTGTTGAACCCTTCCTGCTGTTTCGCCAACTCGGCTCCAATGTCCTGATATATTCGGACCCTGTTCCCCTCCCATTCGCAGGTGCGCTTCTCCCTGGCCCAATGCAAGATCTTCTCTTTCTCCACAAATTTGTGGAGTATCACGATCACTGCCCGCAGCAGCTCCCAAGCTCTAGGCTTCTGCCTCAGGGACCTGTGTGCTCTGTCCACTTAAGGGGCCTTATCTAGCACCACCACCAGCCCCGCCAGCATCCTCGAGACGTACTTCATGGCACTCACACGTTCCACTCCTTCAGTTCGCAAGTTCTCCTTCTCGAGGTGTTCTCCTGCTCCTCCATCTTTGCCCTCAATGTTTTGCAAAGGTTTCCCAAGAGCCCCACCTCCGCCTCCCGTGCCACTACATAATCGCTGTGGTCCAAGATCACTCCTTCGATATCTCGAATCTGTGACCCCTGCACCTCCAAGCATTTCTCCACCCGTTCCATCAAACTCTTCAGGGGTGCCACAGCTCCTTCGATGGCCTTCGCATTTCTTTCCTCTGCTGGCGGAATTCCTCCTTAATGAAAGCCATCAACTGCTCCATCTGGGGCTTTCCACCTTGCACCAATCCTTCCCCCTCTGCGCCACTAGTTTGCTCCAACTCTTTGGCCAGGTCTCTCGCCATCATCTGCCGGGTTTGGTAGCCAGCGGACATACCACTCCTGGGGGAAACTATTCCAACCATCAACTCCACCTTTTTGTTGAAATTACACCCAATATCGGGTAAAAAGAGCTCTTTCCTATGCCTGCAACCACTCACACCATGGCCCCCACCGGAAGTCCAGTGTACCATTCCCAATAACCATCTACCCCATGTTGACTCCTGTACAAACAGGCACCCAGTGCAGATGCCCCAGCAAACGTACACCCCCCCACAGACTGTAGAGCACCAAATTACCATACAACCTGGTAATGCCACTGTCTCATGCCACCAGGTGTGGACTCTCTGTGCAAGTCGAACACTGAGTTAAGCATCAGTTTTAAAATGCTGGGTGAAAGTGAGTACATGAGGAAAACCTGGCTTTCTAGTATGTGTTATTTCATAGAATTTGAGAGCCTATTGTAGTGGCTTGTGATTTCCTTGAATTCCCTCAGCTTAGTCATTGAAGCTTTCAAGGTCAGTGTGAACCTGAGTCTGCAACTTGTGATTGCAGACACCTCTTGTGAGGACAAGGTTTTGTATTTCAGTCATTTACACACCAGTGCGATTGTCTTACAAATATAAAATTACAAAGTATGTTTAAAATACTTTGCAATTGATAAGGACGTGGAGGGATGGAGAGTTCCTGAATGTTCTGAAGAAAATCTGATCGTATAGTAGAAGCGAATCACTAAATGGGTTGAAATCTGCCTGATGTTTCAGTGTGATTTTAGGATGTTCAGCAGAATGTTTACCATAGGTTCACTGTGAAATATAATCTGCAGTTTTATAATAACTCTCATTGCTCTCATTGAATTCGCTCCAGCACAATGGATAACATCATCCCAACACTCAGAATGTTAAACTGAGTACTGGCCTCACTGAGATTCTGAATCCCTGGATCAGCCTTGCTGGCTGTGTTGTGTATAAGAGCATGCATTACAGTTGCCAACTTTAATGGACATATTCATGGAGATTTCATCACATGACCTCTCATCCCCGCCATCCTACCCATTCACTATTTTTCCCTATCTCCAATATTTTTGTGACTAATAAACAAAAATGTTCAAAGAAAATTTAAAACACTTATTTTCTCCTGGGCATTTCCTAGCTATTTCCAGGGGTACTAATCTTTAATTCCTGGAGGCTTCAGGACAATCTAGAGGAATAATAACCTTAGTGTGTGTGTGTCTTAAAGAGTAATTTTCTAAGTGGGTTCCAGCAGTAAAGTACTTCACCCATCAACAGCTGCTTCCGAATCTGTGTTGGCAATAGTGAAATCTAAACACATGCTTGGAATGTTTAGACCTGTATCAGTATCTTTATCAGTTATGTTTGTCCGCTTCTGTGTGTGTGTGTGTGTGCGTGTGTGTCTCTCTCTCTCGTTCTCTGCCATGATTATTATGATTCGGTCAGAAGAGAGTCGACAGATTTGAAAGTGGCTTAAAGGATGAGGAAGAAAGTGGCAATGTCCAGGTATCAGGACATGGAAACAGTTTGGTTAGTTAGGAGCAGGAGGGAGAGGGGAGCAATTGAGTTTGAGAGAAACGTTGAGGGAGTTAGGTGTGAGTGGATTAGAAAGGAGCAGGCAGGAGATAGGAGTGACTGGGCTTGAGAGGAGCAAGTGAGAGACGTGACTGGGTTAGGGAGGAGCAGGAGTAAGATGTAAATGAGATGTGGGAACGGTTCAGTTAGAAAAGTGAAGGAGCTGCAATTTATAGTTTTAGAGGTGTAAATGGTTAGGTTAGAAGGGAGAAAGCACAGTAGCATTGTGGATAGCACAATTGCTTCACAGCTCCAGGGTCCCAGGTTCGATTCCCGGCTTGGGTCACTGTCTTTGCGGAGTCTGCACATTCTCCCCGTGTGTGCGTGGGTTTCCTCTGGGTGCCCCGGTTTCCTCCCACAGTCCAAAGATGTGCAAGTTAGGTGGATTGGCCATGCTATATTGCCCTTAAGAGTCCAAAATTGCCCTTAGTGTTGGATGGGGTTACTGGGTTATGGGGATAGGGTGAAGGTGTGGACCTTTGGTAGGGTGCTCTTTCCAAGAGCCGGTGCAGACTCGATGGGCCGAATGGCCTCCTTCTGTACTGTAAAATCTATGAAAGAGGGCATTGGAGTGGTTGGGTTCGAGGGGAGCATGAGTGTGCTGTTGAGTTATGGAGAGCAGGATTGAGATGGGTTCGATGAACCAGAGAGACAAATGTAGTTGGCCAAACCAGTGTTTTATATGGGTTTGACATAACTTCCTTGCTTTTGTACTCTTAAGGGATGAAGAAGTGTAATATATGAAAAGTGGAAGATTTATATTAAGAATGTAAGAAATTGAGGGATATATATGTATACACATGTATAATATATATAATTTTTTTATATATACATATATACAGTGGAATGTGGAATACATGCTGATAGAACATGTAAATTGATTATCATTGCAGACTTGGACACCTTGTGTTTCTACCTCTGTTCAGATCATCTCCTGTTTACCTGAGTCTGTCTTCCATTATTCCATTTTCCTCTGCTCCCATTTTACAACATGTCTTCTCAGTTCCACATCCAATGTGATTTGTCAATTGACCTTGCCTTTACAACTCCCTCCCAGAGGAGACGCTCTGCTTTGCATGGATATCACCTCGAGATGCCATTCCACTGGCTGCCCCAGAAGAGCAACACAATCCCAGTGAAGGCTCATCCCAGTTCATTCCCTGGGGAGTTTAACCTCCCCCTTACTCTTCTTCCCCCTTGTCCACTTCATGCCACAAGTTTTGAACTACTGAAATAAAAACAGAAAATGCTGGAAATCCTCAGATCCGGCAGCACCTATGGAGAGAATAAGCATCAATGTTTCAGGTCGATGACCTTTCGTCAGAAATGCTGAATGGTAAGTTCCATAAATCTAAAGTTATAATGTGAATATCCACTGCCCTACCCTTAAATGAAGATTGGTCACTGGACAGAGGCACTGAATGTCCATCGCACTGTCCCCACCCAGAACTAGTGAGACCTTCAGGCGAATGGAGTTTGGTAAATGGCGTTGAATGGCCGAACAGTCTTGAGGGGCTGGAAGGCCACCTCCTGGTCCTATGTTCAGCTATAGTTTGGAAACAAAAAAGATACAAATGATAACTGGTCAGTTTGACAACTGTGATCGAGCGGAGTGTGAATGGGAGTGTAACTGGTATTATTCTGGGACGGTGGGATGTTAATAATTGATGACATCTGTGTCCATTGCATTAATCACCCTCCAAGATTAGTTTGTTTTATACGGAACTAACCCATTTTGAAATCCGCGGCACTCCATCCCATCATCCTTTTTCTTTCTCCTCCCACAGTGCGGGCGCAACGCCGAGAACTTCGATCGATTTTTCACCCGTCATCCACCAGTCTTAACTCCACCTGACCAAGAGGTCATCATGAATATTGACCAGGCAGAGTTCGAGGGGTTCTCCTTTATTAACACGGAATTTCTAAATCCTGATGTTACATGTTAAAAAGCGCCTGAGGAAGAATGGGGGGTAAAAGAGAGGGGGGTCAGATGTCCCCTTCAGAATAGGGGCCCTTATTCTGGGTTGTGCAGCATGTTCAGAGGCTGTTAACTGTGCCGTCATGTTTGCTTTGCAAAATCTCTCAAAGCGTGTTGGGATTGCGGTATTTCATCCATCACCTCATCACACAGCGAGATAGAGTGCACACAGCGGCTGTGACAGGTGCTGCTGACCAGTTCATATCGCAGGTGCTTCCCTTTATATTCAGTATGTATGAAGATGTTTTGCAAAATTATTTGCTGCCTGATTGCCAAAAGCTGTACTATGTAACTGCCTCAACCCAGTGGCTTTTCTTTCACTTGACTTTTTGCAAAACACAATGGTAATTCCCCCCCCCCCCCCCCCCATAACACTTTGTTACTGCAGAGTGAGACTTGCCATGACATCGCAAGTATGCTGGTGAAAGTTTCCTCTGGTTGATGTTTCTCGCGAAATCTGTCTGTGGCCATGTGCAAAATTCGAACCAGGAAAATCTTTGTCAAAAGATTTAGGATGTCAATCTCAGCTGTTCTAAAATGTGTCAAACAAACTCCTTTCTAAATGTTTTATTCCCAATATAATGTAATCCTGACGGTTGACGTGTTTGTTCGAATCAAAAGTAGTGTTTGTAAAATCTGCTCAGTTCTAGAAGTGATTGTGACTGTGTCCTTTTCCATGTTGCTGTGAAGCAGTAACCTCCTCTCTCTTTGGGCTGAATGATATTTGGAAGGCCAGTCTCCCCCCTCCTAACCTGCTTGGACTGGCCTGGGTGTTGGTGAATTTTTCAGGAGGGCACTGGCATGTTTTAACTGATCATGAAACCTTGCAAGAAATCTTTAAAAGAAATAAAGTGATGCATGACTGTTGTCTGTAGTATGTTGCTAACAACACCTGCAGTTGATGTGCCAAACATTTTTCCAGTATTGATATACAATAAAGAAAATCGCACCCAAAAGAAAAAAAAACTCAGCATCACTTTAGTCACCTATTTAACAGCCGCTTATATTTTCTGTTTGGATGTTTTCCGTACCACAGGGCTTTTCCAGGAAGTAAATTAATTAAATCTGTCTCACATTGACGCTGAGTGCTTATCAGAAGTTCTGAGTCCTATCAGCTCCAAACAGGTCAGCCCACTGACACGCTGCTTTCAGTCTCTTTAAACAGTTACTCAATTTTAATCCTCTGCCCCACAACCTCCAGTATAAATTACAAAATACATCAACCAGCAGAGGAAGTAATAACCCGGTGAGAAGACGTAGGCATTCAAGTACCAGCCACCAGCAATTCCACGTAACCCTCTGTAACCCTGAGCCCACTAAATAGATAGCAGCTCTCTGCACAATCCCAAAGTAATCCTTACTCTGCTGAATAAACAGAAACTGCACTGTGGTACATTAAGTAGTCATTATTTTGAAGAAGAAATGGGGGTTAAGAGTTGATTTACAGAGCCTGAGTCACTCATCAACCCACACTTTCCAAGTTTACAAAAATAATTCACATGGACTAAACAAAATGGTTGATAGCTTTGAGTAAAGTGCACACTATTCATCTGGCTCTGATCTATTGAGCTCTCCATTGCTTGGAATACCTCTTTTTAAAAAAAATATATTTATTAAAGTTTTTTAACAACACAATTTTTTCCCCTTACAAACAATAACCCCCCCCCCCCCCCCCCGTAACAAAATAACCCGAAATCGCACTGAGCAAGATATATACATGGCAAAATGGTATATTTACATAGCTTTATGCACTGGCTCTCTCCCGCACATGCCAGTTTCCCCCACCCTTCATGTTATCTCCTGCTCATCCATCCACCCAAGCACATCCCCCATTCCCTCTCCCCCCCCCCCCCCCCCCCTTCCCAAGACGTCCCCCCCACAGGGTTGCTGCTGCTGCTGACCGACCTTCCTCTAACGCTCCGCGAGATATTCTAGGAACGGTTGCCTCTGCCTGTAGAACCCCTGCGCAGGCCCTCTCAAGGCGAACTTAATCCTCTCCAGCTTTATGAACACAGCCATGTTGTTTATCCAGGCCTCCACGCTAGGGGGCTTCGCCTCCTTCCACATTAGCAAGATCCTTCGCCGGGCTACTAGGGACGCAAAGGCCAGAATGCCGGCCTCTTTCGCCTCCTGCACTCCCGGTTCGTCCACTACTCCAAATATTGCTAGCCCCCAGCTTGGCTTGACCCAGTCTTTCACCACCTGAGATATTGCTCCCGCCACTCCTCTCCAGAACCCCTCCAGTGCCGGACATGACCAAAACATAGGACATGGTTCGCCGGGCTCCCTGAGCACCTTCCACATCTGTCCTCTACCCCAAAGAACCTGCTCAACCTCGCCCCTGTCAAGTGAGCTCTGTGAACCACCTTAAATTGTATCAGGCTGAGCCTGGCACACGAGGAGGAGGAATTAACCCTGCCTAGGGCATCAGCCCACAGACCTTCCTCGATCTCCTCCCCCAGCTCCTCCTCCCATTTACCCTTCAGCTCTTCTACCAGCGCTTCCCCCTCTTCTTTCATCTCCTGGTGTATTGCCGACACCTTGCCCTCCCCGACCCATACACCCGAGATCACCCTGTCTTGAATTTCTTGTGCCGGGAGCAACGGGAATTCCCTGACCTGTCGCCTCACGAAAGCCCTCACCTGCATATATCTAAAGGCATTTCCTGGGGGTAACTCAAACTTCTCCTCCAGTGCCCCTAGGCTCGCAAATGTCCCGTCAATGAACAGGTCCCCCATTCTTCTAATCCCCGCCCGATGCCAGCTCTGGAAGCCCCCGTCCATCTTCCCCGGGACAAACTGGTGGTTACCCCTGAACGGGGACCACACCGAGGCTCCCACTGCACCCCTGTGCCGATTCCACTGGCCCCAGATCCTTAACGTTGCCGCCACCACCGGGCTCGTGGTATACTTTGACGGCGAGAACGGCAGCGGTGCCGTCACCAATGCCCCCAGGCTCGTTCCTTTACAGGACGCCATCTCCATCCTCTTCCATGCCGCCCCCTCTCCCTCCATAACCCACTTGCGGATCATTGCCACATTTGCTGCCCAGTAGTAGCTCCCTAGGTTTGGCAGCGCCAACCCTCCTCGGTCCCTACTGCGTTCCAGGAACCCTCTCCTTACCCTCGGGGTCTTATTCGCCCACACAAACCCCATAATACTCCTACCTATTCTCTTAAAAAAGCCCTTGGTGATCACGATGGGGAGGCACTGAAACACGAACAGAAACCTCGGAAGGACCACCATTTTGACCGACTGCACTCTACCCGCCAGCGAGAGCGGTAACATGTCCCATCTTTTGAAATCCTCCTCCATTTGCTCCACCAACCTCGTCAGATTCAGTTGATGTAGGGCCCCCCAACTCCTGACTATCTGGATCCCCAGATACCGAAAAACCCCCGCCGCCCTCCTCAGCGGTAGGTCCCCTATCCCTCTTTCTTGGTCCCCTGCCTGTAATACAAAGAGCTCACTCTTCCCTACATTGAGCTTATAGCCCGAAAACTCCCCAAACTCCCTTAGAGTCTGCATGACCTCCACCATCCCCTCCATTGGGTCCGCCACGTACAGCAACAGGTCATCCGCATATAGCGACACCCGATGCTCTTCTCCCCCTCGGACCACCCCCCTCCATTTATTAGACTCCCTCAGTGACATGGCCAAGGGTTCGATCGCCAATGCAAACGACAGGGGGGACAGGGGGCACCCCTGCCTCGTTCCTCGGTACAGCCGAAAGTACTCCGACCTCCGCCGGTTCGTCACTACACTCGCCACCGTGGCTCTGTAAAGGAGCTTAACCCAGCTGATAAACCCTCCCCCGAACCCAAACCTACGCAGCACCTCCCAGAGGTACTCCCACTCTACTTGGTCAAAAGCCTTTTCCGCGTCCATAGCCGCCACTATCTCCGCCTCTCCCTCCTCCGATGGCATCATTATCACGTTTAAGAGCCGCCGCACATTAGTGTTCAATTGCCTGCCCTTTACGAATCCCGTCTGGTCCTCATGGATCACCCCCGGGACACAGTCCTCAATCCTCGTGGCCAGCACTTTTGCCAATAACTTAGCGTCCACATTGAGGAGCGAAATCGGCCTGTACGATCCACATTGCAGTGGGTCCTTGTCCCGCTTTAGAATCAAGGAAATTGTCGCTTCCGACATTGTCAAGAGAGGTCCCCTCCTCTCTTGCCTCGTTAAAGGTCCTCTCTAGTAGCGGGGCCAATAGGTCTACGTACTTTCTGTAGAACTCCACCGGGAACCCGTCCGGCCCCGGGGCCTTCCCCGCTTGCATACTCCCCAAACCCTTGCTCAGCTCCTCCAACCCAATTGGTGCCCCCAAACCAGCCACCTCTTGCTCCTCCACCCTCGGGAACCTCAGTTGGTCTAGGAATCGTCTCATCCCCCCTTCCCCCACTGGGGGCTGGGATCTGTACAGCTCTTCATCGAAGGCCTTGAATACCTTGTTTATTTTCGTTACACTCCGAACTGTGGCTCCCCTTCCATGTTTGATTCCCCCTATTTCCCTCGCTGCCGTCCTCTTACGGAGCTGGTGTGCCAGCATCCGACTAGCCTTTTCCCCGTACTCGTAGGTCGCCCCCTGCGCCTTCCTCCACTGTGCCTCCGCCTTCCCCGTGGTTAACAGGTCAAACTCCGTCTGGAGCCGTCGTCTTTCCCCAAGTAATCTTTCCTCTGGGGCCTCTGCGTATCTCCTGTCCACTCTCAAAATCTCCCCCACTAACCTCTCCCTTTCCATGCCCTCTGTCCTCTCCCTATGAGCCCTGATGGAGATTAGCTCTCCCCTGATCACCACCTTCAACACCTCCCATACCACCCCCACTCGCACCGCTCCGTTGTCGTTGGCCTCCAAGTACCTTTCGATACGCCCCCTCACCGTCCCACACACCACCTCATCTGCCAGCAGTCCCACATCCAGCCGCCACAGCGGGCGTTGGTCCCTCTCCTCTCCCAGCCCCATTTCCACCCAGTGCGGGGCGTGGTCCGAAACGGCTATGGCCGAATACTCCGTCCCCTCCACCCTCAGGATGAGCGCCCTGCCCAGAACAAAAAAATCTATCTGGGAGTAGGCTTTGTGCACGTGGGAGAAGAAAGAAAATTCCCTGGCCTGCGGTCTTGCAAACCTCCATGGGTCTACTCTCCCCATCTGATCCATAAACCCCCTAAGCACCTTGGCCGCCGCTGGCCTCTTTCCCGTCCTTGATCTGGAGCGGTCCAGTGCTGGGTCCAGCACTGTATTGAAGTCCCCTCCCATTATCAGGCCTCCTACCTCCAGGTCCGGAATGCGCCCCAACATGCGCTTCATAAATCCAGCATCATCCCAGTTCGGGGCGTATACATTTGCCAACACCACCCACGTCCCTTGCAACCTACCGCTCACCATCGCATATCTCCCTCCATTATCCACTACGATAGTCTTAGCCTCAAATGACACATGCTTTCCCACCAAAATTGCCACCCCTCTATTCTTCGCGTCCAGTCCCGAGTGGAATACCTGTCCTACCCATCCCCTTCTTAACCTGACCTGGTCCGCCACCTTCAGGTGTGTCTCTTGGAGCATGGCCACGTCCGCCTTCAGTCCCTTCAAGCGCCCGAACACTCGAGCCCTCTTCACCGGCCCTCACGTTCCACGTTATCAACCGGATTGGAGGGGCTCTCACCCCCCCCCCCCCCCCCACCCCCGACTAGCCATCTCCTTTTCTGGGCCAGTCCCGTGTCCGCGTCTCCCTCACCCTCCAGTCCCCCAGCCGGGGGACCTCCGTCCCGACCACATCTTCTGTGTCCCATTCCCTTTCGGCGAATGCAGCAGCAACCCTTTTTCCCCCCCCCCTTTCCCTCCCCTCTCCCCCGCTAGACCCCTGTCTAGCTTTTTTGCTCCCCCCATATCACTCCCGTAAGTCAGCTGACACCTGCTGACCCCGGCTTCCCCCGCTGAGCCTTTGACCCCCCCGTGTGGTAGTCTCCCAATCAATATACGTTCCTTTGTTCCCCTTCCCGCCTTTCTTCCCGCGCACGGGGAAAACCCCGCGCTTTCCAAAGCCCGCCCCGCCCCCTCTGGCGCTGCTCCTGTCGTGGCCTTGTCTCTCTCCCCCAGCCCATGTAACATTTCCTGCGCGTGATTGACCTCCTATATACAACAACCATCACACATCAACCCTCAAACACCCCCCACCCTCACAAACCCTCAGTTGGAGTCCAACTTTTTAGTTTGTATAAAGGTCCACGCCTCTTCAGGCGTTTCGCAGTAGTAGTATTGGCCCTTGTATGTGACCCACAGTCGCGCTGGCTGCAGCATTCCAAATTTCACTCCGATGCAGCACCGCTTTGGCCCGGTTGAAACCCGCTCTCCGCTTTGCAACCTCCGTGCTCCAGTCCGGGTATATTCGGGTCTCTGCATTGCCCCACATCCTGCTTCGCTCCTTCTTGGCCCATTTCAGGACCCAGGATCCGCAGATTATTTCTCCTCGACCTGTTCTCCAGGTCTTCGAGTCTTCCCGCCCACTTCTTGTGTCGCGCCTCGTGCCGCTCCACTCTCACCACCAAGCCCAAGAGTTCATCCTCATTCTCACTCACTCTTTTCTGTACCTCCTGGATCTTCACCTCGTGGGCCTTCTGGGTTATCCCTAGTCTTTCAATTGCCGCCAGCATAGGCGCCAGCATCTCCTTGCGCAGCTCCTCGAAGCAGCGCTTGATGAATTCCTGCAGCTCCGGCCCGCACTCCGCTTTGTCCCCGGCCACCGCCATTTTGTTTTTTTCCCTCGCTTCTCCTGCTGCTCCAATGCCGCTTTGTTGGCCGTTGCACTTCTGGTCCGGTCCATAAAAGTTGGAGGGGGACTTCTCTCTTCACTTCCCCACGTGTTGTCGTCAAAAAAGTTCCGTTGGGGCTCCTCCAATGAGCCCGAAAGTCCGTAGTAGCGTGAGCTGCCAAATCGTGCGGCTTAGCTCCGCATAGCCGCAACCAGAAGTCTGCTTGGAATACCTCTGACAATCGAGAATACACAACACAAATTACACCCTTTACCCGGTGTGCACCGTTTCATTGGTTTCTGGTTTCTAGTACACGTTTTTTTTAATTTAAAGTGCCCACTTTTTTCCCAATAAAGGGGCAATTTAGCGTGGCCAATCAACATACCCTGCATATCTTTGGGTTGGCCCTACACGGGGAGAATGTGCAAACTCCACATGGACAAAGACCCCGGGCCGGAATCGAACCCGGGTCCTCGGCTAATCACTGAGCCACCGTGCCGCCCCTAGTTTCCAGTAGACGCCAACATCCTAGTAAAGGAGTCGCTAAAGAAACAGCCTCATGGTGATGTGCCGCTATTTAAAAAATATTTTTGCTCCTGTCCGTCCGCGCAGTCTGAAATGATTGGGGTTACATCATGTTGTCAGTGAAGATTAATAACCAGGTGAGTAAGCAGTAGAGTGGTGGTTGAGAAAGTAGACAATGCTGCAGAAAATGTAGAGAATGAGATAGAGAGGGGAACACATGAAGGGATAGAGATGGAAGGGAAGAGTGGTAAAGAGACGGATAAAGAAGCGTAGAATTTAACAGTGTGATAGGTAAGGGTAGAGCTTTGTTTAAAGAGGTAGAGATGGGTAAAGAACATAAAAAAGTTAGAAACTTATCAAGAACATGTTTCCTTTTGTGAGTTTCTCTACTTCAATCAAGTCTTGCACACTCAGGCATACTGTGATTGTAAAGGTTCACCCAGGAATGGAATGCCGAGCTAAAAGAACATTCTAAAAGTCTATTTCCTCTTAAACTCATGCATGTTAGCTCGGCGTGGGATTATCAAGTAGTTCCCTATTCACAGTGAGAATAAGATTTAGATTTATATAGTGAAAAGTATTGTTCTGCATACAGTCCAGGCAGATCGTTCCAGACATGAAAAATATAGCCTTCTGAAGGAAGGCTAGATTCCAGAGTTGGAACAGAGCACTGAATATTTCAATGGACCTTTATCCTCGTAACAAGGACACAGTGGGACATTGAAGAGACAGTGATGCCAGAGTCCAGGCGCAGAGGATGCACAGCTACTCCAGATGGTGGATCTACTCAATGGACATAACTAACTGGACCTCACAAAAGAACAATGTCAAATGCAGTATAGGCTCCAATGCCTAATGCAGTTTCGACTGAGTGGAGATGCTTTAACTAATGAGGTCCTTTCTGGACCATGAGAATTTGCAGGCAGTCATCTGTACACATGCGTTATTAAAATTGATTAAATTTAATACATATAATGCAAAGTATTACATTGCATTGCAGAATTTACCGCGCTGGAAGAATCCATTCAGTGATCCCACCTGTACCAGTACGAGTTCATCAACTGGGGCCATTTACTCTAATTTCATTTCCCTGTCCTTTCCATTATCCTCCTGTATCCTTCCTTTTCAAATACATATCAAATTCCCTTTCAATGGTCACTTATGGTAAATCAATCTGTGCTCTAATAGCATTCTCTGTGAAAAGGTTTATTCAAACTTCCGTCTTCATTCTTCTAATGATAACCATTATCTGTGCCTTTGTTATGAACTCAACGCAATCTGTCACTATTTACCCTTTCAAAACCCTTTCATAATGTTCTAGTGAATATATGACGCACTCCTTTATTAACATGAAAACTCTCATAGACATAGCAATGAAGACTACACCCTAAATTGTGTAACACCATCCCTCACTGATATCACTCAAATATAAAATACACTGACACAAACATAACTTACGTCTGATTGATGTAAACATCCTTAATAACTTACCACACCCTCAATTACCTCACCCAGACTTTAACAAATATAACACAAATGTAACAATATGTCCTCACCCTGATTTAACACCGTATATATGGTATCAATTACATCTTGTTACTCAGTTTGTATTATTAATACGTACATTATCATTTTTTCTTGTACTCATGTACAGTATTAATTTATGTTATACTGAATTTTGCTCAATATGTATGTTATCAATCATTTTTTTTACCGCTTTATACAATATTATTTTCTGATGCCCATTTGCAGTGTTGCTGTCTGTGGTACTTCAAAAATAATTTCCTGTTGCTCATGTACAATATTATTTTCTGTTACTCATTTTGTATTGTTATTCAGTACATACAGTTTCCTGTATGCAGTATTAATCCTTTCCTGTTCAGTTTGCATCATTACTGTGAGCATGTTATCACAATTTTCCCTATTATTTTGTGTATGCAGTATTAATAGTTTCTCATTACACCATATGTACATTATTAAGCATTTCCTGTACTTTGCATTGTCACTTTGTGTATATTATGGGCCATTTTCTGTTTCTCAAGTGTATGCAGTATTAGTTATTTCTTATTATTTAGTTTGTGTTATTAATTAGTGCAAATGGCACCAATGGTATAATATTACCTGATCTGCACTATTTGACAGTCTCCCCCTCAGGATATACTGTTAACTAATGTCTACAGTATAAATAATTTTTCATGACACAACATGCATTATTCTGTGTTTATATCCTTATATGCCCAGCATGCACTCCAGGAATCCCACTTGCTATCCAGAATACACAGAACAAATTACATTCCTTACTCAGTAAGGGACATCACCATACCTAAGTTCACTAAAAGAATGCCCCTCTTAACAATCTTGAATTTTAAATGCTTTCTTTTATCTCTCATATTTATCAATGTCTCATCTAAGAGTGTGAGAAGAGGTGGAAGTGCACCATGTAATAACTAACTGTCTCCTCTTAGGAAGCAATGCATCAATGCCCCTTTTAATCTAGTACACCGTGAATGAATATCCCTTCTTTTCATGGATACTGCAGAGGAACACTTGCTCCAGTCTGTATTTTGGAAGTGGAATTTCTGGTCTGTACATGTTCAGGTCTTGATCTGTGTATGTTGAAGCCTCTAGTCTATATTTCTTGCAGTCTCTGATCTGGTCTAACCTGTATTTCTTTAGAATTGTGGTCCGTATTTGTTGAGAGAGATTTTGTTTGTGTGATGTCACTGATATGTATATGTTGAGACCTGTGGTCTGTACATTGGGGGATTTCTGGTTTGTATATGTTGAGGTCACTGGTGTATATATATGTTGATGATCCTGCACTATATATGTTGAAGTGTCTGCTCTATATATCTCTCTGGTCTCTTTATGTTGATATCCTTGGTCTGTATATGTTGGGTCTTGCAATCTATATATGTAGAGCTCTTGGCCCGTTTTGGGTCTATATGTTGAGATCATTGGTCTATATATCTAGGGGTCTGTGGCTGTACATGTTGTGAGTCCTGGTCTGTATTTCTAGGGCTCTGTGATGTTGATGCCTCTGGTCTATATATGTTGAAATCTTAGGCCTGTAATTTGTGCAGTGTCTGGTGTGTATGTCTTGGGGTCTCTGGTCCGTTTATCTTGGTGTCAGGCCTGTCTTGGGGTCACTGGTGTGTGTACATGTTGAGATCTCTGGTCTGTATATCTTGAGATCTTTGATCTGTATATATGGATGTATCTTGAAGTCTGGTGGTTTTTTTTAGGTTGTCTTGTTTGCATACCCTGAAGCTTTTAATCTATCTTGATTCCACTGATCTATATAGGTCATGGTCACCTTGGGGGTGTGGTCTGTATATATTGAATTCTCTGGTGTATATAAATTGGGGGGGGGGGGCTGCTATCTGTATATGTTGATGTTTCTGGTCTGTATTTTTGGGTCTCTGGTCTGGATATCTTGGATCTCTGGTGTTCATACCTTTGGGATCTCTGTGTTATATCTGTTGAGATCTTGGGTATATATCTCTTTCTGTCTGGTTTAGGTGACTCTAGAGTGTATTTCTCGATATCTCTGGTCTGTGTATGTTGAGATCTCTGGTCTTTATATCCTGGGTTCTTTGTTCTGTATATCTTGAAGTTGGTGGTCTGAAAATATTGAGTTCTCTGGTCCACTTAGGGGTCCCTGGTCTGTAAATCTTGGGTCTTGTATGTATATTAGGCTATGTTGTATATGTTGAACTTCCATGGTCTGTGTCTCTTGGGATCTTTGATCTTTACATGTTGAGATCTCAGGTATGTATATCTTACTGTCTCTCATCTGTATTTCTTGGGGTGTCTGGACTGTGTATATTGGATTCTTTGGTCTGTATATCTTGGGTTGTCTAGTCTGTGTATGTTCAGATCTCTGATATATATGTGTTGAGATTTCTGGTGTGTATATCTTGAGAAGTTTCATCAGTATACCGTGGGTTTTTGTAGCCTGTGCATGTTCTGTTCTCTGGTCTACATATTTTTGGTGTCTCTGGTCTGTATACATTGATTTTTCTATATATTTTTGGTCTCTGGTCAGTATATGTTGAGGTGTCAGATCTGTATATGTTGAGGTTTGTAGTCTATATGTTGAGAAGTGTATGCTATATTTTAATGGATCCCTCAACTGGCTTTGTTACGGTCTGAAATCTGTACTTGTTGGAGTATCTGTTCTGTAATTCTTGGTATATCTCGTCTGAATTTCTGAAGTCTTTAGTTTGTACATTTTGCTGTTTCTGGAGTGTATAACTTTGGGTTTGTATATCTTGGGAATTTTAGTCTATATATGGTTGAGATTTTTGTATTTCTAAGGATCCGTTGATTTGTCTGTATATCTTGAGGTCTGGTGGCATACCTTGGACTGCCTGATCTGGATATTTTGAGGCTTTTATTTAATCTATCTTGGGTGTATAATCTATATATGTTGTGTCTCTGATCGATATTCTCCTGGAGTCTCTGATCTGTATATGTTGATATTTCTGATCTGTAAATCTTGAGGTCTGTTCTGTATATCTTGGATTTATGATCTGTATATGTTGACATCTCTGGTGTCTGTACATCTTGGGGTTTAATATCTTGGGATCTCTGGTCCTTATATCCAGTGTCTCTGATGTATATATTTTGGGGTCTTTGATGTGTATATGTTGAGATCAGGAAAGTATCTCTTGTTGTATATCTAGGTGTCTCTGGTCTGGGGATGTCTAGTCTGTATGTGTTCGGATCTCTGGTCTGTGTATGTTGAGATCTCTGGTCTGGGGATGTCTAGTCTGTATGTGTTCGGATCTCTGGTCTGTGTATGTTGAGATCTCTCGTCTGATCTCATATGTATATCTTGGTGTCTCTGGCCTTTATATCTGGGCGCCTTGGTTCCACAATTCTATATCCCGGGGTCTCTGGTCTGTAAATGTTGGGGCTTGTCATCTGTAATTATTGAGAAATTTGGTCTGCATGTTATGGAATTTCTGATCTGTGATGTTTTTGCTCTGTATATCTTTGGGTCTATATATCTTGGGGCTTGTATTCTATATATTTGTTGAGGTGTCTAATCTAAATATGTTGAGGTGTATAGTCAGTCTATGTTGATGTGTGGTCTATATTTCTCTGGCTCCCTCACCTTTATATGTTGGGTTTCAAATCAGTGTTTTTGGGGGTCTCTGCTCTGTATATCTTGGTGTCTCTGGTCGATATATGTTAGATGTATATATTTTTTTAAATTTGGGGTACCCAATTATTTTTTTCCAATTAAGGGGCAATTTAGCGTGGCCATTCCACCTAACCTGCACATCTTTGGTTTGTGGGGGTGAGACCCACACAGACACTGGGAGAAGGTGTAAATTCCACACGGACAGTGGCCCAGGGCCGGGATCGAACCCAGGTCCGCGGTGCTGTGAGGCAGCAGTGCTAACCACTGCACCACCATGCCGCCCATGTTAGTTGTATATTAGGGGTATTCATTTGTCATTATTGGGTGGTTCCTGGTCTATTTTTTTGGATTCTCTGGCCTTTATCCATTGAGATATTTAGTTGGGTTTATCTGCTAGGTCATTTTTTGATTGCACTGATTTTTCTTTCTTGGAGGCTCTGATCTTTTCCTCACTGGCAATATTTCTAGTGTACGTTTATTGTAAGTTTTTTTAAAAATCTACATTATTGTGGCTTACTTGCATTGATTGGGGGCTCGTCTGTGTTTCTGTGTTTGCCCTGAGTCTGTGGCAGATCTTCATTCTTATGTCACTCCAGCTTGTGTATGTATGGGGTTTCTGTGGTCCCTTTATTATGGTCTGTTCAGTATGTTTTTATGAGACTATATCTGGTCGTTTTGTAATTGATGACTTGTCAGGGATGAAATGGCAGCCCTGAAAGAGCGTGGGATGATTCATCAGGGTTCTCGTAAAAGAAGGTGGATACGAATAATATTGTGCTGTCCAGTTCCGCCTCCTTTTCCAGCTGGCCATTTCACACTATGTCTAATATGTTTTTAATGGGTGTCTGATGTTATTTGTGAGGTGTGTCTACTCTATGCTTATCAGGGTTTTCTTGTACATCAGTATTAGGGATTCCTGTCTGTTTTTAATGGAGTCTTTGGTGATTATTTGTTAGAAGCGTCAGTTCTGTGTTCTTTGTGGTTCTCTCAAGTCATTTTTGAGGATTCCTATCTTTTGGGGGGAAGGGGCTCTCTAATCTGCTTATTGGAAGCATCATTGCTCTGTGTTTATTAGGGGGCTCTATTCTGTATCTGTGTATCAGGGCCCATTGGTTTGCAGGCAGCCCGTGCCTCCATAATCAAGGTCCTGTGCATGTTGTATGACCCTAATTCCACCAACTCTTCAAGCTGAGCCACAGAATGGGTCGCACCAAGGACTACATTTAGGGCAGGAAATACAACAGCACAGGTAAGTGAATAATTTAAAGTTTTTGGGGGGCAGGAATAGGACAAGCATTTGATCTTGCATCACCTGAAATTAAATTAGTCTCCCTTACGAAATCATTTGCATTGAAAATTTCTTTTCTGAGAATATACATTTCCTGATCCTGTCTGATAAACCAAATATTGGTCACGGTGAATTGATTCCAGATATAAGGTTGATTAGGTTAAAGATATAAAGGAAAAGGAAATAGTGTGAGAATGAGGTAGAAGATCATCCACTACCTAGTTGAATGGTACAGCACGGTTGGTCAAATGTCCTATTCCTGCTCCTATTTCCTATGTTTGTGTGATGTGCGGGGAGATCATACGGTTAATGAGTCAGTGATACTGTGCGATTCTTGGAAATAGAACCAAGTAAATTTCCAGGGTCAGCTGCAAGACAGTCCCATCACCAAGGGCCTTCCGCAAGACAGTCCCATCACCCAGGGCCTGTCGCAAGGCCGCCTGCCACCCAGGGCCTGCCGCAAGGCCGTCCCACAACCCAGGGCCTGCCGCAAGGCCGTTCCGCCACCCAGGGCCTGCCGCAAGGCCGTCCCGCCACCCAGGGCCTGCCGCAAGGCCGTCCCGCCACCCAGGGCCTGCCGCAAGGCCGTCCCGCCACCCAGGGCCTGCCGCAAGGCCGTCCCGCCACCCAGGGCCTGCCGCAAGGCCGTCCCGCCACCCAGGGCCTGCCGCAAGGCAGTCCGATAACCCAGGCTGGTATTTCCGGCCACTGACTGGCGTCGGGATTCAATCGTTCTGCCGATAGCACAACCCCACATGCGGGTTTCCCAGTGGCATGGGTTAGCTTCAATGGGAATTCACATTGACAGTGGCGGGAGCAAAGACTCCTACTGCCAGCGAACGGTGCGCTGACTCCCGCCGCAGAGAACCACATGGCTGGGAGCCCGGAGAATGTCACCCATGTGTCTGCCACCAGGCGTCCTGTTATCCAGTGTCTACCACCAGGCCGTCCCTTTACCCAGTGTCTGCCACCAGGCGTCCTGTTATCCAGTGTCTACCACCAGGCCGTCCCTTTACCCAGTGTCTACCACCAGGCAGTCCCGTTACCCAGTGTCTGTCACCAGGACGTCCCGTTACCCAGTGTCTACCACCAGGCAGTCCCGTTACCCAGTGTCTACCACCAGGCCGTCCCTTTACCCAGTGTCTGCCACCAGGACGTCCCGTTACCCAGTGTCTGCCACCAGGCCGTCCCGTAACTCAGTGTCTGCCACCAGGCCGTCCCGTTACCCAGTGTCTGCCACCAGGCCGTCCCGTTACCCAGTGTCTGCCACCAGGCCGTCCCGTTACCCAGTGTCTGCCACCAGGCCGTCCCGTTACCCAGTGTCTGCCACCAGGCTGCCCCGTTACCCAGTGTCTGCAACCAGGCTGCCCCGTTACCCAGTGTCTGCCACCAGGCCGTCCCGTTACCCAGTGTCTGCCACCAGGCCATCCCGTTACCCAGTGTCTGCCACCAGGCCGTCCAGTTATCCAGTGTCTGCCACCAGGCCGCCCCGTTACCCAGTGTCTGCCACCAGGCCGTCCCGTTACCCGGTGTCTGCCACCAGGCCGTCCCGTCACCCAGTGTCTGCCACCAGGCCGTCCCATTACCCAGTGTCTGCCACCAGGCTGTCCCATTACGCAGTGTCTGCCACCAGGCCGTCCCATTACCCAGTGTCTGCCACCAGGCAGTCCCGTTACCCAGTGTCTGCCACCAGGCCGTTCCGTTACCCAGTGTCTGCCACCAGGCCGTCCCGTTACCCAGTGTCTGCCACCAGGCCGTCCCGTTACCCAGTGTCTGCCACCAGGCCGTCCCGTTACCCAGTGTCTGCCACCAGGCTGCCACGTTACCCAGTGTCTGCCACCAGGCTGCCCCGTTACCCAGTGTCTGCCACCAGGCCATCCCGTTACCCAGTGTCTGCCACCAGGCTGCCCCGTTACCCAGTGTCTGCCACCAGGCTGCCCCGTTACCCAGTGTCTGCCACCAGGCCGTCCCGTTACCCGGTGTCTGCCACCAGGCCGTCCAGTTACCCAGTGTCTGCCACCAGGCCGTCCAGTTACCCAGTGTCTGCCACCAGGCCGTCCCGTTACCCAGTGTCTGCCACCAGGCCGTCCAGTTACCCAGTGTCTGCCACCAGGCCGTCCCGTTACCCGGTGTCTGCCACCAGGCCGTCCCGTTACCCAGTATCTGCCACCAGGCCGTCCCGTTACCCAGTGTCTGCCACCAGGCCGTCCAGTTACCCAGTGTCTGCCACCAGGCTGCCCCGTTACCCAGTGTCTGCCACTAGGCCACCCCGTTACCCAGTGTCTGCCACCAGGCCGTCCCGTTACCCAGTGTCTGCCACCAGGCCGTCCCGTTACCCAGTGTCTGCCACCAGGCCGTCCCGTTACCCAGTGTCTGCCACCAGGCCGTCCCGTTACCCAGTGTCTGCCACCAGGCTGCCACATTACCCAGTGTCTGCCACCAGGCTGCCCCGTTACCCAGTGTCTGCCACCAGGCCGTCCCGTTACCCAGTGTCTGCCACCAGGCCGTCCCGTTACCCAGTGTCTGCCACCAGGCATTCCCGTTACCCAGTGTCTGCCACCAGGCCGTCCCGTTACCCAGTGTCTGCCACCAGGCCGTCCCGTTACCCAGTGTCTGCCACCAGGCCGCCCCGTTACCCAGTGTCTGCCACCAGGCCGTCCCGTTACCCAGTGTCTGCCACCAGGCCGTCCCGTTACCCAGTATCTGCCACCAGGCCGTCCCGTTACCCAGTGTCTGCCACCAGGCCGTCCCGTTACCCAGTGTCTGCCACCAGGCCGTCCCGTTACCCAGTGTCTGCCACCAGGCCGTCCCGTTACCCAGTGTCTGCCACCAGGCCGCCCCGTTACCCAGTGTCTGCCACCAGGCCGTCCCGTTACCCATTGTCTGCCACCAGGCCGTCCCGTTACCCATTGTCTGCCACCAGGCCGTCCCGTTACCCAGTGTCTGCCATCAGGCCACCCCGTTATCCGGTGTCTGCCACCAGGCCGTCCCGTTACCCGGTGTCTGCCACCAGGCCGTCCCGTTACCCAGTGTCTGCCACCAGGCCATCCCATTACCCAGTGTCTGCCACCAGGCCGTCCCATTACCCAGTGTCTGCCACCAGGCCGCCCCGTTACCCAGTGTCTGCTACCAGGCCGTCCCGTTACCCAGTGTCTGCCACCAGGCCGTCCCGTTACCCAGTGTCTGCCACCAGGCCGTCCCGTTACCCAGTGTCTGCCACCAGGACGTCCCGTTACCCAGTGTCTGCCACCAGGCTGTCCCATTACCCAGTGTCTGCCACCAGGCCGTCCCGTTACCCAGTGTCTGCCACCAGGCCGTCCCGTTACCCAGTGTCTGCCACCAGGCTGTCCCATTACCCAGTGTCTGCCACCAGGCTGTCCCATTACCCAGTGTCTGCCACCAGGCCGTCCCGTTACCCAGTGTCTGCCACCAGGCCGTCCCGTTACCCAGTGTCTGCCACCAGGCCGTCCCGTTACCCAGTGTCTGCCACCAGGCCGTCCCATTACCCAGTGTCTGCCACCAGGCCGTCCCGTTACCCAGTGTCTGCCGCCAGCCGCCCCGTTACCCAGAGTCTGCCACCAGGCCGTCCCGTTACCCAGTGTCTGCCACCAGGTCGCCCCGTTACCCAGTGTCTGCCACCAGGCCGTCCCGTCACCCAGTGTCTGCCACCAGGCAGTCCCGTTACCCAGTGTCTGCCACCAGGCCGTCCCGTTACCCAGAGTCTGCCACCAGGCATTCCCGTCACCCAGTGTCTGCCACCAGGCATTCCCGTTACCCAGTGTCTGCCACCAGGCCGTCCCGTTACCCAGTGTCTGCCACCAGGCCGTCCCGTTACCCAGTGTCTGCCACCAGGCTGCCCCGTTACCCAGTGTCACTCCCAGACAGACGTATTACCCAATAATGTCCCCAGAAAGTCACAGTACTCGGTATCAGCTCCCAACCAATCACAGTACCTCAGAGCCAGCTTCCGGATAACCACATTAGTTGGCTCTCGGATAACCCATTACCCAGTATTTGCTAGTTTCCAGAGGGACCCATTGCCCCAGTCCTTGGGCCTGTTTAGCACAGGGCTAAAAGCAGACCAAGGCAAGCCAGCAGCACGGTTCAATTCCCGTAACAGCCTCCCCGAACAGGCGCCGGAATGTGGTGACTAGGGGCTTTTCACAGTAACTTCATTGAAGCCTACTTGTGACAATAAGCGATTTTCATTTCATTTCATTTCCTCAGTTAATTTGTTGGTCCACTAGCACTCACACAAACACTCAATTGATTGCAGTCTGAAATGTTACTTTCAGGTACTGCCCACTGCCAAGCGGCTCAGTGCTGAAATGTTTAGCAAGCCCAATTTTCAACTCTACTGCTCCCAGGAATAGAAGTTAATCAAAGACGGAACTGGCCATGAATATGGATCAATTATGTTTGTATTCAAGTTCATGAGAAATGCGGTAATTTTCAACCAGTTAAGACGTTTGACATAATACAGGACAGATATATTGTCCTCTAAATAGTACAGGTATTGCACGAATTGTGACTGAATTTTTGTGAGGGTTTGTCCGAATATCGATGGCCGATCTGGATAAATTATCATTTAAGCCACTTAAATGAAGAATGACTTCAGAATTCTGAGGTGCAGAGGGATCTAGGTATGCTCATGAATGAGTCAGAAAAGATAGTATGCAAGTACAGCGTGTGATCAAGAAGGCTAGTGGGATGTTATCCTTTACCACCAGAGGAATTGAACATGAAAGTAAGGATGTTAGACGATGGCATTGGTGACACCACAACTTGAATACTATGTTCAGTTTAGGTCTCTTTATTTAAGGAAGGATGCAAATACATTTTAGACGGTTCAGAGGAGGTTTACTAGATTGATAGCTGGAATGAGGGCAGGCAGAGGGACTTGTTTCCATTAAAGTTCAGAAGAGTGAGGGGTGACTTGACTGAAGTGTATATGATTCTGAATGCTATTGACGAGGTGGATGGGGAAACATTAAACTGAGGACTTTAAACTAAAGATTGGGGGGGAAGGGAAAGTCAGGGAACCAAGAGGTGAAGTAATCAGTGGGAAGCGTAGCTGCTTAGGAATACAAAAAAACACGAACAGACAAAACTCAAGAGTGGTTACGATTGTCCCCATCCCACAAAATATGACACAGTGTATGGAAAGGCTCAGTAAACCAAGGTCCACCACACTAAGAAAACAAAAAGGGACGGTCAATAGAGAATTAAAGGTGCTATATTTAAATGCGCGCAGTGTACGGAACAAGGTAGATGAGCTTGTGGCCCAGATTGTGACTGGCAGGTATGATGTGGTAGGCATCACAGAGACGTGGTTGTAGGGGGTTCAGGACTGGCATGTAAACATCCAGGGATTCACAACCTATCGAAAAGACAGGGAGGTGGGCAGAGGGGGCGGGGTTGCCTTGTTAATAAGGAATGAAATTAAATCAATAGCACTAAACGACATAGGGTCAGATGATGTGGAGTCTATGTGGGTAGAGTTGAGGAACCACAAAGGCAAAAAAACCATAATGGGAGTTATGTACAGGCCTCCTAACAGTGGTCAGGACCGGGGGCACAAAATGCACCACGAAATAGAAAGTGCATGTCAGAAAGGCAAGGTCACAGTGATCATGGGGGACTTCAATATGCAGGTGGACTGGGTAAATAATGCTGCCAGTGGACCCAAGGAAAGGGAATTCATTGAATGTTTACAGGAGGGCTTTTTGGAACAGCTTGTGATGGAGCCCACGAGGGAACAGGCCATTCTGGACTTAGTGTTATGTAATGAGCCAGACTTGATTAAAGATCTTAAAGTAAGGGAGCACTTAGGAGGCAGTGATCATAATATGGTCGAATTCAATCTCCAATTTGAAAGAAAGAAGGTAGAATCAGATGTAAAGGTGTTACAGTTAAATAAAGGTAACTACAGGGGCATGAGGGAGGAACTGACGAAAATCGACTGGGAGCAGAGCCGAGTGGGAAAGACAGTAGAACAACAATGGCAGGAGTTTCTGGGAGTAATTGAGGACACAGTACAGAGGTTCATCCCAAAGAAAAGGAAGGTTATCAGAGGGGGGATTAGGCAGCCATGGCTGACAAAGGAAGTTAGGGAATGCATCAAAGCAAAAGAGAAAGCCTATAATGTGGCAAAGAGTAGTGGGAAGTCAGAAGATTGGGAAGGCTACAAAAACAAACAGAGGATAACAAAGAGAGAAATAAGGAAAGAGAGGATCAAATATGAAGGTAGGCTAGCCAGTAACATTAGGAATGATAGTAAAAGTTTCTTTAAATACATTAAAAACAAACGGGAGGCAAAAGTTGACATTGGGCCGCTCCAAAATGACGCTGGTAATTTTGTGATGGGAGACGAGGAAATAGCTGAGGAACTAAATAAGTACTTTGCGTCAGTCTTCACCGTAGAAGACATGAGTAATATCCCAACAATTCCGGAGAGTCGGGGGCAGAGTTGAATATGGTAGCCATCACAAAGGAGAAAGTGCTAGAGAAACTAAAAGGTCTAAAAATTGATAAATCTCCGGGCCCAGATGGGCTACAGCCTAGCGTTCTAAAGGAGATAGCTGAAGAAATAGTGGAGGCGTTAGTTATGATTTTTCAAAAGTCACTGGAGTCAGGGAAAGTCCCAGAGGATTTGAAAATCACTGTTGTAACCCCCCTGTTCAAGAAGGGAACAAGGAAAAAGATGGAAAATTATAGGCCAATTAGCCTAACCTCGATTAGAACAAAGAACAAAGAAATGTACAGCACAGGAACAGGCCCTTCGGCCCTACAAGCCCGTGCCGACCATGCTGCCCGACTAACTACAATCTTCTACACTTCCTGGGTCCGTATCTCTCTATTCCCATCCTATTCACGTATTTGTCAAGATGCCCCTTAAATGTCACTATCGTCCCTGCTTCCACCACCTCCTCCGGTAGC
Organism: Scyliorhinus torazame; assembly: GCF_047496885.1. Lineage (NCBI taxonomy): Eukaryota > Metazoa > Chordata > Chondrichthyes > Carcharhiniformes > Scyliorhinidae > Scyliorhinus > Scyliorhinus torazame. Next base: position 137,788,666 of record NC_092723.1, read on the forward strand.
GAGTTCCAGGCACACACTACCCTCTGTGTAAAAAAACTTGCCTCGTACATCTACTCTAAACCTTGCCCCTCTCACCTTAAACCTATGCCCCCTAGTAATTGACCCCTCTACCCTGGGGAAAAGCCTCTGACTATCCACTCTGTCTATGCCCCTCATAATTTTGTAGACCTCTATCAGGTCTCCCCTCAACCTCCTTCGTTCCAGTGAGAACAAACCGAGTTTATTCAACCGCTCCTCATAGCTAATGCCCTCCATACCAGGCAACATTCTGGTAAATCTCTTCTGCACCCTCTCTAAAGCCTCCACATCCTTCTGGTAGTGTGGCGACCAGAATTGAACACTATACTCCAAGTGTGGCCTAACTAAGGTTCTATACAGCTGCAACATGACTTGCCAATTCTTATACTCAATGCCCCGGCCAATGAAGGCAAGCATGCCGTATGCCTTCTTGACTACCTTCTCCACCTGTGTTGCCCCTTTCAATGACCTGTGGACCTGTACTCCTAGATCTCTTTGACTTTCAATACTCTTGAGGGTTCTACCATTCACTGTATATTCCCTACCTGCATTAGACCTTCCAAAATGCATTACCTCACATTTGTCCGGATTAAACTCCATCTGCCATCTCTCCGCCCAAGTCTCCAAACAATCTAAATCCTGCTGTATCCTCTGACAGTCCTCATCGCTATCCGCAATTCCACCAACCTTTGTGTCGTCTGCAAACTTACTAATCAGACCAGTTACATTTTCCTCCAAATCATTTATATATACTACAAAGAGCATAGGTCCCAGCACTGATCCCTGTGGAACACCACTGGTCACAGCCCTCCAATTAGAAAAGCATCCTTCCATTGCTACTCTCTGCCTTCTATGACCTAGCCAGTTCTGTATCCACCTTGCCAGCTCACCCCTGATCCCGTGTGACTTCACCTTTTGTACTAGTCTACCATGAGGACCTTATCAAAGGCCTTACTGAAGTCCATATAGACAACATCCACTGCCCTACCTGCATCAATCATCTTAGTGACCTCCTCGAAAAACTCTATCAAGTTAGTGAAACACGACCTTGCCTTCACAAAACCGTGCTGCCTCTCACTAATACGTCCATTTGCTTCCAAATGGGAGTAGATCCTGTCTCGAAGAACTCTCTCCAGTAATTTCCCTACCACTGAAGTAAGGCTCACCGGCCTGTAGTTCCCGGGATTATCCTTGCTACTCTTCTTAAACAGAGGAACAACATTGGCTATTCTCCAGTCCTCCGGGACATCCCCTGAAGACAGTGAGGATCCAAAGATTTCTGTCAAGGCCTCAGCAATTTCCTCTCCAGCCTCCTTCAGTATTCTGGGGTAGATCCCATCAGGCCCTGGGGACTTATCTACCTTAATATTTTTTAAGACACCCAACACCTCGTCTTTTTGGATCTCAATGTGACTAAGGCTATCTACACACCCTTCTCCAGACTCAACATCTACCAATTTCTTCTCTTTGGTGAATACTGATGCAAAGTATTCATTCTCCAGACTCAACATCTACCAATTTCTTCTCTTTGGTGAATACTGATGCAAAGTATTCATTTAGTACCTCGCCCATTTCCTCTGGCTCCACACATAGATTCCCTTGCCTATCCTTCAGTGGGCCAACCCTTTTCCTGGCTACCCTATTGCTTTTTATGTACGTGTAAAAAGCCTTGGTATTTTCCTTAACCCTATTTGCCAATGACTTTTTGTGACCCCTTCTAGCCCTCCTGACTCCTTGCTTAAGTTCCTTCCTACTTTCCTTATATTCCACGCAGGCTTCATCTGTTCCTAGCCTTTTAGCCCTGACAAATGCCTCCTTTTTCTTTTTGATGAGGCCTACAATATCTCTTGTTATCCAAGGTTCCCGAAAATTGCCGTATTTATCCTTCTTCCTCACAGGAACATGCCGATCCTGAATTCCTTTCAACTGACACTTGAAAGCCTCCCACATGTCAGATGTTGATTTGCCCTCAAACATCCGCCCCCAATCTATGTTCTTCAGTTCCCGCCTAATATTGTTATAATTAGCCTTCCCCCAATTTAGCACATTCATCCTAGGACCACTCTTATACTTGTCCACCAGTACTTTAAAACTTACTGAATTGTGGTCACTGTTACCGAAATGCTCCCCTACTGAAACATCTACCACCTGGCCGGGCTCATTCCCCAACACCAGGTCCAGTACCGCCCCTTCCCTAGTTGGACTGTCTACATATTGTTTTAAGAAGCCTTCCTGGATGCTCCTTACAAACTCCGCCCCGTCTAAGCCCCTGGCACTAAGTGAGTCCCAGTCAATATTGGGGAAGTTGAAGTCTCCTATCACCACAACCCTGTTGTTTTTACTCTTTTCCAAAATCTGTCTACCTATCTGCTCCTCTATCTCCCGCTGGCTGTTGGGAGGCCTGTAGTAAACCCCCAACATTGTGACTGCACCCTTCTTATTCCTGATCTCTACCCATATAGCCTCACTGCCCTCTGAGGTGTCCTCCCGCAGTACAGCTGTGATATTCTCCCGAACCAGTAGCGCAACTCCGCCTCCCCTTTTACATCCCCCTCTATCCCGCCTGAAACATCTAAATCCTGGAACGTTTAGCTGCCAATCCTGCCCTTCCCTCAACCAGGTCTCTGTAATGGCAACAACATCATAGTTCCAAGTACTAATCCGAGCTCTAAGTTCATCTGCCTTACCCGTAATACTTCTTGCATTAAAACATATGCACTTCAGGCCACCAGACCCGCTGTGTTCAGCAACTTCTCCCTGTCTGCTCTGCCTCAGAGCCCCACTGTCCCTATTCCCTAGTTCTCCCTCAATGCTCTCACCTTCTGACCTATTGCTCCCGTGCCCACCCCCCTGCCATACTAGTTTAAACCCTCCCGTGTGACACTAGCAAACCTCGCGGCCAGGATATTTATGCCTCTCCGGTTTAGATGCAACCCGTCCTTCTTATATAGGTCACACCTGCCCCGGAAGAGCTCCCAGTGGTCCAGATAACGGAAACCCTCCCTCCTACACCAGCTGTTTAGCCATGTGTTTAGCTGCTCTATCTTCCTATTTCTAGCCTCACTGGCACGTGGCACAGGGAGTAATCCCGAGATTACAACCCTCGAGGTCCTGTCTTTTAACTTTCTGCCAAGCTCCCTGAACTCCTGCTGCAGGACCTCATGCCCCTTCCTGCCTATGTCGTTAGTACCAATATGTACAACGGTTGTTGGCAAGATTCTAGAATCCATTGTTAAGGATGAGATTTCTAAATTCTTGCAAGTGCAGGGTCGGATTAGGACAAGTCAGCATGGATTTAGTAAGGGGAGGTCGTGCCTGACAAACCTGTTAGAGTTCTTTGAAGAGATAACAAATAGGTTAGACCAAGGAGAGCCAATGGATGTTATCTATCTTGACTTCCAAAAGGCCTTTGATAAGGTGCCTCACGGGAGACTGCTGTGTAAAATAAGGGCCCATGGTATTCGAGGCAAGGTACTAACGTGGATTGACGATTGGCTGTCAGGCAGAAGGCAGAGAGTTGGGATAAAAGGTTCTTTTTCGGAATGGCAACCGGTGACGAGTGGTGTCCCGCAGGGTTCAGTGTTGGGGCCACAGCTGTTCTCTTTATATATTAACGATCTAGATGACGGGACTGAGGGCATTCTGGCTAAGTTTGCCGATGATACAAAGATAGGTGGAGGGGCAGGTAGTATGGAGGAGGTGGGGAGGCTGCAGAAAGATTTAGACAGTTTAGGAGAGTGGTCCAAGAAATGGCTGATGAAATTCAACGTGGGCAAGTGCGAGGTCTTGCACTTTGGAAAAAAGAATAGAGGCGTGGACTATTTTCTAAACGGTGACAAAATTCATAATGCTGAAGTGCAAAGGGACTTGGGAGTCCTAGTCCAGGATTCTCTAAAGGTAAACTTGCAGGTTGAGTCCGTAATTAAGAAAGCAAATTCAATGCTGTCATTCATCTCAAGAGGCTTGGAATATAAAAGCAGGGATGTACTTCTGAAGCTTTATAAAGCATTAGTTAGGCCCCATTTAGAATACTGTGAGCAATTTTGGGCCCCACACCTCAGGAAGGACATACTGGCACTGGAGCGGGTCCAGCGGAGATTCACACGGATGATCCCAGGAATGGTAGGCCTAACATACGATGAACGTCTGAGGATCCTGGGATTATATTCATTGGAGTTTAGGAGGTTGAGGGGAGATCTAATAGAAACTTACAAGATAATGAATGGCTTAGATAGGGTGGATGTAGGGAAGTTGTTCCCATTAGCAGGGGAGACTAGGACCCGGGGGCACAGCCTTAGAATAAAAGGGAGTCACTTTAGAACAGAGATGAGGAGAAATTTCTTCAGCCAGAGAGTGGTGGGTCTGTGGAATTCATTGCCACAGAGGGTGGTGGAGGCCGGGACGTTGAGTGTCTTTAAGACAGAAGTTGATAAATTCTTGATTTCTCGAGGAATTAAGGGCTATGGAGAGAGAGCGGGTAAATGGAGTTGAAATCAGCCATGATTGAATGGTGGAGTGGACTGGATGGGCCGAATGGCCTTCCGCTCCTATGTCTTATGGTCTTATGAAAAGGGTGTTTCCTCTTTGGGATGTGCCCAGGGTTAGGGGGCACTGTTTTAAAATTTGGGGTCATCCTTCTCGGGCAGAGATCAGGATAATTCTTTCTAATCAAAGGGTTGTGTGATTTTGGAACTCTCTACCTCAGAAGACAGTGGAAGTGAAGTCATTGAATATTATCAAGGCAGAGGTAGATAGATTCTTGTTAGGCAAGGGGGTGAAAGGTTATGGGGGGAGGGGGGCTCCAGGGACCGATTGGCCCATTTCTGCTCTTCACGTGCAAGGTGTTGATGCAATTATGGTGAGAGCTCGGGAGGATAATAAGACCACCTTTTTAACAGAGATGGTCACTCATAGCGCAATTTGATGTTACCCACCTTGGTTTGTGTCGTTTTGCAGAGTGGGCCTTGCACCTGGTCTATAGGTCGATGTTTATTTGAGTCCTGGTCTCCCTGGCTCCCTTTATGAGGGGAGGTTCCTGCAGCGACGGATAAACGGTGGAGAATTACACTGTCATCTGACGGTGAGACAGCAGTAAATCCTGTTGCCAAACACATGTTGCAAAAGCGCATTTACTGAAAATTCTTTTTTTATTCTCCTGACAGAAAAATCACAGAGACACCGGCAACTTTGACCGTGAATTCACGCGCCAGCCTGTGGAGCTCACACCCACTGACAAACTCTTCATCATGAACCTGGATCAGAATGAATTTGCAGGATTTTCTTATGTGAATCCTGAATTTGTTATTCAGGTTTAAGGAATCGGGTGAAGGCTTATTTCTTCAAAGCTGCAGTTGTACTTTTAATCCGAAACACAGAACACAAATGTTTTCAAATATCGATCTTCCTTCCTCCAGACCCCGAGTTCAACATGAGGTTTTAATACAGCGCCACTCGACATTTTATACCTGATTCTCTGTCTCGGTGATTGTAAATAATAATCGGATAGTGGCCAGAATCGCAGAGACATGTGAAATAAACAAATGGACATTGGAACGTGAATTCTGACCTGTTGCTGATCCCAAATCCCGACAGGCAGAATAGGGGAAGGCAGGGTGAAGAATCAGGGCCTGGTGATGACTAAAATCAATGCAAAACTTTAATTTCTAAAGTAGCCACCGTTCAATGGAACATTGAGAGATCTGCACTGGCAGTGGTACCTATCTCCAGAGCCCAGGTGAATGTTGGAGCTGGAATAAGAAGAGTCGTTCTGGAAGGATCTTGTAAGCAACATACCTAGAAATTCAGGCCAGTGCAAAGTGGGTGTAGACAACAATATCTGGCGCACGCCCAACTTACATGAAAGCAGTGAATGCCCACTTGGGAGGGGGGGGGGCAGGTAGGGGGCCCTGTGGGCAAAGAGGTTTCAAGCCACTGCATTCAGAGCTGCTCAATCTTGCACAGGGAGCGGCAAACAGACCTCAGACCCCTTATTTGCATATGTAAAAGGCTAACGCCTGTTTTGGGCCTGAGCCCTTGGATGCCTGCACGAATATGGCAGCTGGCGCACTTGCAACTTGTAATGAGCGTGTGCTTTCTGCCTGCCTAACACCCAAATAATGCCAACTGTACCCCATAAGACACTTTAAGTGGGGGGGGAATTAATTCACATTTCAAAAACATTTTTGATATTGTATTTACAGCTATATCAAGCAAAAATATATTTAAAACTTTACCAAGAGTATGCACTTCCTGTTAGCATCACGGTTATTTTTCTCTCATTTCAGCCATCACACTTTGATGGTTGCCACCCAGTAAACAGCAGCAAATCAGAATAAGGCTGGAAACATGTGAATCAAACACAAGGCAATCAGTCAATGGCTAATCGGGAGGTCTGCCAGTAACAGGTGAAAGGTGTTGCATATAATTTGTCTATTTTCACTCAATTTGTTGAACCATGAAATTGTGCTGGTCGGTCTAGTATCCACCCCCGTCCCCGTACTGAGGGGAGGGTACCCTGTTTCTCCAACACAAAATTAGTGTTTGTAGCGTTTGGCCTTGTGTATATTTTTTACTGTTTTAATAAAAAGATATGGCAGGTCTGGTTCTCCTACACCTAAAATACTTGATTGTTATTTGAAGTGTTCCCCCCCCCCCCACACCTCCTTGGATACTACCATAATTGTGTAATGAAGTCCCTCTTCCTTTCATTAACTACCACTGAGACCAACCAGCAGAAAGAACTCCAATATTAAAGATGTTTTCTGTAAGATCTTGTAATTTATTTTAATTTAATCAAATTCTTTGGTTTATAGCCTATATTTGGATACAATAGTATAATGGCCAATGTTACGGACTAGTAAACCAATGCTTTGGACTAATTATCCAGGGTACAAGAGTTCAAGATTCCACAATGCAATCTTCACTTATCTGAATTGAACCTGGTTCTCCCATCAGTCCTACCCTGAACGTGTGGATGAAGCAAGTTTATGGGCTGAGATACATTCAGATGTTGAATAAGGAACAATTTTTTTAAAAGGATATTAGCATAGTTGATTCAATGTTCAAAATTCCACAGCCTTTGAGGCTTCATAATTGATTTCCAGATAGGTTATGTGTGGCTCTGGGTGCAAATATTGAGAAAATTCAAGCAATCATGTGGGCAGCACGGTAGCATTGTGGATAGCACAATTGCTTCACAGCTCCAGGGTCCCAGGTTCGATTCCGGCTTGGGTCACTGTCTGTGCGGAGTCTGCACATCCACCCCGTGTGTGCGTGGGTTTCCTCCGGGTGCTCCGGTTTCCTCCCACAGTCCAAAGATGTGCAGGTTAGGTGGATTGGCCATGATAGATTGCCCTTAGTGTCCAAAATTGCCCTTAATGTTGGGTGGGGTTACTGGGATATGGGGATAGGGTGGAGGTGTTGACCTTGGGTAGGGTGCTCTTTTCAAGAGCTGGTGCAGACTCAATGGGTCGAATGGCCTCCTTCTGCACTGTAAATTCTATGATAATCTTAAGGTATGGGACTTGGTGCTAAGGACAGCTTTGGGGTAAAAATTAATGGGCAATGAAAAGAGAATGAGACAAGGTTAACCATGGATGAATTAAGTCTAAAGTTTTAAGAAGTGTCTTCCATATTATGGATGTAAATGTTTTCTGTTCAGTTACATCTCATGGAGTGTAATGTCCTTGAAGGTTTCTTTCATTGTGACGTCTATGCATCTCCTTTTTCACAGGATCACAGAGTGTTCGTACAGTTGATAGCAAATAAATTAATGTGTTTTGAAGCTTGCCAAAAATTAAACAAAAATGTATTGCAATAATTACTGGATGAATTGATTTGCATGACTTATGTGTCCGTCTCTGTTGTTGGCAGAATGTTCATGCACGAATGCTTCCAAAATGTTGAGTTCTATCGCAAACAATGAAATAAAATTCCATAATGAAACATTTGCAACAAAGTCTGGAGTATTCACTCAAGGTAGAGAGCCTTCACCTGGTGGGACTAACTACAATCACGTGACATCAGTATTGGTCTGAATATGGCAATGCTTTAACATGACTTCTGCTGAATTAACTTTGTCTCTCAATGAATCGAGGCATATTACACAAATGGTACAAGCAATCGGGCTAAATTGGTCACCATATACCTGAGTAACAAGTTAGCACTCAGTGTTGGTTAAATAATTTCCCCCTCAGCTTTGACTGCATATTGAGGCAATTAAAGTCTCCTCTCTTCAGGCTGTGGTCAGTTTCAGCCAGCTCCTGTCGAAAGAGGTCCAAAGCACAAAGATATTCCCAATGTTACACTGGTTCCAGTGAGAGCACCTGATTGAGGGTGAATGTAGTTACTTATGTTACACCACAAAATAATAGGATTCACATTATAATGTGTAGATTGTCACAGATTTATTAAAAATGTGATAACTATTATTGACAGCAACACGCACAGCAAAATGCTGTGCGGTCACCATTGAATCCACATCTCAACAACAATATTGGAAACAGGTGAGCGCCACATTGCATTCTGAAGTCTCAGTTCCAGAAATATCTATTGTTTTTCCCAATATTGCCACGTTTTCTTAGTTCCCAATATTCCTTTCAGTGACTTCTATTTTACACATCCTGATAGATCAGTCAATCAAACCCTTGAGCTGAAGAGCACTAAATAAATTCAAGAACTAGCAAAGGTATTCTAACACTCCTATGCATATATTACTTTTCTATCATCCAAGACAGAATTCTTTTTAACATGTCACCTTGCTAGGTGGCCTTCGACAATACAAATACTGTCAGCTTTGCAGACATCTAACCATAAGACTGCAGTGTTCAATTAAATTTAAAAGGGTAATAGTCTACAAGGGTGCCTGCTAATCTCTCCGTATATCTACTGGTCACCCGAAAGTCTCCGAAGATATTGTTGTGGCACTTGTCTGTATCAAAGGGATAATCAAACATTTTTTATTCAGTGATGGGATGTGGGCATAGCCGGTTAGGCCACCCCTAATTGCCCTTGCGAAGGTGGTGATGAGCTGCCTTTCTGTATCACTGCAGTCCATGTGATGTAGGAACACCCACAATGCTGTTTAGGAGGAAGTTCTAGGATTTTGACCCAGTGACAGTGAAGAAATGATATATTCCCAAGTCAGGATGGTGTGGCTTCGAGGAGAGCTTCCACCTGGTGATGTTTCCCATGCATCTGCTGCCCATGTCTTAGATTGTCACAGTTGTGGGTTTGGAAGGTGCTGACTAAGGAGCCTTGGTAAGTTCCTGCAGGGTTTCTTGCAGATGGTGCATACTGCTGCCACTGTGCTTCAGTGGAAATATTGTTTATTAAACAATCAACAGTAACAAAGATTTGAAAATCAACTACATAACATTCCACATGTCACACTAACCATCAAACAACTAGGAAACATCACCATTCCATATTGGTACCAATACAAAGCTCTATCAGCTCATTTTCACAAGAAAATCAAACACACGGTATCACCCCTCCTCAACAGAAACGGAGGAAAAGCCTGAGAATGTGTTATGTCCAGAACTTTGCCGTAGAAATGATCTGTCCATCAATGTGTTACTCGTTCCACGTATCAGTGCCATTCTCCATCCAGGAGCTGCAGCTGTGCAGGCCCTCCCAAATGGTCCAGTCTCACCTGAACTAGATCCTGGCATCCACATATTCCACTGGCACTGGTGCAGTTGAACATCCGTGACATCCAGCGTGTTTAACCAGTGGTGACGAGCCAGTTACATGCAGCATTCACCACATCAGCAACAAAAGCATCAGCAATCTGCGAAAGCATTTCTTCAAATGGCCCATTTGGAACAATGTCGTGCACCAGGTTCTGCAGCGTTTTCTTGCTTCAAACCGGATTACCTTCTGGACTCTTGTGTCTCCCTGAGCCTGGTGTTCCAAGACCCAGGTACATTGGAAAAAGTTTTCCTTTTTGGCCATAGAGGTGAATGTTTGTGGATGAGGGAACCAATCAAGCAGGCTGCTTGGTTCTGGATAGTGTCGATATCTTGAGTGTTGGTGGATCTGCACTCATCCAGGCAAGTGGACAGTATTCCATTACACTCCTGACTTTTACTTAATAGATTGTAGAGAGACTTGGGGAGTCAGGTGGTGAGTTACTCGCTGCATGATACCTAGCCTCTGACCTGCTCTTGTAGTCACAGTATCTATATGGCTAGTCCAGTTCAGTTTCTGGTCAATGGTAACCCCAGGATGTTGATAGTGTGGGATGCAGCTATGGAAATGCTTTTGAATGTCAAGGAACAATGGTTAGGTTCACTCTTGTTGGAGATGGTCATTGTTTGGCAGTTGTGTGGCGTGAATGTTACTTGCCATTTGTCAGCCTGAGCCTGGGTACTGTCCACATCCAAGCATTTGCACATGGCTGCTTCACTGTCTGAGGAGTTGCAAATGGTGCTGAACATCATGCAATCATCAGCAAACATCCCCACTTCTGATTTTATGATGGCAGGAAGGCCATTGATAAAGCAGCTGAAGATGTTTGGGCCTACGACACTGTGGTGGTATGTATCAGGGGTAATACAGTACACCAGGAATGCCGAGGAGCTATTGGAGGACAGATGCTGGATCCCGATTGTATCCTCCGCCTACTGGGCTCCACCCAGATAGGAGGGGTATAAGAACCTGGGTTTAATCCCCGCAGCTGCATTCTGGAACTGAGCTGCTGGGGGAACGTGTCTGAACAAGTCTGCTCAATAAAGCCTCGATTGAAGTTCTTTACGTCTTGCCTCGTGTGTGATCGATGGTGCTACAATTTATTGAGCAGACTTAAAAAGGAATATGGAGCTCCGGATCACCCCGGAGTGCCTGCGAATCAGCCCCCACGCAGCAAACGCAACATCTGCGTTTAAACACTGGCTGGTGTGCTTTGAGGGTTACCTCCGAACGGCCCCCGGCAGACCAACGGAAGACCAGAAGATGCAGGTCCTGCATTCCAGGGTGAGTCCCGAAATTTACTCACTCATCGAGGGCGCGGAAGAATTCCCAGAGGCGATCAACTTGCTGAAGGAGATCTACATTAAGCCCGTCAACCAGGTCTACGCACGCTACCAGCTCGCGACGAGACGACAAATCCCCGGGGAATCGCTAGACGATTTCTTCAACGCTCTAACGATCCTGGGACGAAACTGCAACTGCCCAGCGGTTACGACGAACGAACATACGGACCTCCTGATCAGAGACGCTTACGTAGCAGGTTTGGCATCGTTGCAAATTCGCCAGAGACTTTTAGAGAAAGACTATCTCGGACTCACAGAGGTATGGGCCCTCGCAGCCTCCCACGACGTGGCCTCCCAAAACGCCTATGCTCCCGACCGCGCTGCAGCCCCTTGGGCTCCGTGGACCCCCGCCGCGACCGACCCCCCGGCAACCCCTCCGCAAGCGTGCGCAGCCAGAATCCCAAACCACCCGGGGGGGGGCCCGCTGCTATTTTTGCGGACAGTCAAAACACCCCCGCCAGCGCTGCCCGGCCCGCTCGGCCACCCACAAAAGCTGCGGTAAAAAGGGGCACTACGCAGCGGTGTGCCAGTCCCGTGGGGTCGCCGCTATCTCCGGGGAACAAATGGGACCATGGGCTCCACCCCCCCCCAGCGACCCACGGGTGGCCAACGGGCACCGCCATTTTGGACCCCGGACACCACGAGGGGGGGACGGGCGCCGCCATCTTCCTACCCACAGGCCGCGTGCGATCCATGGGAGCGGCCATTTTGTCCACCCCCGGCCGCGTGCGACCCATGGGAGTGGCCATTTTGTCCATCCTCAGCCACGTGCGACTCATGGGAGCGGCCATTTTGTCCACCCCCAACCGCGTGCGATCCATGGACGCCGCCATCTTGGCTGACAGGCAAGGACCCCGGCGTGGACGGCTCCACACTGCCTGACGACAAGGGTCTGATACACCAACCACGTTTGACATCGGTGACCCTCGACCAGTCGCAGCCCCGGATGCTCCAGACGACAACGACAAAGGTGCTGGTGAACGGCCATGAAACGCCGTGTTTGATCGACTCGGGGAGCACGGAGAGTTTTATTCACCCGGACACGGTAAGACGCAGTTCCCTTGTAATACGGCCAAGCACCCAAACATTTTTCCTGGCGGCGGGGTCCCACTCCGTTGAAATCAAAGGGTTCTGCATCACAAACCTAACGGTGCAGGGGAGAGAGTTCAAAAATTACCGGCTGTACATCCTTCCCCACCTCTGCGCTCCCACCCTCCTGGGGTTGGACTTCCAATGCAACCTCCAGAGCTTAACATTCAAATTTGGCGGCCCTATACCCCCACTGACTATCTGCGGCCTCGCGACACTCAAGGTCGAACCGCCCTCCCTGTTTGCGAACCTCACCCCGGATTGCAAACCCATCGCCACTAGGAGCAGACGGTACAGCACCCAGGACCGGACGTTTATCAGGTCCGAAGTCCAGCGGCTGCTGAAGGAAGGCATAATCCAGGCCAGCAATAGTCCCTGGAGAGCCCAGGTGGTAGTAGTGAAGACAGGGGAGAAGCAAAGGATGGTCATAGACTACAGTCAGACCATCAACAGGTACACGCAGCTAGATGCGTACCCTCTTCCCCGCATTTCCGACATGGTCAATCGGATTGCACAGTACAAGGTCTTCTCCACCGTGGACCTTAAGTCCGCCTACCACCAGCTCCCCATTCGCCCCGGTGACCGCAAGTACACTGCCTTCGAAGCAAACGGGCGGCTATACCACTTCTTAAGGGTTCCATTCGGCGTCACGAACGGAGTCTCGGTCTTCCAACGAGAGATGGACCGAATGGTCGACCAGCACGGTTTACGGGCCACGTTCCCGTACCTCGACAACGTCACCATCTGCGGCCACGACCAGCAGGACCACGACGCCAACCTCCGCAAATTCCTCCAGACCGCTAACGCCCTCAACCTCACCTACAACGAGGAAAAATGCGTGTTTAGCACCGACCGTTTAGCCATCCTGGGCTACTTAGTGCATAATGGAGTGATAGGCCCCGACCCCGAACGCATGCGCCCCCTCATGGAGTTCCCTCTCCCCCACTGTGCCAAAGCCCTGAAACGCTGCCTGGGCTTCTTTTCTTACTACGCCCAGTGGGTCCCCCAGTACGCAGACAAGGCCCGCCCACTAATCCAGTCCACTACTTTTCCCCTGTCGACAGAGGCCCGCCAGGCCTCCAGCCGCATCAAAGCGGATATCGCAAAGGCCACGATGCGCGCCATCGACGAGTCCCTCCCCTTCCAAGTCGAAAGCGACGCGTCCGACGTAGCTCTGGCGGCCACGCTCAACCAAGCGGGCAGACCCGTGGCCTTTTTCTCCCGGACCCTACACGCTTCGGAAATTCGCCACTCCTCAGTAGAAAAGGAGGCCAAGCCATAGTGGAAGCTGTGCGACATTGGAGGCATTGCCTAGCCGGTAGGAGATTCACTCTCCTCACTGACCAACGGTCGGTAGCCTTCATGTTCGATAATGCACAGCGGGGCAAGATAAAAAACAAGATCTTGCGGTGGAGGATAGAACTCTCCACCTACAACTACGAGATCTTGTACCGTCCCGGAAAGCTGAACGAGCCGTCCGATGCCCTATCTCGCGGCACTTGTGCCAACGCACAAGTGGACCGTCTCCAAGCCCTCCACGAGGACCTCTGCCACCCGGGGGTCACTCGTTTCTACCACTTCATAAAGGCTCGCAACCTCCCTTACTCCGTCGAGGACGTCCGAATAGTCACCAGGAACTGCCAAATCTGCGCAGAATGCAAACCGCATTTTTCCAGGCCAGATAGAGCGCACCTGATAAAGGCTTCCCGTCCCTTTGAACGCCTCAGTTTGGATTTCAAAGGCCCCCTCCCCTCCACCGATCGCAACACGTACTTTCTTAACGTCGTTGACGAATACCCCCGCTTCCCCTTCGCCATCCCCTGCCCCGACATGACCGCGGCCACAGTCATTAAAGACCTCGGCACCGTCTTTACCCTGTTCGGTTTCCCCGCCTACATCCATAGCGACAGGGGGTCCTCCTTCATGAGTGACGAGCTGCGTCAATTCCTGCTCAGCAAGGGCATAGCACCGAGCAGGACGACCAGCTACAACCCCCGGGGGAACGGGCAGGTAGAGAGGGAGAACGGAACGGTCTGGAAGACCGTCCTTCTGGCCCTACGGTCTAGGAGTCTCCCAACTTCCTGCTGGCAGGAAATCCTCCCGGATGCCCTTCATTCTATCCGGTCCCTGCTGTGTACCACCACTAACCAAACGCCTCACGAGCGCCTCCTTGTCTTCTCTAGGAGGTCCGCTTCTGGAACGTCACTTCCGATCTGGCTGGCGGCCCCGGGACCCATCCTGCTCCGGAAACATGTGCGGGCGCACAAATCAGACCCGCTGGTGGAAAAGGTATATCTACTCCACGCAAACCCGCAGTACGCCTACGTGGCGTACCCAGACGGCCGACAGGACACGGTCTCTCTGCGGGACCTGCCGCCCGCCGGGAGCTCCCCACCCCCACCCAACACACATCACCTCCCCCTCACTCCCGCCGGGGCATCCCACAGCCACCCCCTTCCAGGGGGGATCGGTTCTCCTCCCAGGCCCATCCAGGAGTAAGGAAACAGAAAGGGACAGCGCGATGCTCCCAGAGTCGACCGGACCCGAGCTAGCACCACCACCACCACCCGGGCTGAGACGATCGGAAAGGGCGACCAGAGCACCATCTCGACTCATCGAATCGACTTAAGATGTGTATAATTCAGTGGCTCAGTAAAGCGGCATTGTTGTAAATAGTTAACGCTGCAAATCGGGTAAAATGTGAATAATTCGGTGGCCCAGTAAAAGCGGCATGGTTGTATATAGCTCAATGGTTAAGGTACCGACCCTGTAAACCCCTACCACCCGGCCGGGTTCTTGTTTAACAAGGGGAGAATGTGGTGGTATGTATTAGGGGTAATACGGTACACCAGGAATGCCGAGGAGCTATTGGAGGACAGATGCTGGATCCCGATTGGATCCTTCACCTACTGGGCTCCACCCAGATAGGGGTATAAGAACCTGGGTTTAATCCCCGCAGCTGCATTCTGGGACTGAGCTGCTGGGGGAACGTGTCTGAACAAGTCTCCTCAATTAAAGCCTCGATTGAAGTTCTTTACGTCTCGCCTCGTGTGTGATCGATGGTGCTACAGACACTACCCTGATGAACTCTGCAGTGATGTCCTGAAACTGAGATAATTGACCCCAACAACCACAACCATCCTTTGTGCGTAGTATGACTCCAATCAATGGAGAGTTTCCCATCCCTGATTCCCTTGACTCCAGTTTTGCTGGGGCTCCTTGATGCTTCATCAAATGCTGCTTTGATGTCAAGAGCAATCACTCTCCCCTCAACTCTGGAATTCAGCTCTTTTACTCATGTTTGAACCAAGGTTGTGTCACTTGCTGCTTATGCTCTTTGCGATGCAAGTAGTCCTGAATTGTAGCTTCATGGAGGAGATGAGTGACCCTGGACGAATCCAAAGTGAGCGTCAGTGAGCAGTTTACTGCTAAGCAAGTGCCACTTGATGACACCTTTCGTCATTTTACTGATGATTAACAGTAGACTGATGGGGCCGATTTGTCACATTGCTGGGTAAGTGCAGGGCTGTGTAGGGTATTCAAGATTCTAGAGCACAAGTCTTCAGTACTATTGCCAGAATCTTGTCAGAGCTCATAGACATTGCAGAATCCTGTGTCTTCAAGGGAGGGGGCGGGAGGGAGGGGGGAGGGAACGGGGAGGGAGGGAGAGAGCAGGGAGGGAGGGAACGGGGAGGGAGGGGGAGGGAGCAGGGAGGGAGGGAGCGGGGGGGGGAAACAGGGAGGGAGGGAACGGGGAGGGGGAAACGGGAGGGAGGGAACGGGGAGGGGAGAGCGGGGGAGGGAGGGAATGGGGAGGGAGGGAGGGAATGGGAACGGGGAGGGAGGGAACGGGGGAGGGAACGGGGAGGGAGCGGGGGAGGGAATGGGGAGGGAGGGAGCGGGGGAGGGAGGGAGGGAGCGGGGGAGGGAGGGAGGGAACGGGGAGGGAGCGGGGGAATGGTGGGGGAGGGAGGGAGCGGGGGAGGAAGCGGGGGAGGGAGGGAGGAAGCGGGGAGGAAGCGGGGGAGGGAGGGAGGGAGCGGGGAGGGAGGGAATGGGGAGGGGGAGGGAGGGAATGGGGAGGGAGGGAGAGAGCAGGGAGGGAGGGAACGGGGAGGGAGCAGGGAGGGAGGGAGCGGTGAGGGGGGGAGCGGAGGGGGGGAGCGGGGGGGGAAATAGGGAGGGAACGGGGAGGGGGAACGGGGAGTGAACAGGGAGGGGGAGGGAGGGAATGGGAACGGGGAGGGAGGGAGGGAATGGGAACGGGTAGGGAGGGAACGGGGAGGGAGGGAGGGAATGGGGAGGGAGGGAGGAAGCTGGGAGGGAGGGAGCGGGGGAGGGGGAGGGAGGGAATGGGGAGGGAGGGGGAGGGGGAAGGAGGGAACGGGGAGGGAGGGAACGGGGAGGGAGGGCGCGGGGGAGGGAATGGGGAGGGAGCGGGGGAGGGAGGGAATGGGGAGGGAGGGAGCGGGGGAGGGAGGGAATGGGGAGGGAGGGAGCCGGGGAGGGAGGGAGCGGGGGAGGGAGGGAATGGGGAGGGAGGGAGGAAGCGGGGGAGGGAGGGAGCGGGGAGGGAGCGGGAGGGGGAGGGAGGGAGCGGGGAGGGAGGGAGCGGGGAGGGAGCGGGAGGGGGAGGGAGGGAATGGGGAGGGGGGAGGGAGGGAGCGGGGAGGGAGGGAGGGTGAGGGAAACAGGGAGGGAGGGAACGGGGAGGGGGGGTGGGGGGAGGGGGAAACGGGAGGGAGGGAACGGGGAGGGGAGAGCGGGGGAGGGAGGGAATGGGGAGGGAGGGAGGGAATGGGAACGGGGAGGGAGGGAACGGGGGAAGGAACGGGGAGGGAGGGAGCGGGGGAGGGAACGGGGAGCGGGTAGGGAGGGAGGGAACGGGGAGGGAGCGGGGGAGGGAGCGGGGGAGGGAGGGAGCGGGGGAGGGAGGGAGGGAACGGGGAGGGAGCGGGGGAATGGTGGGGAGGGAGGGAGCGGGGGAGGGAGGGAATGGGGAGGGAGGGAATGGGGAGGGAGGGAGGAAGCGGGGGAGGGAGGGAGGAAGCGGGGAGGAAGCGGGGGAGGGAGGGAGGGAGCGGGGGAGGGAGGGAACGGGGAGGGAGGGAATGGGGAGGGGGGAGGGAGGGAGAGAGCAGGGAGGGAGGGAACGGGGAGGGAGGGAGGAAGCGGGGAGGAAGCGGGGGAGGGAGGGAGGGAGCGGGGGAGGGAGGGAGGGAGGGAACGGGGAGCGGGGAGGGAGGGAATGGGGAGGGGGGAGGGAGGGAATGGGGAGGGAGGGAGAGAGCAGGGAGGGAGGGAACGGGGAGGGAGCAGGGAGGGAGGGAGCGGTGAGGGGGGGAGCGGAGGGGGGGAGCGGAGGGGGGGAGCAGAGGGGGGGAGCGGGGGGGCGAAATGGGGAGGGGGGGAACGGGGAGGGGGAGCGGGGGAGTGAACAGGGAGGGGGAGGGAGGGAATGGGGAGGGGGAGGGAGGGAATGGGAACGGGGAGGGAGGGAGGGAATGGGGAGGGAGGGAGGAAGCTGGGAGGGAGGGAGCGGGGGAGGGGGAGGGAGGGAATGGGGAGGGAGGGAGCGGGGGAGGGAGGGAGCGGGGGAGGGAACGGGGAGGGAGCGGGGGGAGGGAACGGGGAGGGAGCGGGGGAGGGAGCGGGGGAGGGAGGGAGGGGGAGGGAGGAAGGGGGAAGGAGGGAACGGGGAGGGAGGGATCGGGGAGGGAGGGGGAGGGAGGGAGCGGGGGAGGGAATGGGGAGGGAGCGGGGGAGGGAGGGAATGGGGAGGGAGGGAGCGGGGGAGGGGGAGGGAGGGAATGGGGAGGGAGGGAGCGGGGGAGGGGGAGGGAGGGAATGGGGAGGGAGGGAGCGGGGGAGGGAGGGAGCGGGGGAGGGAGGGAACGGGGAGGGAGGGAGCGGGGGAGGGAGGGAGGGAGGGAGCGGGGGAGGGAGGGAATGGGAGGGAGGGAGGAAGCGGGGAGGGAGGGAGCGGGGAGGGAGGGAGGGAATGGGGAGGGAGGGAGGAAGCGGGGAGGGAGGAAGCGGGGGAGGGAGGGAGCGGGAGGGGGAGGGAGGGAGCGGGGAGGGAGGGAGCGGGGAGGGAGGGAGGGAATGGGGAGGGAGGGAGGAAGCGGGGAGGGAGGAAGCGGGGGAGGGAGGGAGCGGGAGGGGGAGGGAGGGAGCGGGGAGGGAGGGAGCGGGGAGGGAGGGAGGGAATGGGGAGGGAGGGAGGAAGCGGGGAGGGAGGGAGGAAGCGGGGAGGGAGGAAGCGGGGGAGGGAGGGAGCGGGAGGGGGAGGGAGGGAGCGGGGAGGGAGGGAGCGGGGAGGGAGGGAGCGGGGAGGGAGGGAGCGGGGAGGGAGCGGGAGGGGGAGGGAGGGAATGGGGAGGGGGGGAGGGAGGGAGCGGGGAGGGAATGGGGAGGGGGGGAGGGAGGGAGCGGGGAGGGAATGGGGAGGGGGGAGGGAGGGAGCGGGGAGGGAATGGGGTGGGCAGGAGGGAGGGAGCGGGGAGGGGGGGAGGGAGGGAGCGGGGAGGGAGGGAGGGAGGGGGAGGGAAACAGGGAGGGAGGGGAGGGGGGGTGGGGGGAGGGGGAAACGGGAGGGAGGGAACGGGGAGGGGAGAGCGGGGGAGGGAGGGAATGGGGAGGGAGGGAATGGGAACGGGGAGGGAGGGAACGGGGGAAGGAACGGGGAGGGAGGGAGCGGGGGAGGGAACGGGGGGAGGGAGGGAGCGGGGGAGGGATCGGGGAGCGGGTGGGGAGGGAGGGAGCGGGGGAGGGAACGGGGAGCGGGTAGGGAGGGAGGGAACGGGGAGCGGGTAGGGAGGGAGGGAACGGGGAGGGAGCGGGGGAGGGAATGGGGAGGGAGGGAGCGGGGGAGGGAATGGGGAGGGAGGGAGCGGGGGAGGGAGGGAGGGAGCGGGGGAGGGAGGGAGCGGGGGAGGGAGGGAGGGAATGGGGAGGGAGCGGGGGAATGGTGGGGGAGGGAGGGAGCGGGGGAGGGAGGGAATGGGGAGGGAGGGAATGGGGAGGGAGGGAGGAAGCGGGGGAGGGAGGGAGGAAGCGGGGAGGAAGCGGGGGAGGGAGGGAGGGAGCGGGGGAGGGAGGGAACGGGGAGCGGGGAGGGAGGGAATGGGGAGGGGGAGGGAGGGAGAGAGCAGGGAGGGAGGGAACGGGGAGGGAGGGAGGAAGCGGGGAGGAAGCGGGGGAGGAAGCGGGGGAGGGAGGGAGGGAGCGGGGGAGGGAGGGAGGGAACGGGGAGCGGGGAGGGAGGGAATGGGGAGGGGGGAGGGAGGGAATGGGGAGGGAGGGAGAGAGCAGGGAGGGAGGGAACGGGGAGGGAGCAGGGAGGGAGGGAGCGGTGAGGGGGGAGCGGAGGGGGGGAGCGGAGGGGGGGAGCGGGGGGGGGAAATGGGGAGGGAGGGAACGGGGAGGGGGAACGGGGAGGGGGAGCGGGGGAGTGAACAGGGAGGGGGAGGGAGGGAATGGGGAGGGGGAGGGAGGGAATGGGAACGGGGAGGGAGGGAGGGAATGGGAACGGGGAGGGAGGGAACGGGGAGGGAGGGAGGGAATGGGGAGGGAGGGAGGAAGCTGGGAGGGAGGGAGCGGGGGAGGGAGGGAATGGGGAGGGAGGGAGCGGGGGAGGGAACGGGGAGGGAGCGGGGGAGGGAGGGAGGGGGAGGGAGGGAGGGGGAGGGGGAATGAGGGAACGGGGAGTGAGGGAACGGGGAGGGAGGGGGAGGGAGGGGGGGAGGGAATGGGGAGGGAGCGGGGGAGGGAGGGAATGGGGAGGGAGGGAGCGGGGGAGGGGGAGGGAGGGAATGGGGAGGGAGGGAGCGGGGGAGGGAGGGAACGGGGAGGGAGGGAGCGGGGGAGGGAGGGAATGGGGAGGGAGGGAATGGGGAGGGAGGGAGGAAGCGGGGGAGGGAGGGAGCGGGGAGGGAGGGAGCGGGGAGGGAGGGAGCGGGGAGGGAGGGAGCGGGGAGGGAGCGGGAGGGGGAGGGAGGGAACAGGGAGGGAGGGAGGGAATGGGGTGGGAGGGAACGGGGAGGGAGGGAGGGAGCGGGGAGGTGGGGAGGGGGGGGAGCGGGGAGGGAGGCAGCGGGGGGAGGGAGGGCATTGGGAGGGAGGGAGCGGGGGAGGGAGCGGGGGAGGGAGGGAGCGGGAGAGGGAGGGAACGGGGGGAGCGGGTAGGGAGCGGGGGAGGGAGGGTGGGGAGGGACGGGGAGGGAGGGAGGGAGCGAGAGAGAGAGAGGGAGGGAGCAGCGAGGAGGGAGCGGTGAGGGAGGGGGGAGCGGGGAGGGAGGGAACGGGGAGGGGGGAGCACGGGAGGGAACGGGGAGGGAACGGGGAGGGGGAGCAGGGAGGGAGGGAACGGGGAGGGGGGAGCAGGGAGGGAGGGAACGGGGAGGGGGGGAGCAGGGAGGGAGGGAGCGGGGAGGGGGGAGGGGGGGAGCGGGGGAGGGAGGAAATGGGGAGGGAGGGAGAGAACGGGGAGCGGGGGAAGGAGGGAATGGGGAGGGAGGGAGGGAACAGGGTGGGAGGGAGGGAGGGAGCAGGGGAGGGAGGGAGGGAACGGGGGGGAGGGAGGGAGGGAACGGGGGGGAGGGAGCGGGGGAGGGAGGGAGGGAACGGGGAGGAAGGGAGCGGGGGAGGGAGGGAGGGAACGGGGGGAGGGAGGGAGGGAACGGGGGGGGAGGGAGGGAACGGGGAGGGAGCGGGGGAGCGGGGAGGGAGGGAACGGGGGGAGGGAACGGGGAGCGGGTAGGGAGGGAGGGAACGGGGAGGGAGCGGGGGAGGGAATGGGGAGGGAGGGAGCGGGGGAGGGAGGGAGCGGGGGAGGGAGGGAGGGAACGGGGAGGGAGCGGGGGAATGGTGGGGAGGGAGGGAGCGGGGGAGGGAGGGAATGGGGAGGGAGGGAATGGGGAGGGAGGGAGGAAGCGGGGGAGGGAGGGAGGAAGCGGGGGAGGGAGGGAGGAAGCGGGGAGGGAGCGGGGGAGGGAGGGAGGGAACGGGGAGGGAGCGGGGGAATGGTGGGGAGGGAGGGAGCGGGGGAGGGAGGGAATGGGGAGGGAGGGAATGGGGAGGGAGGGAGGAAGCGGGGGAGGGAGGGAGGAAGCGGGGGAGGGAGGGAGGAAGCGGGGAGGAAGCGGGGGAGGGAGGGAGGGAGCGGGGGAGGGAGGGAACGGGGAGGGAGGGAATGGGGAGGGGGGAGGGAGGGAGAGAGCAGGGAGGGAGGGAACGGGGAGGGAGGGAGGAAGCGGGGAGGAAGCGGGGGAGGGAGGGAGGGAGCGGGGGAGGGAGGGAGGGAACGGGGAGCGGGGAGGGAGGGAATGGGGAGGGGGGAGGGAGGGAATGGGGAGGGAGGGAGAGAGCAGGGAGGGAGGGAACGGGGAGGGAGCAGGGAGGGAGGGAGCGGTGAGGGGGGGAGCGGAGGGGGGGAGCGGAGGGGGGGAGCGGAGGGGGGGAGCAGAGGGGGGGAGCGGGGGGGCGAAATGGGGAGGGGGGGAACGGGGAGGGGGAGCGGGGGAGTGAACAGGGAGGGGGAGGGGGGGAGGGGGAGGGAGGGAATGGGAACGGGGAGGGAGGGAGGGAATGGGGAGGGAGGGAGGAAGCTGGGAGGGAGGGAGCGGGGGAGGGGGAGGGAGGGAATGGGGAGGGAGGGAGCGGGGGAGGGAGGGAGCGGGGGAGGGAACGGGGAGGGAGCGGGGAGGGAGCGGGGGAGGGAGGGAGGGGGAGGGGGGGAGGGGGAAGGAGGGAACGGGGAGGGAGGGATCGGGGAGGGAGGGAGCGGGGGAGGGAATGGGGAGGGAGCGGGGGAGGGAGGGAATGGGGAGGGAGGGAGCGGGGGAGGGGGAGGGAGGGAATGGGGAGGGAGGGAGCGGGGGAGGGGGAGGGAGGGAATGGGGAGGGAGGGAGCGGGGGGAGGGAGGGAACGGGGAGGGAGGGAGCGGGGGAGGGAGGGAGGGAGGGAGCGGGGGAGGGAGGGAATGGGGAGGGAGGGAGGGAGCGGGGAGGGAGGGAGCGGGGAGGGAGGGAGGGAATGGGGAGGGAGGGAGGAAGCGGGGAGGGAGGAAGCGGGGGAGGGAGGGAGCGGGGAGGGAGCGGGAGGGGGAGGGAGGGAGCGGGGAGGGAGGGAGCGGGGAGGGAGGGAGCGGGGAGGGAGCGGGAGGGGGAGGGAGGGAATGGGGAGGGGGGAGGGAGGGAGCGGGGAGGGAATGGGGAGGGGGGGAGGGAGGGAGCGGGGAGGGAATGGGGAGGGCAGGAGGGAGGGAGCGGGGAGGGGGGGAGGGAGGGAGCGGGGAGGGAGGGAGGGAGGGGGAGGGAAACAGGGAGGGAGGGGAGGGGGGGTGGGGGGAGGGGGAAACGGGAGGGAGGGAACGGGGAGGGGGAGAGCGGGGGAGGGAGGGAATGGGAGGGAGGGAGGGAATGGGAACGGGGAGGGAGGGAACGGGGGAAGGAACGGGGAGGGAGGGAGCGGGGGAGGGAACGGGGGGAGGGAGGGAGCGGGGGAGGGAACGGGGAGCGGGTGGGGAGGGAGGGAGCGGGGGAGGGAACGGGGAGCGGGTAGGGAGGGAGGGAACGGGGAGGGAGCGGGGGAGGGAATGGGGAGGGAGGGAGCGGGGGAGGGAATGGGGAGGGAGGGAGCGGGGGAGGGAGGGAGGGAGCGGGGGAGGGAGGGAGCGGGGGAGGGAGGGAGGGAATGGGGAGGGAGCGGGGGAATGGTGGGGGAGGGAGGGAGCGGGGGAGGGAGGGAATGGGGAGGGAGGGAATGGGGAGGGAGGGAGGAAGCGGGGGAGGGAGGGAGGAAGCGGGGAGGAAGCGGGGGAGGGAGGGAGGGAGCGGGGGAGGGAGGGAACGGGGAGCGGGGAGGGAGGGAATGGGGAGGGGGAGGGAGGGAGAGAGCAGGGAGGGAGGGAACGGGGAGGGAGGGAGGAAGCGGGGAGGAAGCGGGGGAGGGAGGGAGGGAGCGGGGGAGGGAGGGAGGGAACGGGGAGCGGGGAGGGAGGGAATGGGGAGGGGGGAGGGAGGGAATGGGGAGGGAGGGAGAGAGCAGGGAGGGAGGGAACGGGGAGGGAGCAGGGAGGGAGGGAGCGGTGAGGGGGGGAGCGGAGGGGGGGAGCGGAGGGGGGGAGCAGAGGGGGGGAGCGGGGGGGCGAAATGGGGAGGGGGGGGAACGGGGAGGGGGAGCGGGGGAGTGAACAGGGAGGGGGAGGGAGGGAGGGGGAGGGAGGGAATGGGAACGGGGAGGGAGGGAGGGAATGGGGAGGGAGGGAGGAAGCTGGGAGGGAGGGAGCGGGGGAGGGGGAGGGAGGGAATGGGGAGGGAGGGAGCGGGGGAGGGAGGGAGCGGGGGAGGGAACGGGGAGGGAGCGGGGGAGGGAGCGGGGGAGGGAGGGAGGGGGAGGGGGGGAGGGGGAAGGAGGGAACGGGGAGGGAGGGATCGGGGAGGGAGGGGGAGAGAGGGAGCGGGGGAGGGAATGGGGAGGGAGCGGGGGAGGGAGGGAATGGGGAGGGAGGGAGCGGGGGAGGGGGAGGGAGGGAATGGGGAGGGAGGGAGCGGGGGAGGGGGAGGGAGGGAATGGGGAGGGAGGGAGCGGGGGAGGGAGGGAACGGGGAGGGAGGGAGCGGGGGAGGGAGGGAGGGAGGGAGCGGGGGAGGGAGGGAATGGGGAGGGAGGGAGGAAGCGGGGGAGGGAGGGAGCGGGGAGGGAGGGAGCGGGGAGGGAGGGAGGGAATGGGGAGGGAGGGAGGAAGCGGGGAGGGAGGAAGCGGGGGAGGG
This sequence comes from Scyliorhinus torazame, assembly GCF_047496885.1. Lineage (NCBI taxonomy): Eukaryota > Metazoa > Chordata > Chondrichthyes > Carcharhiniformes > Scyliorhinidae > Scyliorhinus > Scyliorhinus torazame. Next base: position 137,812,580 of record NC_092723.1, read on the forward strand.
AGGGAGCGGGGAGGGAGCGGGAGGGGGAGGGAGGGAGCGGGGAGGGAGGGAGCGGGGAGGGAGGGAGGGAGCGGGGAGGGAGCGGGAGGGGGAGGGAGGGAATGGGGAGGGGGGGAGGGAGGGAGCGGGGAGGGAATGGGGAGGGGGGGAGGGAGGGAGCGGGGAGGGAATGGGGAGGGCAGGAGGGAGGGAGCGGGGAGGGGGGGAGGGAGGGAGCGGGGAGGGAGGGAGGGAGGGGGAGGGAAACAGGGAGGGAGGGGAGGGGGGGTGGGGGGAGGGGCAAACGGGAGGGTGGGAACGGGGAGGGGAGAGCGGGGGAGGGAGGGAATGGGGAGGGAGGGAGGGAATGGGAACGGGGAGGGAGGGAACGGGGGAAGGAACGGGGAGGGAGGGAGCGGGGGAGGGAACGGGGGGAGGGAGGGAGCGGGGGAGGGAACGGGGAGCGGGTGGGGAGGGAGGGAGCGGGGGAGGGAACGGGGAGCGGGTAGGGAGGGAGGGAACGGGGAGGGAGCGGGGGAGGGAATGGGGAGGGAGGGAGCGGGGGAGGGAATGGGGAGGGAGGGAGCGGGGGAGGGAGGGAGGGAGCGGGGGAGGGAGGGAGCGGGGGAGGGAGGGAGGGAATGGGGAGGGAGCGGGGGAATGGTGGGGGAGGGAGGGAGCGGGGGAGGGAGGGAATGGGGAGGGAGGGAATGGGGAGGGAGGGAGGAAGCGGGGGAGGGAGGGAGGAAGCGGGGAGGAAGCGGGGGAGGGAGGGAGGGAGCGGGGGAGGGAGGGAACGGGGAGCGGGGAGGGAGGGAATGGGGAGGGGGAGGGAGGGAGAGAGCAGGGAGGGAGGGAACGGGGAGGGAGGGAGGAAGCGGGGAGGAAGCGGGGGAGGGAGGGAGGGAGCGGGGGAGGGAGGGAGGGAACGGGGAGCGGGGAGGGAGGGAATGGGGAGGGGGGAGGGAGGGAATGGGGAGGGAGGGAGAGAGCAGGGAGGGAGGGAACGGGGAGGGAGCAGGGAGGGAGGGAGCGGTGAGGGGGGGAGCGGAGGGGGGGAGCGGAGGGGGGGAGCGGGGGGGGGAAATGGGGAGGGAGGGAACGGGGAGGGGGAACGGGGAGGGGGAGCGGGGGAGTGAACAGGGAGGGGGAGGGAGGGAATGGGGAGGGGGAGGGAGGGAATGGGAACGGGGAGGGAGGGAGGGAATGGGAACGGGGAGGGAGGGAACGGGGAGGGAGGGAGGGAATGGGGAGGGAGGGAGGAAGCTGGAGGGAGGAGGGAGCGGGGAGGGAGGGAATGGGGAGGGAGGGAGCGGGGGAGGGAACGGGGAGGGAGCGGGGGAGGGAGGGAGGGGGAGGGGGGAGGGGGAATGAGGGAACGGGGAGTGAGGGAACGGGGAGGGAGGGGGAGGGAGGGGGGGAGGGAATGGGGAGGGAGCGGGGGAGGGAGGGAATGGGGAGGGAGGGAGCGGGGAGGGGGAGGGAGGGAATGGGGAGGGAGGGAGCGGGGGAGGGAGGGAACGGGGAGGGAGGGAGCGCGGGAGGGAGGGAATGGGGAGGGAGGGAATGGGGAGGGAGGGAGGAAGCGGGGGAGGGAGGGAGCGGGGAGGGAGGGAGCGGGGAGGGAGGGAGCGGGGAGGGAGGGAGCGGGGAGGGAGCGGGAGGGGGAGGGAGGGAATGGGGAGGGGGGGAGGGAGGGAGCGGGGAGGGAATGGGGAGGGGGGGAGGGAGGGAGCGGGGAGGGGGGGAGGGAGGGAGGGAGGGGGGAGGGAAACAGGGAGGGAGGGAACGGGGAGGGGGGGTGGGGGGAGGGGGAAACGGGAGGGAGGGAACGGGGAGGGGAGAGCGGGGGAGGGAGGGAATGGGGAGGGAGGGAGGGAATGGGAACGGGGAGGGAGGGAACGGGGGAAGGAACGGGGAGGGAGGGAGCGGGGGAGGGAACGGGGAGCGGGTAGGGAGGGAGGGAACGGGGAGGGAGCGGGGGAGGGAATGGGGAGGGAGGGAGCGGGGGAGGGAGGGAGGGAGCGGGGGAGGGAGGGAGGGAACGGGGAGGGAGCGGGGGAATGGTGGGGGAGGGAGGGAGCGGGGGAGGGAGGGAATGGGGAGGGAGGAAGCGGGGGAGGGAGGGAGGAAGCGGGGAGGAAGCGGGGGAGGGAGGGAGGGAGCGGGGGAGGGAGGGAACGGGGAGCGGGGAGGGAGGGAATGGGGAGGGAGCGGGGGAGGGAGGGAACGGGGAGCGGGGAGGGAGGGAATGGGGAGGGAGGGAGAGAGCAGGGAGGGAGGGAACGGGGAGGGAGGGAGCGGGGAGGGAGCAGGGAGGGAGGGAGCGGTGAGGGGGGGAGCGGAGGGGGGGGGCGGGGGGGGAAATGGGGAGGGAGGAAACGGGGAGGGGGAACGGGGAGGGGGAGCGGGGGAGTGAACAGTGAGGGGGAGGGAGGGAATGGGGAGGGGGAGGGAGGGAATGGGAACGGGGAGGGAGGGAGGGAATGGGAACGGA